>NC_086182.1:32455500-32783500 GCF_023053635.1 Elgaria multicarinata webbii
TGTGTGTGCATGAACTGAGCTCCTGCATTTCAAAATTCACTAGTACACCACTGCCTATGGGCACAGAGGAATTTTAGAGCATCTTGTTAAGGCTGCCTTTGTTAACGCTGCCCACTAAAATTCCTGCATGCACCCACTAATGTCTTTAAGATTGTTAGAGCCAGGAAAGAGCAGGTAAAGACCAGAGCATGAGGAAGAAGCAGAAAGAAGCAACCTGAAGACATATATGTGCAGCTTAGGGTAAAAGAACTTGCATTTTTGCAGCCTTTCTTTTCTTTTAATGCCTTTGTACCACTCAGCTGTATTGATTAAATACTTTTTATTGTAATTTGCTCATTTTAATATATTAGTAAACTGTTGTGTTGAACCCCAAGTGTCTGGTATGCCAGTCACCCCACATCTACAGCCTAAACCCCACACTTGGTAAAGGGGAGGTAAAAAGAAGGAAGGTGGGACTCTTAAGGATGCAGAGATCCTTAAAGAGTTGCTCGGGGGGGGGGAGGGGAGGACATAGGAGGGACCCTGACAACCTCCATCTGCAATCAAGCTGCGTAGTCTTCTTTTCAGACCACTGAAGTGCAGAGTTAAGGATCCTATAGCCAAATTGCGGGACAAATCAACCCATTCCAAGCTCCAGGATGGAGGATAATTGGTCTTGCCTGTGCAATAATCCTTGAAGAGGTTCCAGTCAATGCCAGGTCCAGTTTTTGGAGGGGACGTGGGCGAAATATTCTCAGTGGGCCACTCCCTTAATGAGTCTACGTTCTCACCGCCATGGTCGCCAGCTGCTCATGCTCCTCATCCTCCTCTTTCTCATCATGGCTCCCCCCTTACTCGCTTGGCAGGCAGAGAACCAGGGAGCAAGAAGACCTTGGCATCTCCAGCTCCTCTTCATCACTGCTGTTGTCTGAGCCAGAGCAAAAAAGCAGACTGAAATGATGAAGAGGAGGATGAAGTTCAAGGGTTTTTATCAATGCGCACCTGGTAGGGTGTGGACCCTCAGCAGGTGCCCACCCATGCCTACACTGGTTCCAGTAATACTTGCAGAGTGTTTGATCTGGGAGCTGTTCCCGGAGCACTTAAACTTTAAGTACTCCCAGTTCAAACACTCAAATCATCTGAAAGTATTATTGCACCCTCTCCATCTGGACTACAAGGGTCCTTCATGCTGCCTCCAACAGAGCCACTTGGCCAGCACGGCTGGCAGAACCTTTCCCCAATTCCCTCCTTCCCACTCAGTTCTTCAATGCCGGCTGATACACAGGCAAAGCCCTGGCCAGCCAGAGATCAGGAAACTGTGCCGTTTCTTCTTGGTCCTCACTTTCCTTTCCCTCCTGGTAGTCTTCTGGGCTGGTTCTGGCTCAAACGCCCAGCTTTTATTCCTGATTTCTCTTGCGCTCTTCACAATAGCTAGTTGTGTAGACATTATTTGGTGCTTCTCTCCATGCTTAGAAAACCTTCACCTGGCTGAGGATGATAGGAGTTGTAGTTCAACACGTCTGGGTGGAACCAGGTTGGGGAAGGCTGCTATAAGGAAAGCGTAAATATTATTTAATGAGAGTAATCTTGGGTTGTTGTTGTTACAGTTTTGGTATTAATAGAGATACCTGATCTATGTTTTGGAATGTTACTTCTGCAAGTAAAGTGATGTTTTTGAATTTATTCCTGCATGTTAATTAATTAATTAATTAATTTCATTTTTATACTGCCCAATATCCGAAGCTCTCTGGGCGGTTCACAAAAATTAAAGTCTGCGACTGGATCAATGAATTGGTTGAACGAAAGTTAGTATTAATATCCCCCATATTTCCGGATGGGGGTGGGGTGAGAGAGGGAGAGAGCTGCTTACCGAAGGTTATCTGGTGAGTTCATGCGAGTGGAATGATTCGAACTGGGGACTTCTTCTGCACTATGCTTCACCAACTATGATAACCCCTCCTTCTCTTCTGCTGCTCTTGGGCTTGCACAACTAGGTTCTGGTTTGCCATGTTGCTTGGAAGTAGTCCTTGGGCACACCTTTTGTATCGCACGGAAGAGCCCCTTCGAACGGCAGCATGTCTTGGGACTGACCCCCTGGTACCTGGTACCTGGACTAACATTTAGTCCAGTTAAACTGTCTTTTCTATGTCTGTTTGGTCAGGTTCACACGGATGGCCTCCAATTCTTGAATGTGTGTTCAGTGGAGGAAAATGTGGCCAGTAGGTGGCAGTTTCACCCCAAGGAATAGCCAGGCATTCAAACTTCATTTGTATGTTCTGTTAAAGTTCTGTTGGGATGGATGATATATGCTAGGAATAGAAGGATCATCTACATCCTGAGGACATTGGAACCCTGCATGGATGTGGTGAATTAGACAAAGGGTCCATCTCACCCAGCGTTCTGTTCACACAGTGGCCAACCACCTGCCTGTGGGAAGCCCACAGGTAGGACATGAGTGCAACAGCACCCCGCCACTGACTCTGATACTGCAGGCAATATGTATAGCCATCATGACTAGTGGCCTTTGATAGCCTCAGTCTCCCTGAGCCTTATCTTCCATCGTCAAAAAAATCCAGTCCCTCGCTGTTGCAGAAATATGTTTGAAAATGTAATTCAAGAAAACCACTAAACAAACAGAAAAAAAGGATGGTGAGAAGGAAAACCCAGAAATCATTGGCCTGGGTCCAAAGAACTGCACAGCGAATTCCTTGAGCCCGGTGGGCTTTCAGTTTGTGTTTCTCGAATAGAAGATTCTCTGTGTTAATGCGAAACTTCCTTTGCATCAAAGCCATTTCAAAGGCAATTTGAGCATAGAAGAATAAGCTAACCTCAGGGCCAGGATTGCAAGAGCCCAATCAACTCTCTCTCTCTCTCTCTCTCTCTCTCTCTCTCTCTCTCTCTCTCTCTCTCTCTCTCTCTCTGTGTGTGTGTGTGTGTGTGTGTGTGTTTGTTGGACTTTTGTTTCTTGAACAGCATCCCTTCACCATCAAAGTGCTACATGAAACACCAATTTTGAAACAGCTGAGAGTTTTATAAAATCTTTATAAGATGTCATGAAAATGTCGTGCAATTCAAAGAGGAAATAAAAATCAAAAATCCTGGAGGGCATTTGCCCTTCCTGTGGGAACACCTTGTGGTCCAACCCTTCCTTTCTGAAGAATTTGCACCATTACCTATGAGTTCTGGGCATTGGTTCCTCTTCCTGACCTTTATGCAAAGTTTCTCATGAAATGCATTCTGTTCTGTGCTCCTTTAATTTGAAGAGTTGAATCATCTGGCACTTTTGGGGTGGAGGGGAACATGGAGGATTGAAAGTACATCAGTGTGGCTCCATGTGAGCCGGTTGTGAGACATTCACTAGAAAAACTATTCAGAAACTTCAGCTGATACAAAATACAGCAGCTAAATCACTCACTGGGGACTGGGACAATGAAACGTATCTTACTAGTCTTGTATCAAAACTACATATTGGCTAGTGTCCAATTTCTGGGCACAGGTCCCAAACCCTAAATAGCTCGGGACCCAGTTTTGATGCTGGAGTCTTGATTTTGTTTTTATTGAATTTTTCAAAGTAAAAATGAACAGTAACAAATCCAAATACACCACATGTGAGTGAAATTCACTGTCCCTGATTTGTCAAGATTCAGGTCTTTGCCCAAGGTGTGGAAGCACCTTGGATAGGTCCTTTAGAATTCTGATTGGTTTGGACTGAAACCAAGGGTGGATTTATTGTCCTACTGACATCAGAGCCACCAGCCTCCACTGATTTAAGATGGCTGCTCACAGCTGCCTGTGGCCGGAGGAGAAGCAACGATGTAGAAGGATCCCTTCAGAGGGCAAATTGCTGAGGGCCCACTAGCAGTGGATGGACTCATAGAATCATAGAATAGTAGAGTTGGAAGGGGCCTATAAGGCCATCAAGTCCAACCCCCTGCTCAATGCAGGACTCTGCCTTAAAGCATCCCTGACAGATGGTTGTCCAGCTGCCTCTTGAAGGCCTCTAGTGTGGGAGAGCCCACAACCTCCCTAGGTAACTGGTTCCATTGTTGTACTGCTCTAACAGTCAGGAAGTTTTTCCTGATGTCCAGGAATTCCATTGTCCTCTTCTTTTATACAATGAAACCCTTTTTGTCTTCAAGGGTGAAGTGAGACTCCGGTTTTTAAAAATGTAGGCAGTTTTTGGAAGCAAGAGCAACACTGTGCTAGGCGCTCCACTGCTCATACTGGATTTTCAGATGTTGTCAGGTATGGGGTGGACTCACGTATTCTCTGTTCTTTTTCTCTCCCTCTTCATCTCAGCATGACATGTACACACACCACAATCCCTCCAGTAATTCATCTTGCTTCTGTATATTTGCCACTGGGTGCTTAAAGGCAATATATTTCCAAATAGGAGACGTAGATAACATTCTATTTGTTGCTTTTTTAAAAAAAGTCCCATGTCATGGAAAGAAAGCAAATTCTTGCAGAAACGTGCTCAGAAGGAGGTGGGGTTTTGTAATGAAAAGGCCAAAAAAAGTTCCTAGCAACTTCCTTCGCTTTGCTAAGTCCCAGTCCTTGAACTGGAAACACTGGCAGATCCCCAGTGAGGCATCGCAAGCAATTCAGTGTGTGTGTGTGTGTGTGTGTGTGTGTGTGTGTGTGTGTGTGTATGTATGTATGTGTGTGTGAAGGAGAAAACTAAAAAGAAAAAGAGATGTGATTATGTGTAATCACAGAATAGCAGAGTTGGAAGGGGCCTACAAGGCCATCGAGTCCAATCCCCTGCTCATTGCAGGAATCCACCCTTAAGCAACCCTGACAGATGGTTGTCCAGTTGCCTCTTGAAGGCCTCGAGTGTGGGAGAGCCCACAACCTCCCTCGGTAACTGATTCCATTGTCGTACTGCTCTAACAGTCAGGAAGTTTTTCCTGATGTCCAGCTGGAATCTGGCTTCCTTTAACTTCAGCCCATTATTCTGTGTCCTGCACTCTGGGAGGATCGAGAAGAGATCCTGGCCCTCCTCTGTGTGACAACCTTTTAAGTATTTGAAGAGTGCTATCATGTCTACCCTCAATCTTCTCTTCTCCAGGCTAAACATGCCCAGTTCTTTTTATTCTGCCTGAAATGACGGAGACCTCCTGCTCGTTGATGTAGGCAAAACATTATTTTGCCTGAGACAGAGCAATAAATGGCAACTCACCCACCTACCTAAGTCAAAGTGCATAGTATCCAAAACAAGCAAAGTTATTTTCCTGAATGAGGCAGAAAATCCCATAAGGACCTCTCCCCTTTCAGTTTCCTCTCAGAATTGAGATCCATGCTCTACACAAAAAGCTTTCCTTTTCCTGCTTTTCTTTTACATAACCTCTAGGTGGCACTGTGCTGTGGTAGGATATCACAATTAACACAAGTAGGAAAATACCTGTTCTTTTGTTTTCAGAAATACCTCATTTCCCCTGCTCTAACCCCCCCAGGAAAGTGCTCTTAAAAATGCAGGAGCAAAACTGGAGGATTACAACATCATCTAAAGAAAGGGGGAGGAAAAACTGTAAGGAATGACGTGCGCACAGTAAATGTCTCGTGTAGAGAAGCTTGCTATCTCTGTAGAGCACCATCACTACACAAAGAGTAACATAAGCAAAAATTATAGATGTCTCTCCCTCGGTGTTTTTCAATTTACAGCCCACACTTGGACATGTGTTTGTTGAAGAAATGGACATCTGTCAACGACGTTAATCTGCTTTTTCGGAAGACATTGCTCATAATCTCAGCTCTTAACCAGGGAATAGGGTTGAAAGAAAGCAGGGTCTTTGCTGTTACTTGTTCATATATTATTTGGAATAATACATTGGGCTCGAAAGGTGTCACATTGAAAGAAAAAATGAACAGAGGACCACATGACTAAGGCCGCAGTCTGAAACAGTCTTAATTAAGGACTACTGAAGAGAGTGGGATTTACTGCGGAGAAGTCATGCATTGGATTGCACAACACGATGGGTGGGATCCGGAAAACAAACTTTGTAATTTTGCATAGCAAAATTACCCACAGACATCCCTGTCTGGTGGTATAAAGTAGTTTCCTATGTGTCTAATCACAACAATCAAATATCAGATTCTCGATAAGCCAAAACTGGGACTCAAAAGATATTAAGCTTTGCAAGAGAGATCCTGTAGGATTGAATCACACCTCTTTGCAAGAGTTCAGCTGCTCTGCATGGTGTTTTATAAGGGTTGGCATTCTATGATTCTGGAGTTCCATTCCTGTCATTATTCCTGCATTAGGGTAATTACCTGGGTCAGCCTCACTCACTGTAGTCAATGCCTATACTTGGGAGGTGGGCATCTGTGTGGATGGATAACCCGAACAGTTGTCCCCCTCCCAAATAATGTTTCCTTAACTGTTCAGCTTTTCTTTTTAAAAGTGAGTCTCTAGCTCCTTTTATTTTTGTGAACCACCCAGGGAGCTTTGGCTATTGGGCAGTATAAAAAATGCAATCAATCAATAAATAATCTACAGAGTTAGATTAAAATAAATGGAGACAGCTGAAATAAGGAGTATACTTGCTTTTCATTGTTCTTCCACTGGCCATGTGTCATAGTTTTAAAGGATGGTCCTGTATTTTTAGGACTTCCGGAATACAAACCACAGTTTGTTTTCTCAATCAGTGGGTTGTTTTCTTCCCTCTCCTTCACCCGCTCACTCCTTGTATCCCAAAAGCCTTTGCAGTGCTGTAGTGTTGGCATATAAAGCCTCTGATATTTTGACCGCTCTTGCTCACAACCCAACAACAAACCATAGGTTCTCCTTCTGGGTTGTCTGTGGTTTGTTAGTATGGTTGGGTTCACACATCATGACAATCCAGTATTCAACAACCCCTGAGTTAAACAAACCATGGGTTAGTGTTATGTGTAAGTCAGGTTTCAGTGTATTTCCTTAAATTATATATTTGCTTGTATCTCTCTCTCTACAGAGAGAGCCTCGTGTGGCGCAGAGTGGTAAGCGGCAGTTCCTGCAGCTGAAACTCTCCCCATGGCCTGAGTTCGATCCCAGCGGAAGCTGGTTCTCAGGCAGCCGGCTCAGGTCAACTCAGCCTTCCATCCTTCCGAGGTCGGTAAAATGAGTCCCCAGCTAGCTGGGGGAAAGGTAACTGCGACTGGGGAAGGCAATGGCAAACCACCCCACTACAAAGTCTGCCAAGAAAACGTCAGCGAAAGCAGGCGTCCCTCTAGGAGTCAGCAATGACTCAAGTGTTTTCCATGAGAGGTCCCTTTCCTTTCTTTCCTCTCTCTATATCTAGATCTAGATATATTGGCATATGCAAATTTGATGCAAATCTGTGTCCTCTTTTGGGTACATTTCTGCTTTTTTGGCTATGTGTAAGTGACCACCCTATTCTGTACTTCCCTGTAGCATTCTAAAAACATTGTTGTTGTTGTTTATTTCTACCTCACTTTTCTGTTTGTAAATTCTCAAAAGCTTCTTACATGAGCTAAAACTAGAACCAAACAGTAAAATCGAAGCAATAAAAATAATAATTTAAAGGCACAGCAGACTTTAACAGCAAGAGACATTAAATATTGCAAACTTGTTGAAATAAAAAGGAAGTTGACAAGAGCTAAGGCGGTTGTTGGCAAAGGTAAGAGGGCCAAGCTCTCTCTCCTCCAGTAATTCAAACAACTGGGAGACAGCCTGTTGCAGAGATTCTGTTTAATAAGTCTCTTTCGTTCACAGCACCTGATAAATCAGTAGTCAAAGTTCAAGTCGTTGAGGCTCCACTGTGTGCCGCACACAAAGGCCTCACGGCAAGGTGCAAATCCTCACAGGGTTTTCCATTTCAAGACGCTTCTGTGTGGCAGCCATTTTGTGTGAAGCGGACGGCTGACCATTACTTCCAAATGTGCATTGTAAACAGCCGCCCCAACTAACCAGAGGATGTACCGGGCTACCTCGTCTGCGCCATGTTCTTTGCCAAGCATTGGATAAAGCACCTGATGTATCAAAGTACATTTGATAGCTGAGGGAATCCAGAGTTTCTTTCATGAGGGGAGAATTGTAGTCTTTCAGTTCCTCACCTCAGTTCCAAGTTTTTTTTTAAAAAAAGGGAGTGGGTGGGGGATGTTGCAGGGCTGGGTTTGGTGGAAGGGTTTGTTTAGTACTCAGTGCCAGCCAGGGACTTATCTTATCTCTGTATATACAACACAGAAATGGATGATTGACCACCAGCCATCAAAACAGCGTGGGCTGTTCAGTGTTGTTGTTTTTTAAACGGTGGATAACATGCAACTTCCTCCTTTCCAAAATGCACCAGGCCAGGGCAAACTGAACAAAAGTCCTGTTTCAACTCAGTTGAACATATCTGGGATCACAAATGCTATCTTACAGGTACCTGGAAGGATGTTTGACTTTACTTTCTTTGAACACATGGGGAAAGTCTCAAGATCTTTATGAAGTTGTTCCAGTTTTGGAAGATGACCCCATAGGTGTCTACACAGGGTTGATGTCATCTTTGGTCATTTCCCCCTCACTCAACATGCTGGTTGACTTCAAATTCCTTCTCCTCTTTCACCTCTATTTGGGCTATGAACTATAGAACTTAGTACTATTGTCTATCTTGACTGGTAGCACCTTTCCCATGTTTTAGACAGGAATATTTTTCAGTCCTGCTTGGACGTCCCAGGAATTAAATCCAGAGGTGGATGAGAATTTTGTTCCATTCGTTGTTGTTTTAAATAAGAATTTACCAAAATTCGCAAATTTCTTCATAAACAGAGCGGAAATAACTTGAGATTAGAATGAAATGAATGTGGGAGAAAGTGAAACTGATCGATTCATCCATCCAAGCAGAGGACTTTGCTTGCTTAGCTCTTCAACCTCTGGCTTTGAATCCCTGAGTATAAATGTATTTGTAGTATTGAACTAAGGTCACCACCTCTCTTTTTCTGGCAGTCTCCTCACCTTTAACACCTACATGGCACACAGGTACAACAGGGTCCCAGGTTCATTTTGGGAATAACTGTATCTCTTGAATTTGGATAATGCAGACAAATGAGAATTTCCTTCGGTTTGGATTTTGATAAGAACTTATCAAAATGTGCAGATTTCTTCCTAAACGGAACAGAAAGAACTTGAGATCTAAACAATCTAAATGCAGGACAGATTTAGCCATCACTAATTTCTACATGCCAAGTTACTGTTGACATGCAGGAATTACTTTTGAACACGCAGGGCCTTTTGCAAGCTAAATCTGTGGTCTACCACTGAGTTTTCCATCTTCAAAGCAATTCAACTTCTCTTGCACCTATACCTATTAACGTCAGGCTGTTACACAAATATTAAGCAAGTGAAGCTTTAGCTGGCATGGGAGAAAGTTTGTTTGTTTATTTATTTTAAACATTTCTATCAGTTTAGAAGAATCAACAATTATACAATTGCTGCCCTCAGGATTACAACCGGAAAAGAAAGGAGACGCAAGGGGCATTTTGAGAAGAAAGGGGTGAGGAAGCATGAAAGTGATTCTTGATTCAGTTGCCCAGATGGATGGAAATATATCAGCTGAACTCAGGTTCAAGAGGAATCTGTTTCTTTTTCCACTCCCTCAGGTCAAGATGTTCCCTCAGATTCTGTGTTAACAGAATTCTGGACTAGATGGACCCTTGGTCTGATCCAACATGGATCTTTTTATGTTATGTTCTTACGTTCTAGTAGCATTTGTGTGAGAGAAGGACCGCCATTGACAGTGAGATGGTGACACCTCACCAAGCTGTTTGTGCTTCTTCTATCCTTAAAAGATGTCTGTCCTGCTTTTCAATAATATTTCCAGAGAAATGTACAAAATCCAGAGGTAGGAAACTGGCTAGCGAGATGAATGGACTGTTAGATGATAAAAGCAGTTGAAAGGTGTTCTAAAGGACGATGGTGGGAATGTAGAGAAGCTGATTGAATTCTGCACGTTTGCCTTCACTACAAAAGAAGTAGGGCAAATACCAATGCCTGGACTGTTCCCCTCCCCATTCTTTAGGAAGACTGAAGAATGGAGACAGATAGTAGTGACAAAAGATGGAGTCCTAGGTCTTACCAACAAATTAAAAATTAACAAATTACTGGATCCAGGTAGCATCCACCTGAGAATTCTTGAAGAATTTGTAAATGAAACTGCTGATCTTCCTACAAAATTATGTACTGTAACTTATCCCTAGGATTGGTTTCCATACTAGAGGACTGGAAAGAATCCAATGTAACACTAATGTTTAAAAAAAAGGATCCAGTTTAGATCCAGGAAATTATAGGCCAGCTACCTTCATGTCTATTCTGGGTAAATTGGTGGGATGCGTGATTAAAGGTATTTTTTCAAGCATATAGAAGAACAAGACTTGCTGAAAAGGAATCAACATGGCTTCTGCAAGGATAAGTCCTGCCTCACTAAACCTTTAGAGTTCTTTGAGAGTGTCAACAAGTTTGTAGATAAGGTAGACATTGCCATCTGGTAGACATTGTGTACGTGGACTTTCAAAAAGATTTTGACAAAGGCCAACATCAAAGAGTCCTTAATAATAAGAGTCATGGAATAGGAAGACAGGGCCTCTTGTGGATCAGTCACTGGTTAAAGAACTGGGCAGGATCTACACTACTGCTTTATAATGGTTTATGACGGTATTAACAAGAGTGAATTGTGAGGTGGTGGCATTTGCGGAATCTCTCCAAAATTGGTGCAAAATCAGTGGGTGTGCAATAAAATGGCAAATGCAGGTCAGTGGAATCAAGTGGTCAGGAGCCTAACTTCCCATATATAATGATGGGGTTTGAGCTGGAGGGGAGTGGCCAGGAAAGAGATCTTGGTGTCATGCCAGATAGATCCAGGAAAAAGCCGAGCCCATGTGCAGCTTCTCTAAAAAGGCAAATCCCATGATAGGGGAAAGTTCGAAAATAAATCTGCCAATATAACCATGCCCTTATACAAGCCTATGGTACGATCTCACATGGAATACTGCATCTCTCTCTGGTTACAGCCTTCAGCCTTCACTGAAACTGCTGTGACTATCTCACCTCTCAATATTTCTGCATATTTCTGCTATGACCCTTGTCTTCCCTTGTAGGAAATGTTACATTTGAACATTCACAAACAAACTCGAAAGAAGTGGCTCTGTTTTGCCCAATGAGGCATGAAGGGCTTACAGGTGTTTCCTCCCCATTTCTGGCATAGTGACCCCCGGGGAGTTCAGATTCTGGTAAAGAAGCCCAAGAAAGAAAGAAAAACACACACACAAGCGCTAACCACCCCCGGTTCTCTCTTTTGAAATAGCTGGGTATCGACAGACCGAGTTCTTCCTCTGCTGTAAATAAAGAGAACTATGGCAACCTATTTTAGCAGAGGATTTTAGCATAATAGGATGCCTTAAAACAAAGCAGACTGCTTGTCTATTTAGCCCAGAACTGCCTATTTTGACTGGCATCATTATCAAGGAAATGTCTTTAGCATCATATCCTACTTGATCCGTTTAACTGGAGATACCAGGGTTTAAGCCGGGGTCTTCTGCATACAACTATGTGCTCTTCCACTGTGCTGTGGTTCCTCGTCCATGGCCCTCAATATAACAGGGATCAATATTCTAACCACACATTTCTTGGGTATTCCAACATTAGAATCCAATAAAGCATGTCTTGAAAAATGAATTTGAGAAAAGTCCCATGAAGAATGGGACTCTTTCTTGGGCCTTAAATGTGTGTGTGTGTGTGTTTAAAAACAACAACACTCAAGTAATCAAGTGTGTGATATGTGCCTAGCTTCTTCCACATTACACTAACTTTGGAGGAGCTGGGTGCTGTGGCAAAGAACAACACAGAGTAAAAGGGAGGGAAAAAATTTGAAGTGCTTGTGGTTAGAGGATGTGACAACGTCACGCCGTTCAGCGGGAACCCGGTCTTTTAAAAAAGCTGAAAGGAACATCTTCACAGCCTGTTATCACATAAAGGCGCAAAGAACAACCCAAAATTCAAACAGAAGAAAAAAGGGCTCCATCCTGCACCAGAATATGCACTGGCAAAAATGTGAGTTCTGGACTCTTCTTCTTTTAAACAGCTAGAGCAAATGCATGAAGGTCACTTGAACAGCATTGTTAACGGAGTGAGAACAGCTAATATTTATAATATTTATAATTTCTTTTAATTTTCTGTAGCGCTTTTCAGTTTTTATCATACTCGACCCACATTGAAGGAGGATATTATTGCTCAGATTTTACAGGTGTGGAAACTGAGGTGGAAAGGTCATGGCTTGCCAAGGGCACACGATGAACCCTGGACAAGAGGTCTTCCGACTTTGAGTTTAACTCTCCACAGCATCAGGGGAGAGACGCCGGAGTTGGAGCTGTAGTTTGGCAGACTCCTTTCCTCTTTATCTCTGGTGTATATGAATCTAGCAGTGGTCCTTGGGTGATAAGGACAATAATTAATAATAATAATAATTATTATTATTATTATTATTATTTTATTTCTTACCTGCCTCTCCATCCTGATCGAGGTGGGAAACAACATAAAATACTGATTAAAACATAGTATACATTGTTAAAACTTCCTAAAAATCATTAGCATTAGTATTATTTAGCATCCTTTGGAGGCATTTCTGTTACTGAATCTTTTATTTTATTTATTTATTACATTTTTATACCACCCAATAGTCAAATCTCTCTGGGCATTTCACAACCATAAAATATGAAACAATGAAATACAGTTGATAAAATGCAATATAGACATTTGAAACTACAATATAAAAATAATACAATCAAACAGAAGCTGGCAGAGAAAGATTTAAAATAGATTTAAAAGGTTTAAAAGATCTTGGCTAGGAACCAACCGACGGAGCTGTCTACCTTCTCTCTCTTTCAACCCTCCCTTTGGTACTGCCCAGGTGGGCATACTAAGAAATCAAATACATGCTCATTTCAATAAACTGAAGCCAGCCAGATCTGTGGAAATGTGTTTTGAGGAGATATATTGGTAGACTCTAGAGGCAAGTTCTTCTAACCCGTCAACCATTTTTCAGTACAGCTATAAAATGTGCAGCGTCATTTGAAGTACAATCTTATGTGAGTTTACCCAGAAGCTCATCTTACTGACATCAACGGGGCTGATTCCCATGGAAGTGGGCATAACATGGCGGTCTTAATCTCTAAAAATTAAAGAATGTGCCACACCAGGAAATGTCAACATTGTGTTTACACTCAACCTGGCAAGATTGCAGTTCGGAAGATCCATGTGGGACCTGAAACAAATGTTGCATAGTGAAGAGCTCCTGCTCAGGGTTCCTGCCAGCCCTTTTCTTAGACACTCCATCCCATTCCTTCCTCCCCCTGGTTTTCCATTCCCCTAATAGACAGCCATCCATGACCACTGAGCATGCTTAGTCCTCATTGGCCGTGGGGTCTGGTGGCACTGATATCAATGGGGTGATGAAGCTGCTCCGGGTTTCAGTCAGAACCAGTCAGAATTCTAAAGGAGCTATCCAAGGTGAAAAGAGTTTTGACTGAAACCAGGAGCAGCTTCCCTGCCCCACTGACGTCAGAGCCACCAGCCTCCACTGCCCATTGGGCTGTTTCTTGGGGGTACCCCCCACTTCAGAGAATTATTTTCCTGTGGATTTTTTGGTTCTTCTACAAACCTTTTGGTTCCCTCAAGCCTGTTGTCTTCTTCCTCTTGTGTGTGTAGATGGTGCCATTTTGGCTATATAAGTATCCGGACTCTCAGCCCAAATAGGAATAAGGGGTAACTGAGGCGGAGAATAAGGACTTATGTCTCCCAGATGCTGTTATGGTGGAGCTGGGATAACAGTGAAGTTAGAGCACCGTTCTTCAGAGAGAGTAGAAGGACAAAAGAAGACGATTTACATTGCACGGGGCTAGCAAGTTTCCAGCATGTATGATAATAACACAGAGAATATTTCCAATGCTTTTGTCAGGATTAGTCACTATGAATCAAATGTCACCGAGTGATTCATGAATGCAGCCTTGTTATTTTAAGGGCTACAGTGGTTACAAACAAAAAGAATTTCCATTTTAGAAAGTGAATCTTATCTTTTGCATCTGCCTTTTGAAAGAGATGTAATAAAAAGGAAATTGTTAAGTGGGTATCACTGGGGAGGCCATTGCCAGCGGTTGTCAGGTTAATGTAAGGATTTAAGCATGTGCAGAATGACTGCATGTCCTCTTCTGCCATCCTGTACCCACCTTACTTTTGCCACCGCCAACGGCCCTCTGTTTGCCTTATCACGCAGAGAGCCGTGTGGCTGGAAGAAACAGGAGGGGATCTACACAGAGTCGTCGGGGCGCCCTGAAGCCACTTGCGTGCGACTCCAGGGCACCCCAAAACTCCTAGTGTAGATACCTGTAGATACCTGTCCAGAAGAGGTGGAGGAGGAGGTGGTGGCGGCGAAAAGTTCCCAGGGCTCCTGTCAGATGCGAGGGTGCCTAGAGTGTCCTTGCCGAGGCCGACGGGGAGGTGAGCGGCGGCGGCAAGGACGCTCTAGGCACCCTCGCATCTGACAGGAGCCCTGGGAACTTTTTGCCACCGCTGCTGCTGCCTCCTCCTCCTCCTTTGCCTCTTCTGTACAGGTATCTACAGGTATCTACACTAGGAGTTTCGGGGCACCCTGGAGTCGCACGCAAGCGGCTTCAGGGTGCCACGACGACTCTGTGTAGATCCCCTCCAGCTGTGGGGCTCTAGCAGAAGGGGGCTTGAATGCCATAGCAGGAAAGCAGCTGGGGGGGGGCTCTCAAGAGCACCCACTGGAGGAGATGGGGCAGTGGTGGTGAGCCCTCCTGGAGGGAGCAAAGGGGAGTGGCACAATTTGCCGTGCCTCCTGCTCTACCACCTGATGCAGGTGCTTCACCCTGCTTCACAGCAGGGCTGGCCCTTTGTAAAAGACCTTAACGTAGGGTTATAATGGGCAAAACTGGGAAGCAGGGAGACTTGGACAGTGGATAGATTTCAACTTCTCTTTTTGCAAATGAACCATTGGGCTACATGACCATTGGAATGGGACAGAACAATACAAAATGCCTCTTTCGAACAGTACAATGCTGCTCTTGACCCTCCCTAGGTGGGGAGGTGGGGCAGGTAATTTTTATAAGAATAAAATGCAGGCACTCATGTTCAGTGATGGTAGCCAAACAAGAGATGTTTGAGTAGCTACCCAATGCATCCTACAACTGTTCACATGTATAGCACAGTCCCTGTGTTGTTACTTGTGATGACAAAGATCAGCAAATCCAAATAATCCAGCCAAAGTTAAGCACTTTTCTGACACGTTGGCTTTGGTGGAAGTGATTTACTGCACAAACCTATACAAAGAAATCAGTCTCATTGAATTCAGTGGGACTTATCCCCGAGGAAGCAGCTTTAGGATTGAAGCATTAAGGAAGGAAAGGAAAGGAACCTCTCGTGCAAGCACTGAGTCATTACTGACTCTTGGAGGGACGCCAGCTTTTGCTGACGTTTTCTTGGCAGGCCTTATAGCGGGGTGGTTTGCCGTTGCCTTCCCCGGCCATTATTACCTTTCCCCCAGCTAACTGGGTACTCATTTTACCGACCTCGGGAGGATGGAAGGCTGAGTCGACCCGAGCCGGCTGCCTGAAACCAGCTTCCGCTGGGATCGAACTCAGGCCGTGGGGAGAGTTTCAGCTGCAGAAACTGCTGCTTTACCCTGCTGAAATCTATGGGATTGGGATATGCTTAACATCAGCTGGATGGATCATTCACAGTAGGTCATCCCCCTCCCTATGATTGTATTATTATTATTATTATTATTATTATTATTATTATTATTATTATTATTAGACTTTTTATGTACCATGCATTTTGGCTGTGACCCAATACAGAATCATTTCATATTCTGTGGGGCGATGTAACTGACTCCCAAATGATGTAGTGATGGCCATTTGCCCTAGATTGGTTTAAAACAAGATTAGACTAATTACTGGAGGATAAGACCAGGGTTTGTATGAAGAGTAATCATTAGGGATGTGCTCCACTTCTCCTCGAACCGGAGAAGCAGGAGAGGAGCGGGGGGCTTCACCTACCTTTAAGGTGGAGGCAAAGAGGATTGGGGGGCCGGCGGAGCGTGGCGAAGAGGATCGAGGTGAAGGCGTATCCTTCGCCTCGATCCGGAGCTCCGCCAGAAAGGTAAGTGGGGTTTACCGGGCCCTGCCGCTGTCGCCCATGCGGCAACAGTGGCAGGGCCCGGTAACCCCCCCTCCCTCCTCTTCCTTACCTGCATCTGTCCGCGGTCCCTCGGCTTCTTCAATTGAGCCTGCGGCTCAACCAGGAAGTCTAGGCCGCACTTGTGGCCCAGACTTCCTGGTTGAGCCACGGGTTCAATTGAAGAAGCCGAGGGACCGCGGACAGACACAGGTAAGGCCCCCTCCCCCTTGGTCTCTGCAGGTAAGGGAGAGGAGGGAGGGGGGCCTTACCTGGCACCACTCCCCTCCACTGCGGAGCTCCGATTTGGAGCCGGAGCTCCGCGGCGAAGAGGAGCGGACTATGGGCGGAGCGGCGTGGAGCGGGCCGATCCGAAATTTTTGGATCAGCCCGCGGAGCGGATCGGGGGGTCCGTGCACACCCCTAGTAATCATGGTGGGGCATCTGTTGAGATCCTGCGCCAGCAGGGACCCATTGACATTAGCTCCCTGAACTTGCTCCTCCTCTTCGCCATCACAGCCTGCTTGTTCACCTGCCCCTTTCTCTAGGTCAGACAATGGTGGTGATGAGAAGGAGGATCAGGAGATGTCAGGGCTTGGTAGCTCCCTGGCTCTCTGCCTGTCAAACAAGCAAGTAGGAGCAATGATGAGAAAGAGGATGAGGAGAACGAGCAGCTGGTGGCAGTGGTGTTGAGATGGTAGACTCATGGAAGGAGGAGGCCCATGGAGGGTTATTGCCAAGGGCCCTCCACATCTGGAGCTAGCACGGCTGCAAAGGGTCAGTCGGGGTCAGTCCCCGATCCATGTAAGTGATCTTGGCTGTAAGTGTTTCTGTACTGAAAAACCACGTTTGACAGCTCTCTATCCCAGAGTCCCTGTAGTCAATTATGGTAGCCAAACTGGGACCTGGAGCTAGGAAGAGATCCATAGACAAGAGGCTCCTAGCACTGGGTCAGGTTATCATGGGCTACTAGTAATGATGGCTCAGTGGAACCTCTAGGTTCAGAGACAGGTGTTGGAGAGCAAAAAATGGGAGAAGACTCGTGCCTTCAGATCCAGCTGGTGAGCTTCATGGATGCCTCCTGTTGGCCAGTGTGGGAGACAAGGATGCTGCAGTAGATAGTTCATCTTCCTGATCCAGCAGGGCCCTTCTGATGTTCTTCAACGAGAATTGCGCAAAGAAGTCCTAAGAAACGCAAAGCACAAACGCTCAACACAGTTTCTCGTGCTGAATGGGAGTTTCCCAGTGGCCCATGTCCCCGTGGGCTCAATGTCAGATGCTTCTCAATCAGAGTTTCTGAGGCAGGATAGGCAGGGGTCTGGAACCCAGTTCTGAAAGTCGTCAGCAGCGATACCGAAAGATGAAACTGCAACGTGTTCCATCATGTGCATCTCCATTCAGGCAAAGTCACCTTAAGGAAAACGTGGTCGGCTGGCTGAGGGTCATTGAAGCTTCCGAGAGCAGCTGCTCGACTCCCGATAATGTCAGCCGGGTTTCACTAATTAGCTTTGATTAAAATTAAAACTTTAGCAAAGTAGCAACAAGACCTCAGCAAGAGGTGGGCACAGGGTTTCCGAGTTTGTGTGTTCTTCCCACACTTCTATGGGATCACAGAGTGACCAGAGTGTCTGATCCGTAGGGTTGGAGCTTGGCATACTCTGAATCCCAGTTTTCCTTTCTTTACCCCCTCCCTGCAAAAAAGGAGCAGTTCAAGCCAGAATACAAACGCCATGGCCCAGAATCCTCCTGGCCCTAGGACTCTGTCATGTGATCCTGGAGAGCCAATGCCATGGCAGCCTAAGCTACCTCATAGGATTGTAAAGATAAAATGGAGAGCCAGTGGATCACATAAACCACCTTGGGTTTATTTATTTTATTTTATTTATTACATTTTTATACCGCCCAATAGCCGAAGCTCTTTGGGCGGGTTCCTCTGCAAGAGGAGGAAAGGTGGGACATACATGTAATCATACATAAGCAAACATAGGAACCTTCCTTAAAACAGATCAGGCTATTTGTTCCTTTAGGCCAGGACTGTCTACTCTGACAGGTAGCTGCTCTCCAGGGCTTGTAGCAGAAGGCCTCCCCCTTATCTGCTACCTGATTGTTTTGACAGCAAATGCCGGGAACTGAATCTGGGACCTTCTGTGTGCAAAGACCATGTTCTACCCATTGAGCTCTCGTCCCTCTATGCAGATTCCATTGTGGCTGCCCTCTTCTGCGTCCAGGCTTCTGCAGCCCTGCTCAATGTTGGGGCCTTATCCTTCCAGCCCGCAGAGCTGGACACCAGAAAGCTTGGCCTATGCAATATCTCTTCGGTAGAAGGTGTTTCTTCTACCATACACCAGAAAAGTCTTGTGTTCAAGCATTTAGCATGCCATGTGAGCCATACTTTGAATTCTCCAGCACTCTAACCAGCTCCACTTTTGTCCAAAGGCTTTTGATTACAGAACAAACACTTCCAGCAAAGTGTTTGCTTAGCATCTCTGCACTGGGTTAAATGTTTATTGAAACATCCTGCCCCAAATATGAGGAGAGAGCAGAGACAGACAGAGAGCAGACCAGCTTGGATCTGTTACTCACCAGCTCTAATTGTCAGCTTTGCTCGGAAAAGTAAAGACATCCTGGGAACAGCTAGATCTGTGTCAGTTTCGCAAGAGGGAATGCAGGTTCTCTCCTGCAAACAGGCCTCAACACGCAGCAGGGTGTGCCACGTTGATACTGTCAGGGGATCAGAGCGTTCCGGGAGATGCACATAGCATCAAATTAAGGCCACAGGTTTACTGACAAGGCGATGGAGCAAATGACAACCAAGAAAACAAGGCTTGTCTTCCGCTTGTTGACATAACGTTGAGCTGACACTGGATCAGAAGGTATTCCCACAGATGGTACCTGTTACACAGCACCATGCCAGCCAAGAAAGGAGCAGGTACTTTGGAGGTCACAAAAAGATCTCTCTCTAGACCTCCTTCCAGAATGGCATATTTTCAAGCCTTATTTAGAGATGCTGAGAGCTGCATCCGTGTGAACTAGGAATACCCCTGTACCGACTTCTGTGGGCTGGGCCTTCTGAATTGGCCTTGTAAACTCTCAACAGCAATTACCTTTGGTAGCTAGATGAGGCCTCCATGTTCAGGGGAAGTGGGCCACTGAACAACAGTGTCTGGGTGGCAAACAATGGGAGATAGTTATAGATCAGGGATGTTGGAGAAATCCATTTGAGGTGTGGAGTTCGATGGATTTTTATAGATTCGGCTCCCTGGACTTCATTTCAGTTCCAGCTGTGACGTCTGACCTGACCTGCAGCGAGTTGGGACAGTTTGCAGATTTGCTGTGCATTTTTCATATTTCCCCCAAATATTCTACAAAGCGTGGAAATTTCTGAGCAATTTGTGGAAATTTCTGAGCAATTTGCACGAATTCGGTTGAATTCGTGCAGAAATTTGCAGAAATTGTTGAGAAAGTTGCATAAAATATAGAACTTGAAGGGGAAATGGGCAAAAAAGTTCCCAGAGTTTGGAGAAATGCCCGCAGCTCAGCTCACAAACACAAATCAAATTGTAGATGTCGTGGAATTCAAATAAAAGAAGAACTGGATTTCCCAGTGACGGACATCCCTATATGGAGCTTGGCCCAATCTAGCAGTGATCTTATTACGTTTGTAAAAATATATTCCCCACTTTCCCCCCTACAAGAAGGTTTATGCATGCAGTGAAATCGTGGGGTATTAGGTGGCATAGTGCTCTGCTATCTAGAAGAGAGCTACGACTATTGGGTGGTATAAAAATGCAATAAATAAATAAATAAATAAATAAATAAATAAATAAGTCTTCTTCCTTTCTACGGTTGACAGAAACCATAGAAAAGTGGGGAGGAGGCATCATGGTGGCATTGGAGCCAAAGTCGCCCTGTTGAGAAAGTGTTCGACTAAACATCTAAAAGTCCCATGTTCGTTCCCAGGCATTGGGAAAACTGCCTGGAATTATGGTCCTTGATTGAAGGGGAACCAGGGGTCAGTGATCGGAAGACAGGCATTGCGTGTAGATAGGGTTGGGCAACTGGTGGCCCTCCAGATGTTTTGGCCTACAACTCCTACATCACCACTGGCTATGCTGGTTAGGGCTGATGGAAGTTGTAGGCCAAAACATCTGGAGGACCACCAACATCAGGTTACCCACCCGAGATGTAGAAGGTCACAGGTTCAATCCCTGGGACTGCCAGTTAAACGGATCTCAGATAGCAGCTGATACGGAAGAGCCTCTACTAATCAGGGTAAGTGATAATGGGCTAGATCAAGGATGGTCAACTTTGGAGGTTTCAAAACCTCCCCCTCATAAACTACTTGGGGCCCCACACAACCCCCTGCCATTACTAAGGAGCACAATTTTGCATTAAAACAAGGCTCACACTCCCTTCCACCTTGTTTTAAAATGAAAATGCGGTGGAGGTTCTGTGGGGGGAGGCCGCAGGAAAGGACTACGGGGAGGGGAGCTTTGTGTCCATCCCTCTGCTAGATGGAGAAATAGTTTGAGCCTTTTTTGAGCTTCTTTTGCTCAGGAATAATGGTATAGATACCTCCTTTCTGAAAGAGGTTTTGATTGGATTTTGTTGTACTGCATTTATATTGCATCAACAAATATTCTCTGGGTGGCTTACAGATGAAGACAAACACAACAAAATGCTAAAAAAATAGAATGATTAAAAACAACAAAGAATTGAAATGTGGTCTATCCCCCCTCCCCCTTTCTAATAGGATGCATACTCTAGCACCCTTTCAACGTTAGGACTCTTGTTGATCTGTTTCCTGTGTCCCCAAAGAAGGAATTGTGCAGGTGCCTTCATCGTTAGAAATCAATTGATTGAAGTTGTCGCCACTTCACGCTGATTTGAACCATACCAGCAAAACCCCAAAACCTACCAAACATTTTTTGGGGTGGGGATTACCTGCACTCAAAGATTGGGCCATGCCCACATAGAGATCTGCTACACACACACACACACACACACACACACACACACACACACTCGTTGGTTAGGGTGACCATATGAAAAAGAGGACAGGGCTCCTGTACCTTTAACATTTGCATAGAATTTCAGCAGGTGTCATTTGTATATATGGAGAACCTGGTGAAATTCCCTCTTCATCCCAACGGTTAAAGCTGCAGGAGCTATACTACAGTGACCAGATTTAAAAGAGGGCAGGGCACCTGCTGCTTTAACTGTTGTGATGAAGAGAGAATTTCAGCAGGTTCCCCATATATACAAATGACACCTGCTGAAATTCCCTTTTCAATACAACTGTTAAAGATACAGGAGCCCTGTCCTCCTTTTCATAGGGTCACCCTATCGTTGGTTCGTCTTGTCCCCTATACAGATCAGTATTACTAGGGTGACCCTATGAAAAGGAGGACAGGGCTCCTGTATCTTTAACAGTTGTATTGAAAAGGGAATTTCAGCAGGTGTCATTTGTATATATGGAGAACCTGGTGAAATTTCCCCTTCATCACCACAGTTAAAGCTGCAGGAGCCCTGCCCTCTTCTAAATCTGGTCACTCTAGCATAGCTCCTGCAGCTTTAACTGTGGTGATGAAGAGGGAATTTCACCAGGTTCTCCATATATACAAATGACACCTGCTGAAATTCCCTGTTCTATGCAACTGTTAAAGATACAGGAGCCCGGTCCTCCTTTTCATAGGGTCACCCTAGTATTACTCATTATGAATGTGATAGTATTTCCCCTCCCCTCTCAGACAACCCGACTGAAAGTAGTGCTCAGAGTCGAGGGTTTTCTTTCTCCAGCTGGCTGTTGTGATCCTCAACCTTGTCTCTCTGCACCTGGGCTGTGAACGTGCCTACTCAAAATAGTCACAGCTGTGATCTGGTCTGATCTGCGCCTGCTTCCCAATAGCCTCTGCAAAGGAGAGGAAGGAAGAAATGACAGCCGGGGGAAGATGGCTGGTCAACAGCTGTTTCCTCAAACTGCCAAACTGACCATTTTTATTCCCTGCATTCACGTCTGTCTGGCTGACATTCCACGTCTTTGCTCTCAAGCTTGTGTCTTCCCTGTTGCACTTGCTCTCAGCTAGGTTCTGGTTCTTAGCTTCAGTGCCTCTCTGAACCCTACTGGTCTTGTTCCCAAATTCTTCTTGCTCCTGCTGGTAGAACATGCTGCAAAGCAAGCGTGAGGTCAAGGATAGGCGTGGTTGGGTACCTGCTGAAAGTTGATACCTCATCAGGGCCCACTGACAAGAACCCTCTGGACTTGCTTCTCCTCTTCACCTTGCAACCTCCTCTTCACCTTGCAACCTGTCTCTCACTCTGGCCCAGACAGAGTGAGAAGAAGGAGCAGAAGATGCCACTGAGTGCTTGCTCTCTGCCTGTCAAGCCAGCAAGTGGGAGCCATGATGAGAAAGAGCGTGAGGAGCAACAGCAGCTGGTGACAGTGGTGGTGAGGAGGTAAACTCACTAAGGAAGGAGGACCATGGAGGGTCTCTAGCCCATGAACCTCCAGACCTGGAGCCAGCAAGCTACCAGTGTAGCTGTTCAAGAAAACTTAGTTTGGCAGGTCTCCAACCCAGGGCCCCTGTAGTCAACTGCAATATCCAAAGTCGAACCTGGAGCCAGGGAGAGTGCAGCAGACAAGAGGTTCCTTCTGCTCTGTTGAGCAGGCAAATCTGGCTCAAACATATATTTTGGGGGGAAGGAGCAGTGCAAACTGGCACATACCGCAATCCCATCCCATACACACATACATAAATCTTATGAGTCACCAAAGGAAAGTTTCTATTTTAATTCTGAAATTACTGTTAGGCCTGAAACCGTCTCCCCTTTTTGGCTACTTTTGTTTAACAGAACCAGTCAGATTCCATGCTTGCTGACGATTTTGTACCTTTGTAATTAGCCCTCATTATTTATTTATTGTTTGTTTGTTTGTTTGTTTTGATTTGTACCCTGCCTTTCTACTACAAAATAGCACTCAGGGCGGCTTACGAAGCCAATTCAAATAGGTTAAAACAATACATTAAAATACCCTAAAATACCATGACAGTTACAGGATAAAAACCGCACCCTACTGGACCTACTGTTAGGCCAAACACCGTCTTTCATAGAGCGGTCTTTGCCTGCCGGTAGAAGGACAGCGAGCAAAGCTAGCCTTCCTTGGGAGGGACTTAGGCCTTAGCTAGATCTACCTGCTATCCCGTGACGGAAGAGGGAAGATCCCGCGTTGTGTTTAACGCGAGATCCCTCCTCTGTTTACACGCGACGACCTCAGAAGGAGAGGTGTCGCGCCCGCCATTTTTAATTTTTAAAGGACCAGCAGTGCACGAATGCTCATGCGCAAAAGGTAAGCCCTTTTTAAATTTAAATTATTTCCCCTGCTTCCCCCACCCTAGCCCTGATGGGCACAGCGCTCCCAGCTCCTTGTGAGGAATCGCGCGGAGCCGGGTCAACCCGTGGCAAATGGCCACACGTTCCGAGGTCTCAGGTTCAGCCCAGGACCATGGAAAAACCGGGGCCAAAGTGGAGGGCTATATCCTGGAGCAAGAGAGGGATGATCCCTCCCTGATCTCGAGATCCCCTGTGCGTCATGTGGACACACAGGGATGATCCTGGGGTTCGCTGTGGGATAAAGCCCAGTCAACATATGGCTGTAGTGCAGCCTTCCTCAACCTGGGGCGCTCCAGATGTGTTGGACTACAACTCCCAGAATGCCCCAGCGGGGCATTCTGGGAGATGCAGTCCAACACATCTGGAGCGCCCCAGGTTGAGGAAGGCTGCTGTAGTGCATTGCTGAAGCCAGACTGAAAAAGGTCCCGTTCTGTTTTGAAAATAATAATATTGGCTAGACCTTTTGTGCTTCTACTTGTTCCCTCTGTTTAACCTCTTTACGTTTCTCGGTGGCCTGATTTATATTTACAGCCAGGTCTGGCAGCATGGTGTGCTTGCATGTGTGTACTACGACTCCGTGCTTCAGTGCACACGCACATGCTCTCCTTTCTACAGAAAGACCAGGGTCATGAACTTTCTGTTCTGAGTATGGCTTGCTCTGCTCCACCGGTGCTCCTCATTGGCTCCAGCAAAACTCACAAGATCTGGACAATTGGTACATCGATACAAGGAAATACCATTCCATAAATACCCTCAAACAGGATCTACAATATAGGCCATAGCTAGACGGGGCTTTATCCCTGGGTGATCCCTGGGATCGTCCCTGTGCATCCACATGACGTACAGGGGATCCTGGGATCAGGAAGTGATGATCCCTACCTTGCCCTGGGATATAACACTCCCCTTTGGCCCCGGTTTTTCCATGGAACATGTGGCCGGGTGCTGTAGGTTGTCCCGGCTATGCACGATTCCTCTGCGCCCATCGGGGGTAGGGTGGGGGGAGTGGGGAAAGTATCATAGAATCATAGAATAGCAGAGTTGGAAGGGGCCTACAAGGCCATCGAGTCCAACCCCCTGCCTCTTGAATGCTTCTAGTGTGGGAGAGCCAACAACTTCCACAGGTAACTGATTCCATTGTCGTACTGCTCTAACATTCATGAAGTTTTTCCTGATGTCCAGCTGGAATCTGGCTTCCTTTAACTTGAGCCCGTTATTCCGTGTCCTGCACTCTGGGAGGATCGAGAAGAGATCCTGGCCCTCCTCTGGGTGACAACCTTTTAAGTCTTTGAAGAGTGCTCTCATGTCTCCCCTCAATCTCCTCTTCTCCAGGCTAAACATGCCCAGTTCTTTCAGCCTCTCTTCATAGGGCTTTGTTTCCAGACCCCCGATCATCCTGGTTGCCCTCCTCTGAACACGCTCCAGCTTGTCTGCATCCTTCTTGAACTGTGGAGCCCACAACTGGACGCAATACTCTAGATGAGGCCTAACTAGAGTAATTTAAATTTTAAAAGGGCCCTTTAATTTTAAAAAATGGCGGGCGCAATGCCTCTCCTTCTGAGATTGTCGTGCGTCGCATGTAAACAGAGGCGGGATCTCGCGTTAAACACAATGCGAGATCTTCCCTCCTCCATTGTGGGATAACAGGTAGGTCTAGCTAAGGCCATAGTTTAATTACTTTCTCTCTCTCTCTCTCTCTCTCTCTCACACACACACACACACACACACACACACACACACACGGTGGTGGGGTTTCCAGGACCAACCGGCCGTGAAGCAGGGTAAGGTTCCTGCAGCAGAACAGCAGAGCAGGAGCTAACTGCACTGCTCTTTCCTGTCCACACCTGAAGGACCCGCTCTTGCCCCACCACCTCCAGCAAGTCCTCAAAAGAGCCCTGCTGGCTTCTCTCCCACCGTGGCATTTGTTTTCGTGAGAGAGTGGCCGGCGGGGCTCTCTGGAGCAGCCACCCACCCTGGTTCCCTTGTTGAGAGCGGCATGGCCAGGAAAAGTGGTTGTGGGGCTAAGGCGAGAGCTTGTGACACTTTGGGAAAGAATGCTGGGTCTTCCGAAAGTTCACTCAGGTCTCGAGAGACCTAGGCAAGCTCTTGCAAGACATGGTGGTGGCTTCTTCCAGCCATGCGGCTCTCTATAGAGCCAGCGTGGCAGCAAAGCTGGCTGGAGGATTCTGGGAGTTGTAGTCTGACACACATCTGGATGGCACCATGTTGGGGAAAGATGCCCTGGTTTTAATGAATGCTGTTCCTCTCCAGGAGATAGTAACTGCTGGTGATATTGACCCCCTAGTACAGATGACAACTCATACTACTTTCAAGCCTAGGCAAAGGCTTACCTTTCTAGGCTTATGAATGGTTTTATACCACTGAGTAGCATGGATGCTTTAGGGTGGATTCCTGCATTGAGCAGGGGGTTGGACTCGATGGCCTTGTAGGCCCCTTCCAACTCTGCTATTCTATGATTCTATGATTCTTCCAGTGAATCCTGGTAGCTTTCGTCTGGCGAGGTGTTCCCCTCAGAACTACAATTCCCAGGGTTATCTGTGAAGAAGGAACTGTTAAACCAGTTGAAGTGTGTAACAGCCTCCAAGCACTGTCTGAGAACTTAGGTTTTAAGTGTACACGCACTGATGCTGCACACAAGGGATTAGACCCATGTACACAGAGTTAAGGATAGTTTATGTTCTTTCTTTTTTAAATGAACACAGTGTGTGAGAAGGTGTGAGAAAGTATTGGTGCCATTCATTTTAAAGATATGAGCCAAGATCTCCAACTGGTTTGTTAATGAAACACTTCATTATTATTTTTTGAAAAACACATGACAATTCTCCTCCTTAAGGTTTTTGTGTATGTGTGTGTTTTGTTATCAAGTGCATGTTTACTTTTCAAGCCTTCTGCAAAGAGGAAAAGATTCCCATTGTATCTCCTCAAAAGCTTATTATCTTAATGTTTTTGTGTCTTTGTGTGTGATTAGACTAGAGAAGCAAGAGAAGGGAAAGAAAGATAATTGTTTGCTCTGGTTTGAACCACAAAATTGATAAATTTGTCACCTGCCAAAGTGCTGGAAGGTGAGGGGGGTGGGTGGGTGCGAAACGGTTCTGTAGAAAGTGTTCACTTTCGGGGTTGAAAGACAATCAGTCAGCCATGCAAACCCTTACAGGATGACGTTGACAATGTATTTTCAAGGGAAAGTTGGCTCAATGGGTCCTTGAGGTGACTCATAGAAAAAAGACGTCCATTTCAACTCACTTAGATAGGAGAAGGTTAGGGAGCGGGACACAGACTGAAAAGGGAATCTACACGTCGTACTGAAGGCGCTTGCGTGCGCCTCCAGTGCGCCGTCAAAACGATGGTGTAGACGGAGAAAGAAGAGACGGAGGAAGAGGCGGAGGAGGAGGAGGCTCTCCGACCTGGGTGGCTCTTACCCCGGCAGCAGGAGGCCGGCGGGGAGGCGGCGGCGGCAAGGACGTGGCTGGTTCCCCAGCCGCCTCCTCCTCCGCCTCTTCCTCCGTCTCTTCTTTCTCCGTCTACACCATCGTTTTGACGGCGCACTGGAGGCGCACGCAAGCGCCTTCAGTATGACGTGTAGATTCCCTCGGGGACTCAGCTTCATTTTTTTCTGCACATCTGTAACGGGCACTTGCCAATAAGACTTTTTTAAAAAATCCCTCCACCAATTCTCAGGGAACTTGACAATTTCTCCTCGGTTAACACGATTTATTGCAGTGGTTTTCAAGATTGAATCGTTCTGGGGAACTTTGGGATTTCTTAGAAACTCATCCAAGCCCAGGAATGAATGACAGACAGGATGGATGGGGAACGCTGGGAGTTGTGAGACTTTTCTCCGTCTAAACGTGCGTAGGATTGCACATTTCCTAGATAGCAATCCGTTATCAATTGCCCTTGCAGCTTGGCAGGAATGAGAGCGTGAATATGCCCTGGTGAAGAATAACATTCCATTTCAGTTTTCGATCGCCCCCTTGGAAATAAAAACGCTCCCTTTCTCAGTGCTGAATTGCCACCTTCCAACGTTTCTTATCTCATGATAAGAATCGGCCTCTGAAAGGTTGCAGGAAAGAGAGGAGAAAGGACCTCACACCGATATGCTGCCAAAGAGAGCCGTCCAAAGCAAGGTGCTTCCTGCCATCCTGTTCCTCCCATGGCTGTTGCACTGCTTGGCACAGGAGAAAGAACAGTGATAAGCATGATTCCGCAGGTGAGGAAGCCAAAAGACCTGCCAGGTGCATCTCAGCACCTTTGCTAGCCAACGTCTTGCAAAAGCCAACAATGGTGCCATCTCTCTCCTTGGCCTCAACTTCTCTCTCTCTTTTGCCTCTCTGCTCTCTGTGCAAAGCCTGTTCTTTTGGTTCGTGTTGGCTGAGTGCTAGGGTGCAATGCTCTTCCTTTTCAAGTTTTAAAAAGGCGACGTTTTCATTGCACTCATAAATAAAGACGTCCATGCTAGGGCTCAATCATGGATGTGGCTTTCTGCGGTCAGGCCTGAAACCTAAATTCATGATAAAACACTCAAGAAACTGCCCGCCGTTCTATTGGGTGGGAATGCAGAAACTGGGGCCTTAGCTAGACCACCCTAAAGCATCCCTAGCTCAGCTTCGTCCATTTTCTTCTGCTGCCCCTTACGCTTGGAACGCTCCTCCAGAACATTTGAGAACTACAAGTTCAATCGCAGCTTTTAAAGCTCAACTAAAAACTTTTCTTTTTCCTAAAGCTTTTAAAACTTGATGTTGTGCAGACTTCTACTGTTACTTTCTACTGTTAGTTTTTCCCTACCCTGTGCCTGCTTACCCTACCCTGTACCTGTTTGCATTCTCTTCCCCTCCTTATTGTTTTACTATGATTTTATTAGATTGTAAGCCTATGCGGCAGGGCCTTGCTATTTACTGTTTTACTCTGTACAGCACCATGTACATTGATGGTGCTATATAAATAAATAAATAATAATAATAATAATAGCTAGACCTAAGGATTATCCCAGGCAAATGGAGGAGTCATCCCTGCCTGCTCCCGGAATTTCCTGTGTGTCATTTGAATGCCCAGGGATGATCCCGGAACAATCCTGGGATATAGGCCTGGTCTAGCCATGGCCATAGTCTAAGGCAACTTTCAACAGTACTCATTTAGCCCAGTACATCTACACCAAGCAGAATATTCCACTTTGAAAGTGATATGAAAGAGGTATATCAAAGGCAGGAGCCACACTACTGCTTTATAGTGGTATTGAAGTGCACTACAAGATCTTCACTACTGCTTTATAGTGGTACTGAAGTGCACTGACAACTGTTGAGGCCCATTGACACATCTACACCAATCAGGATATAACATTATTAAAGTGGTATGAAAGTGGTATATGGTATGTGTCAATGGGCCCCAACAGTTATCAGTGCAGTTTAATACAGCTATGAAGCAGTTATGTGGCTCCTGCCTTTGATATACTGCTTTCATAGTGGAATATCCTGCTTGGTGTAGATGAGCCCACAGACTGTCTGAAGATCTCCCAATTTATGCATATTTTCAGCGGACACATTCAGGGCTTCAAACAGGGCGTGTTTGCATGTTTTGTGAGCAAAAACGAAATTCTCATATATCTCTAATGTGGAGTTCCACATGCTATCATGCTCTGTTGTTGTTTGGCATATGGTGTAAGAGTGATCCAATGCTTTAGTAATTCCTTCCGATGGGATTGACAGATTCTTGTGGTGAGCCTTGCTTACTTCTGAGTTGGATCATAAGATGTTCATTCATTGGTGATGGGACATTGATTATTTCTTTTATAATTCTTGTCCTGGGCTTAGAATGGATTTCAGTGATCATCTTGCCAGACAGAAAACAGATTAAAACAACATCTGTTAAACCCTATCTGTTTGGAATTGGCCATCCGCTCAACAGGTTGATGCAATAAAATGTTCATGACTTTGGACTTTGTCATAATTGTGTGAGTAGATCATTTTAAGATTGGATTAAAGTGCCTGCTACCGTATAAAATTGAGGGTGAATCTTCAGACTTATATAAACTAATATTCTTGTATAAACTGATGTGTCAATCTGTCCAGAGATCTAGAAGCATTGGTAAGCCAGCTCTCATCCAATAGCTTTCAGTAATATTGTTGTTGATGGATGGCTTTGAAACGGCAGGTTTCTTTTTCAGCTAGGTATTTGTCGTCAGTTGCGAAACGTTTAAAATATATGTGAGTGAGTGACAATATTTATATAAGGATCCCTGGATGCCATGCAAGCTCAAGGAAGTTTCCTGGTGCTTGCATTTAAAACAGAGATTGGCTAAAGATGAAATGTGGTGGCATGCAGTAGATCTGTGGAAATTTTGCAGAACTTTTCTTGATCCTGACTGGCAGTCCAAAGCCATAGCTATGACTTGGAACTAGGATGGGTCGAAAGTAGATCTCCAAGTGTTTTGGACTTCTACTCCCACAAGCTGTTGCCAGCATGGCCAATGGTCAGAAAAGCTGCAGTTGAATCCAAAACATCTGGCGATCCACCTTCTGGCCACCCCTGACTTAGAAGACCCATGTTGATTCTGATGGGCTTTGAATTGAGGCAGTCAAGCCAACACTGACCACCACAGGTGGGCATCTCCAGACCCCTCTGACATTTCATACATGTCCACTTATGATTACCGCTCAGAGATCTCTATTTCTGGTCAATTACATGGTTCATGCTGACTGAAGAATGCTGAGAGTTGTAGGATTTTGTTTTGTCGAAACATGCATAGCGATGCACCCCAAGTGACCATCGCAGGCCATAGCCAGACATTTTGTAGCGAGGGAGGGGTAAGGTTACAGCCAGCAAAGAACAGCCAGAATCCACACATGTTTGAAGGCTATTTAATTGCATTAAATGTTAATAAAATTAATTCTATACAATTTTTAAATAACAGCCCAGTGTTTCTCCATTACTCCAGTGCCTTTGCACTAATTGACTAGAACAGTGAAAGGTAAAATGGCACTCATTATTGAGCCACTGGCTGGTGTCATAGTAGCCTTGGTTAAGTCACTATGTCACAAGGGCCGGATACAATTTCAGAGAAGTTCTTGAGGGGTGTGTGTGGTTCATTCGAGTTGTGGGCGATGCCAAAGGGAAAAGAGTTAGGGCCAAAAATACAAAAAAATACCAACATATTGTAGCTTTATGCTCTAATTGCCAGTAACTAAGTATCCCTTAGGAGTGGCATTTCAAATGTTTAGAATGGACGAGGTGGTGGTGGGGAGAACCCACACAAATGCTGGGAAATCACCAAACAATAGGGACAATGGGGCCATGGGAAAAGGTGTGTCCATCTGGGGCCAACAACAAATTTTCTGTTAGGAAAAACTTGGAAGAAGTGGTGGGAAAACACAGGCGGGATATAAGTGGAACATGGAGTTGCCTGGCAGACGTCTCCTGTCCCATAAAATTCCATGAATGAGGCAGGGTGAATTGTCAATAAAAGCCTCACCTGGAAGCATCCTGTAAATGTTCAACTGCTGTCCACTATCAGGGCGGCCCCCAGCGAGAAGCAAAAGGGGCAGCCATTTTTTTATGGTGGCAGCCATTTTAAATCCCCCAAAATTCAGAGAGCATCTAAGAACAGGGCTTTCTGGTGGTGGGGGAATGATGACCTCTCTGATTCTCTATCCCCCTCACCCCCAGTATTTTTCCTCATTTTATCCTGAAAGAAAGGCAAAACAACTGGAAAGAGTGGTGGTAAAATATGGGAGGGTTACAAATGGAAGACAATTATGTCTGGACACTTCACTCCCATCCCGCCAATAAAATTTCTTGTTTGAGGAAGGGCAATTGCAGGATAAAAGCCTCACTAGGAAGCACCATGACTTCTCCCCTCAGCCTTTTTGGTTTAAAGATACAAATTAATCAGCACTGTTGAAAGATATTGTGGTTCAAGTAATCATTCACATCTCTTAATTTGAAAGTTTTCCACACAAAACCTGCTTGGAGCAAGTGATGGTCTCAGTTAAGTAACATTCTTGTCAGTCTTACAAGAAACTATCTTGCATACTATTTATTAAACGCCTCATCAAATAAATTTTTCACCGCGTTTTACAATGTGAAACATAATAATAAAGATGGTTATGCCAAATTCTCAGAAGATGAACCTGGGTTACCACTTGCGCATTTGGTGATTGTACCTTCTCAGGAATAGGAAGAAGATGCCATTGTTTTCTGTTAAGTATTCCGGGTATTTAAAACCCTTTTTCCTGTCTCTAAACGTGGATGTTTTCACAATGAATTGCCTGTGTTACAGAAATGTTCACGATAAACTCTCTCAGCCTGGTACCTGAAGTTGCAACCTTTTCCAGGCCAGCCCTATTTTGAGTGAGATTCTTCCATAAGCTTGGAATGGTTGCTCTGCTTTGCCCCAGTTCGAAATTCTGTGGGCAATATTTAGTAAATAACTGTGGAATTGACCTGTAGCTTCAAAGAGGATTGTATGCATCATTTTGTCTCAGCAGTGAGCTCTTAAAATAGCATTAATTAAATAGCAGCAGCAGGAGCTATTTAAAAGGCAATAAAATAACGAATAAAGCAGCCATTTAGAAAACAGATAAAACCATTGGCAAAGCAGCATAATATCAACACAGCCAGTAAAATGGCCTTTCTCACCACCCGACTTCTTATTAAAAAGCTTTGGCAAATTAAAAGGTCTGAACTGGCACCTAAAACTCACTCCCATTCAGCCGGCAGTCCGGCAATAGCAGGGGTGGTCCCTCCTGGGATGCTCCAGACCCAGCGTTTGCCCCATGATACCAGATGCTGGCGCCCCTTTCCCCTGTGTGAACAGCGATAGACCCAGCTGCAATGGACCCGTATATTCTTTAGATCAAGAGTCCACTCCCTGAGTCTTGAAGTAGACGGCTGAACAACGGGAGCATCCATTTGAGTAGGGTGACCAACTGTCAGGATTTCCCCGGATTTGTCCTGGTTTTTGTTCTTTCCATGGTGTCAGGGGGGATTTTCTATAATTTTCAATAATGTCCTGGAATGACACACCTTCCTCTTTAAGGCTGCCATTAGCATGGCAGGAGGGAATGACATGCGTTCTTGAGGCACAGCATTCCCCCACCCTGAGCTCCAATTGAGGTCTTAAAGGGGAAAGTGGGTCATTTGTAGACATTATAGAAAAGGCCCCAATTGGAGTGGATGGTGGTGGTGCAGAATGAAATCCTTTCCCCTCCTCCACTCCAATCGGGTTCTTTAAGGTGGCGGGGGAATAACGTACTTTCTGCAGGACTCAGAAAGCTGCTTCCCCACACACACACTAGGTGTCCTCTTTTTTGGTTTCCCAAATATGGTCACCCTAATTTGAGGCCTTTATCGCAGCCCTCCCCTTCTGATGTAGGGCGTTTCCAGACACAGTGGTCCTATAGCTAACCCTCATGGGTGTTATGCAGCTCTTCCATCTTTTCTGCCTCAACGGATTTTCCATGGGAAGAGAAAAGACGGAAAGAACAGTGAGAAAACACAGGAGGGTTACAAGCAGAAGAGAACGATGTCTGGACACCCCACCCCACCCAGTAAAATTCCGTGAATGGGGCAGGACAGGTGGGAGCACCTTTTCAAAAGTAATATAACCAGTCAGGCTCTTGCCCGTTTGGAGCAGGCCTTCTTCATTTCAATGAGGTTTGCACAGGTAACCATCCTATGGACCCCTCATGCTCCTTTTTAATTTGTGTTTGTGTGTGTGTGTGGTGGTGGTGGGGTGCCATTTCGATTCTCCTCCTTGGGCACCCAAATCTCTTTCCATTCCACACAGCTAACGGTGCACGTACAGAATATTACACTCGTGGCATTTCCACGCCAACTTGCACGTTTTTGTATTTTTCCATTTCTGACCGCTGTCCTCTGGATCCAAGCCATATTCCCCTGTGTTTGGCACCAGTACTTAAGGGGAAAGAACATTTTCTGCATTCCGCCGTTCAAGTGGTTTATGTTTTGAGATGGATTTAAAAAGATAGGGCGAAGTTGGCCTTCTCTTCGACTGTTTTTGCCTGTTTGATTAGTGAGTTGCACTTGGTACAAACTGGGAAGGGGCCGTGTGTATCGGCTGGGATATATACATACAGATCATTTCAGTCAAAGCCGTGCCCCAGAAAGGATGTGGCACGGCTTTGCCTGAATACTATCAAGGGATTTTTGTGATATTTCCTTCACTTCCTAGCCTTTGATATGGCGGTAATCTATTGCCACACAATATTTTCTGTGTGATAATGTTTTTAACCGTTTCAGATACAGGACTGAATTGTGTTTCCTTGTGACTCACACTCTCACTTGACTTTACTGTGGTTTTCTGGCTGGCTGTAAACTTGATTACTCAAAGGAAAAATTCTCAATCTGTTGGCTCCAACTCCAGGCTCGGCTATTATTCCAGTTAGCTAAAAAGCAAGAAAATATCATGTCATCTACCAGGGGTGGGAAGGAAGTCGATTTCCAGGCGTTTAGATTTCAGCTCCCAGCATTCCTGACCATTGGCCGTGCTAGCAGTGGCTCCTGGGAGTTGAAGTCCAAAACACCTGGGGATGGGCCTTCTGTCCACCTATGGTCTGCACCAGTGGAGGCTGATGGCTCCGACGTCAGTGGGATGGTAAATCTGTAGCTCCTGTACAGTTCTGACTGAAACCCAGAGCAAATTTACCACCCCAGTGACATTGGAGCCACCAGGCTCTACTGGACTATCCACAACATATTTAAATCATACTCAAATTTGTTATGACTCCCAATCAATGCCTGAGTAATTAGAGTCCCACAATGGGGCAGGAGATCTCGAACACAGCATCGTCATCAGCACTCTCCCAAAATGATGGTTCTTTCGGGAAAGTCATGGGATTCCCACCAGATTCAGCCCAGTTTAACTTTGTAGGGTAGGTAGACACATCCTCAAAGTTACTGATGACTCACATGCCAACTGCTTCTTGCTGCCCCCAGTCTGAATGAGAGCAAACAGCATTTCTGTTAACTAAACTGAAACTACAGTTTGTACAGGCTATGGAACACGCGTGGGTAAGAGCCAGGTCTTGCTACCACAACCTCACTCCCCCCGCCCGCCCCCTGCACATCCTTTCAACCTTGACTTGTCATCTGGAACAGCCTTCTTGCTCGTCATTTACCAACATTAGTCATTGAAATTTTAAAAGCAGATGTTCAACTTCTTACTGCTGAAATCAATCACACTCAGCCTGCAAAAAGAAACCAGATTCCCTCAGATACCACATTCAGGTTTGGGTGTGTGGGGCAGGCACTCTGCACATGATCAAGGGAACTCTCGTTATGATTACTATTTACCGTATCCCAGTTCTGAACTTGGATTTTAAAAACAGGTTCTGCCGTTCTACTTGTTGCGTTCATGGCTGTACCCTCTGGCATTCACACGTGCTGGCAAGCTGACACGAGACACTCACATCAGTGAGACACGGTAGACAGGCTTAATGGTTACAGAGTTTCTAAAACACACTTAAAGCTGAACAATGGTTAGGAAGCTTTAGGCTCTTTTTTTCTGAAACAGTCCTAAAGGCAAACACTCGAAGAGGGGGTGCGAATAGGCTACACCAGCTTTTAGCTTCTCTAGATGCCACATACGCTGGCACCTCAAAGGGACATGGCTAATCTCCTAAAACAACATCTCAGGAAAGGTTGCTCTCAGCCACCAGAGCCAAGCAGAGAGATCCGTCACACACTTGTCAATCTCAGCCTACCACTACTGAGCTGACCTCGTTACCACGACTTCAAGAAAAGTTAAGCCAAAGGCACAGCGGTCCAATCCTTCTGCTAAAGACTAAGAACTCCCTGCCACCTGAGTCTGGGCACGAACACAGAATCCGCAGCATATACAAGTCCAAGTCTATGAAAAGCCTCACTACTTTTCATGGCACTGTTCTTAGATATCCAAAGTCCAAATAGCAAAGCGTCCATGTGCAGAGTGCTTTCGAAGTCCTAAGCAGAGATGGAATCCAAAGCAGGAAAGAAGTCAAGCGTTGCGCGCGAGAGATGAAACCTAGCAAAAGCTTTTTCAGCTTTGCACCAGCCTTTAAAGCCTATTCAAAGTCACTTGACAGACAGGTCCCCTGACCTGTAAACCTTGCCCACGTGCCAAGAGGGCAGGATGTTACAACCCACTTCGAAGAGCGCCCCCACCTTTTCCCAAACACTTTGAAGTTCCCAGAGAACTAGCTGCCTCAAGGCCAAGATAAAAGAGTGAACAAGCTACTTCTATGAGAACTTCTTTCACAGAGAAGCTTGCAAAGAACATCTGACATTTTCAAACCATTTCCTAATAAATCTAACCACTAAGTACAAACCCTATATCTGACACTAGTGAAGCACGGGCCAGATTCCACCTTATTTTATTTATTTATTTATTACATTTTTATACCGCCCAATAGCTGAAGCTCTCTGGGCGGTTCACAAAATTTAAAACCATGAAGAACATAATAAAACAACCAACAATCTAAAAACACAAATATAAAATACAGTATAAAAAGCACAACCAGGATAAAACCCCGCAGCAGAAGTTGATATAAGATTAAAATATGGAATTAAAACAGTAAAATTTAAATGTAAGTTAAAATTAAGTGTTAAAATACTGAGAGAATAAAAAGGTCTTCAGCTGGTGATGAAAGGAGTACGGTGTAGGTGCCAGGCGGACCTCTCTGGGGAGCTCATTCCACAGCCGGGGTGTCACAACGGAGAAAGCCCTCCTAATAGTAGACACCTTGATTTGTGTCTGCAAATTTGCACCATCTTGTGACACCCCACCCAACCAAAACAAGCTCCTAGCTTTGTACAAAGCTAGAGCAAGCCTCGAATCATGTATTTTGCTCTGGACAGGCAACTCCAGAATTTTTTATTTTTTTTTGAGATTCTTCTTTTTATGATTATTTTAACTGAAGAAGAAATATGTGAAGTATTAAGAAAGGATAATAATGATGAAAATTGTTTGCCTGGTGTTTTTTTTAGCTTCTGCACCTGAGCAGCCGCCCCTGCCACGCCCCTACCAAGGTGTTCGGGTTAAAGAACCAGTGAAGGAGCTCTTGAAGAGAAAGCGTGGCAGCGTTCAGAATGCAAACGTGGCTGCTGCAGCGACAACGGTAGGAAAGGGCCAAACCACAATTCGCGGGCCAAAGGTTCATCTCTGTTCCTTCCTATGGGTTTCCATCATGTCACCAACACTGACTTTCCAGTTCTGTAGTGCGCGGCAGCACACCAAGAGGCCTCAAAACGAAGGTTTTCTGTACCAACATCAGCCAAAATCTGAACCTTACATTTTGAGTCATGAGAAGTTGCGCTTCACACCTGCCCAGGTGCATCTGCAAGGAAAGGAGGATGCTCCCTGGGACACGAATGTTTGTAGAGTGTGTGTCTATGTGTGTTTTGTGAGTATGTGTGCACCTCCGCCCCACCCCTGGCCATTCATTCCCCAAACGAAGGCTTTTATTGTGATGGTTCATTTGCTCAGCTTGACGTTTGGCCACAGTTTGAACATGAATTTTGTTTCCTCTTAGGCCTCTGAGTAATAGTTTCTCCAAGTTTCTTGCTCTTCAATAGCCAGTGTCAAACTACGTTTTGTTTTTCCTTTAGGTGTTTTTACCCCATCAGTCACTCCCATCCTATTCACCCACAGGTAAGGGTTTCAGAACATGTTCTCCCCCCCACACACACACCTTTTTTTGTTTTGTTCACTGCTTTGGTTCCTGGCCCACTTTTTTTAGCCTAACCCTCCAGTCCTTCCTTTGCTCGTAGGCCAGCTCTGCACCGAGTCGGACTTCGTTGCGTCTTCCTTGCCCCTGATGGATGAAGCGTCGCTCTATTCCAGCTGGCTGGCACAACCTTCTCCAGCCTCTCTCCAGCCTTTGACCCAATGGACCACCTACCCGGATTACGTGTCGCATGAAGCCGTCGCCTGCCCCTATACGTCGGACATGTACGTCCAGCCCGTGTGCCCCAGCTACACGCTTGTCGGAACGTCTTCCGTGCTGACTTACGCCTCCCAGCCGCTCATCACCAACTTTGCAGTGAGTTGGGTTGCGTCCATGGAGCAGGGCCAGTTCTTTGGGTCACGCTGGAGATAGGGCTGTAGGACGATCTAGCCCAGCCTCTTTCAACATGGCGCCCTCCCACTGGGTTGGATTGCAACTGCTTCAACACAACAGGAAGGGGCCAGGTTGGGGAAGGCTTATTTAGCTTTTGTTTTCATAAAGGTAGGGTGACCATATTTGGGAAACCAAAAAAGAGGACACCTAGTGTACGTGTGGGGAAGCAGCTTTCTGAGTCCTGCAGAAAGTATGTTATTCCCCCGCCACCTTAAAGAACCCGATTGGAGTGGAGGAGGGGAAAGGATTTCATTCTGCACCACCACCATCCACTCCAATTGGGGCCTTTTCTATAATGTCCAGGAATGACCCACTTTCCCCTTTAAGACCTCAATTGGAGCTCGGGGTGGGGGAATGCTGTGCCTCAAGAACGCATGTCATTCCCTCCTGCCATGCTGATGGCAGCCTTAAAGAGGAAGGTGTGTCATTCCAGGACATTATTGAAAATTATAGAAAATCCCCCCTGACAACATAGAAAGAACAAAAACCAGGACAAATCCGGGGAAATCCTGACAGTTGGTCACCCTAATAAAGGTGTCCTGCACTTCTCTAGCACAGGGATGCGAAACCTCAGACCTGGCGGCCAAATCCAGCCCTCTGGAGTCTCCCGTAGGGTCACACCCCTTCTTCGGGAAGCCCCACATTTCCTCCAACTACAGATGGTTTTTTGGTTTCCAGGCATTTGTGCAGTTTTTCCCTGTTCTGAAAGGTTGAAATGCATCTCCTGAGGCTCAGTTACTGGCAGTAAGAGCATCCGCACGTCGTACCGAGACCGCTTCTAAGCGACCCCAGTGCACCCCGAAAACGATCGTGTAACTTGCCTGTAAAAGAGACGAGGAAGAAACGTCCTTGCCGCCGCTGCCACCCAACTCCCTCCTCACCGTCCGGCGAGGAGAGCTCGGTGGAAGAAGGTGGAGTGGAGAGCACCCCGCCTTCTTTCCCTGAGCTCTCCGAGCCGGCCGGCAAGGATGGAATTGGGTGGCAGCGGCGGCAAGGACGTTTCTTCCTTGTCTCTTTTACAGGCAAGTTACACGATCGTTTTCGGGGTGCACTGGGGGCGGATGGAAGCGCCCTGAGAACGACGTGCGGATTCCCCCCATGATGAAGCTACAATATGCTTGAAGCTACAATATGCCAGCATTTTTTTGTACGTACGTCTCCTCCCCTTTTACCTTTTGATACTCTATAATTCCAATTTAAGGAAAACAGTTACTGAATGAAACCTCATTGTTTGTGAAAAGAAGAAGAAGAAAACCATCCGTAGGTTATCCTTGTTTGCTGCTCAGGAAAAAAGAAAGAGGCAAAAGGAGGGGGAGGAGAGAGGAGGTGGTGGTCATCAGTTTATCCTGTAGGCTTTGACTAAACAAGGAGTCTCATGGTTCCAATTCGCAACTTGTGAACAGCTGTAATTGAAGAGAGCCATAAATTGCATTGTTCTGTCTTGTTACCCAGCATATCGGATGTCGGATTTGAATATCAGGAGGGAGAGCCTGGATAATACACTTCGGTTTCCCCACCCCACCCCGTTTCAGCGTGATATTTTCACAACGTTATCTGCAGATGCATTTTCAATGCAATTTATAATCATTTTATTTGATGGCTTTACGATGCTTTACATGAATTTAAACAAAAACCTCTACCCTTCTGTAAACTGCCCAGAGAGGTTTGACTGTTGGACAATGAATAATAATAATAATAATAATAATAATAATAATAATAATAATAATAATACACTCCAGAATAGAACTATATTTAAAATGGTAACTAAGGGTGCAAACCTATGTATGTTTAGGCAGAAAATCCTATATATGTTTAGACAGCATAGCTGGCTGGGGAGTTGTAGGACTCCCCCCGCCACCCAACATGTAAACATGCATAGGATTGTGCCCTAAGTAGATATTCTAGAAGTCCTTGGTAAACAAAAATGTCTTTAGACAGCAAGATTGGCACTGATGCCCAGCAAAGTACTGATGGATTCCGCATTGAGACATGATGGCGGGGGAAATCCCAGGTGATGCTTGAACGCAGCTGGTCCCAGTCTGGTGTCCACTCTGAGAAACAGGCAGTGTGTAACGCAACACGGTGTGAGTTTGGTGCCCGTGGAAAGGAGCCCAAATGCAAGGGAGAAGCTAGGAAGGCCATGTAGATGGCCCAGGCCACCACTGTGCCCACGGACACTTCTGTTGGCTCCCCCTGGGCTCGCTACTTTGCCTGATTTTTATTTTATTTTTAAAATTAATTATTTGCAACTGGGAGGCTGGAAAGCTGCAAAACATCAGTTAACAGAATATATTTATTTATTAGTTCTGGGCAGCCTTCACGATTCTCCTTCCACCACCCTTTTATCCTCCCAGCAGCCCTGTGACATAGGTGTGGCTGGGAAGACTGTAATCTTGAAAGGTGGCTGCGAAACGTATTAAATCAAATAAACAGATGGTCAAAGCAACTGGCCCTATCTCACCTAAGAAGCTTCATGACTGAGTGAAGACTTGAACCCAGGTCTTCCCAATCCTAGTCCAATCATCTAACCCAGGGGTGGGTGACTTGCTTCCCTCCAGGTGTTTTGGCCTACGATCCCCATCAGCCTGCACCATTGTCTATGCCAGCTAAGGCTGATGGGAGTTGTAGGCCCAAAACACCCCTGCTCTAACCCCTGCAACACAGTGACTCTCTTAATGAGTTATGTTGCTCTTCGTTAGCTGTAGGTGGTGGTGGTTGATTTTAGTGGGTTTTACTCTGAACTGTTGATCATCTCACTTTTTACTGTCATATTGTCTCAATGATGATTTGTTATACGATGCCTCGGAGACCTTACGATTAAGAGGCCGGAAACAAATAAATCCGTGTGTGAACGAGCTGCAGCTGTGCGCAAAACTCTTAGAGACACTCGACTGGTGGCTCATTCTGTTCTATCTCAAACAGGCAAGGCCCACCTCCACACCGACTGTCTTGCCCCACCTGGATGTGATGGACCAACAAGCACCTCTGAGCTACTTCCCATGGACTCAGCCAATCTCAACGCTACCGGCGCCATCCCTACAGTACCAGCCAGCCTCGGCCGCCATCCATGCGCCCCAGTTTGTTCCTCTTCCTGTTTCGGTTCCTGCCCCTGCCCCCCAGGAGCTGGGGGATGCAAGGAAAGAGATGGGCGCCCTCACCATCGAGAAGCTCCTCCTCCAAGATGGAAACAACGACACCTACGATTTGAGCAGCAGCCTCCCTGTCGAAGGACTTTAAAGCTCAGGGTTCCAGCCAAGACGGATGATGGGGTGTTTCTCAAATCTTTGTGGTTCAAGAGGAATTCAATTCATTCTCTCTCTCTCTCTCTCTCTCTCTCTCTCTCTCTCTCTCTCTCTGTCTGTCTTTCTCTCTTGGGGTGATTCCAGGCAAAGCTTTTTTGTGTGCAGTTGCCCTGCCTCATCCGTGGAATTTGGCATGGGGGTCCAGACGATGTCTTCTTTCATTTCTCACGCTCCCGTGCTTTCCGCCACCGCTCCTTCCGTCACAAAAAGATCCGTTAAGGAGGAAAAGGCCCAAGAGCTGCCTACGGCCTTTTATAGCCTGAATCCCTCCCTCTAGAAGCACCCTCAGACCCGAAATCCCAGCTTGTTCCCTGCTGAGCCTCTTTAAGAAACATTGCAGGGCGTCTTCGGGCATCCCTTCAGCTCCCCCGCGTTTTGGCAAAGAAATAGCAGGCTCTCGTCCTGCCCATTCCAGCAATCAGGAATGCTAACCTGCTCTTCCTCCTCATTAGCTGCGTAGCCAATAGGGTCCTTCTTTCTAGATGGGGAATTGAGGCATGAAAAGAAGCAGGCAAGGGCAAGGAGCTGTCGACGTAAGTGCCATCTGGAAAACCCAGTGTTCCTTCATTTCTATGGGCAGGACCAGGCCAACCCAAGAGGTGCTTCTAGAGGTTTCAGAATTCAGGGAATGCTGTTGTGGTTGGGCTACTCTAGAAAACCCTCATGGGATGGGTGGAGGCCACAATTGCTCTCTCTTTCTCTCTCAGGGCCAGCATCAAGGCTAGGAATGGTGGGACACTTGCTGAAAACCCGTAGCTCAACCTGGACCTACTGCACTGGCTTCTCCCCTTCACCCTTGCAACCTGCTAGTTCATTAGCAGGTGGCCCAGACTGTGGCCCAGACAATGGTGGTGGTGAGAAGCAGGAGCAGAAGATGCCAGGGCCTCCTTGCTCACTGCCTCTCTGCCTCTCAAGCAAGCAAGTGGGAGCCATGATGAGAAAGAGGGTGAGAGGCAAGACCAATCTGAAGGTAGACCCACTTTTCGTCAGCTGGCATGGCCAGCGGAGGACACCAAGTTGGGGAAAGCTACATTGAATTCTCGCAACCCTTTAGACTCCTGCAAAACTCACTAAAACTGCCAATTCAGATTGATGCATTTTTGACCTAAAAAAAAGAAAAACATACTGAAGTTCTCATTTGTCTCTGGAAACACGCCTTTTAGAAATATCTTTGATCTTTAGATGTCGGGCCTGTTTTATGTGATTTATTGCACTAAACAAGATATTCAGAGTTCTTTGTAAATATTTAATTGAGATAAATCCATTAAGATTATGAAAAGGCAAGCTGGGCTTCTGCTGTTTTTGAAATCTGGATGGAGTTTTTTTTTTTTAAAGGACTAGCGCTGTATGTCTTTCGGAGAAAATAATAATAAAATCTAGCATTGATGTAGCACATTTGAAATGTTCAAAGGGCTTTATGTACAGATTCTCATAAGGACTGCTTCTGGGGTGGCCAACTGCACATTGCCAAAAAAGGTGGATAAAAGAGGATACAGATTTGCATTAAATTTGCATATGCTAAATAATATATATAGCTGCACTATTATAAATAATTACTGTAGTTTCAATAGAAATACCATATGGGTCAAATCCAATTAAAGCCAGTGTGAGAGCCAGCATGGTGCAATGGTTAGAGTGCTGGACTAGGAGTCAGGAGATCTGGGTTCTAGTCCCCACTTGGCCATGGAAGCTCACTGGGTGACTTTGGGCCAGTTGCAGACTCTCAGCCCAACCTACCTCACAGGGTTGTGAGGATAAAATGGAGAGAAGGAGGGTTATATAGGCCACCTTGGGTTCCCTGGAGGCCTTAGCTAGACCTAAGGTTTATCCCGGGATTGTCCCGAGGTCATCCCTGTTCATGTAAATGACACACAGGATATCCCGGGAGCAGGCAAGGACAACCCGGGTATGATCCTGGGATAAACCTTAGGTTTAGCTAAGGTCGGAGGAAAAAAGGTGGGATATAAATGAATGTCGTTGTCATCATCATCATCATTGTCCCACTTTCTCACTGGCTGCCCACCTGTCAAGGAAGCAAGTGGTAGTTATGATGAGAAAAAGAACGAGGAATGAGAACAGATGGTAACAATGGTGGTGAGAAGAAGGCAGACTCGTTCAGGGAAGCAGCCCATGGAGGGTGTTTGGCCGACGGCCCTGCAAAAAGCTGGAGCTGGGCACTGTTTGGCAGCCACACCAATAGAGATCAAAGGAGGGCCGTGGTCGTGGAAAAGCTCCAAAGGGGATTTGTTCCACTGAGCCGCAATACCTGCGAAACTGAATCCTTGTAAAGAAAAGAAACCTTTCAAATGTATACTCAGCGTTATCTTGCCAGTGCCATTGCCTCATTTCCGAAAGGACTGTTGACATTCCAGGCTTTCATACTGTAAAGTTTTTTTATCATGTGTACAATGCAACAATCTGGGGACAAACACTGTTTGCAAGACCTGAAGGCCAACAAGACTAGTAAAATAAGTTGTTTAAGATCTTCCCTGACCCTGACTCCCATCTCCTTTTCCAGCCTAGACTTCAGCTGCCAGGTGGACAATGGGCTCTTTGTTTGGGGGGAAAGAGCTACTTTAACGGAATGCCCTGTAGTAATTCTTTGGTTAAAGACCAATGAAGCCCGAGATGTTGAATGGAAGCAGTCAGCCCTAGTTCTGTAGGTTTGAATCATAGAATCATAGAATCATAGAATAGCAGAGTTGGAAGGAGCCTACAAGGCCATCGAGTCCAACCCCCTGCTCAATGCAGAAATCCACCCTAAAGCATCCCTGACAGATGCCTGTCCAGCTGCCTCTTGAAGGCCTCTAGTGTGGGAGAGCCCACCACCTCGCTAGGTAACTGATTCCATTGTCATACTGCTCTAACAGTCAGGAAGTTTTTCCTGATGTCCAGCTGGAATCTGGCTTCCTTTAACTTGAGCCCATTATTCCGTGTCCTGCACTCTGGGAGGATCGAGAAGAGATCCTGGCCCTCCTCTGTGTGACAACCTTTTAAGTTTTTGAAGACTGCTATCATGTCTCCCCTCAATCTTCTCTTCTCCAGGCTAAACATGCCCAGTTCTTTCAATCTCTCTTCATAGGGCTTTGTTTCTAGACCTCTGATCATCCTGGTTGCCCTCTTCTGAACACGCTCCAGCTTGTCTGCCTCCTTCTTGAATTGTGGAGCCCAGAACTGGACACAATACTCTAGATGAGGCCTAACCAGGGCTGAATAGAGAGGAACCAGGACCTCACATGATTTGGAAGCTATACTTCTATTAATGCAGCCCAAAATAGCATTTGCCTTTCTTGCAGCCATATTGCACTGAACGATCCGGATTACCCACACACCCATAGCCCTATGGCCTCCACTTCTCCAAGGATGCTTCCAGATGGACAGCTCCAAGCACAACTGTCTGTCTTTCCCGTCCTTTACAGGTTTTTTGTTTTGTTTTGGTGGTGGTAAGAAAAAAGACAGAAGAGGCCGTTGGAAAACTAGCTAGCCAGCCGCTGCGCTTTGCGTGGCAGGGGCACCCAAAGAAGTGCCTCAAAAGAAGACCTTGGGGTCCAGGTAGCCATGGAGACAAGCAATTCTGCAAGGACACTGGTCCCCCCCTCCCCGGTTCTAAAGTAAAACTTGTATTCTGCTGAGGAAAATAGGAAAACGGGCTTCAAGCAGAAGAAAAAGTCACTCTTTCCCACATTGGTGAAAACTAGCTGAGCTGTTCATTTCGGTCTCTTCCAGGTGAGGCTTTGAGTGTCCAGTCGTCCTGTCTTGTTCCTGGAAGCTTCTAGGCATCCCTGCCTTCCGTTTGTAAGCCTCCCATGTTTCTCCACCACTGCTTATGTCTTTTTTCCTTGCTGCAGAAAATCCGTTAAATGGGAGAAAAAGAAGAGCTGCACAAAAGCCTTGCATAAGGCCCCTTCTGTCTGGAAGGACCATTCGTGCCCACATTGGTGTTAACACATCACGCGCACGCGCACACCAGGAAGGGTGCACTGCAAAACATTGACGTCTGTAGTAACAGGATGTGACACAGCAGCAAAACAATTCTGAGTTTTGCTCTTCAAGTCCATACACAGTGTCAGGGGCTGCTCAGTTGCCTAAACATAGTATTATTATTTTATTATTTATTACCTTTGTATACCACCCCATAGCCGAGGCTCTCTGGGTGGTTTACATAGGATAAAAACACTTTAAAACAATATATAAAAAAAATTTAATCACAAAAACATACAATTTAAAACCACAAAAACATACAAAAAAACCCAGGCTAATTACATATTGCTAAATGTTTGGGAGAAGAGAAAAGTCTTGACCTGGAGCCGAAAAGATAACAATGTCGGCACAGTGTCAGCGCCAGGTGGGCCTCGTCAGGGAGATTGTTCCACAATTGAGGGGCCACCACAGAAAAGGCCCTCTCTCGTAGCATTTGCTTTCATTGCCAACAAATATTCCACAGAGCCAGTGCAAACTCTCCTGCACTGAGACGAGAGAGACGAGAGAGCACACATGTACCTCCTCTGTGTCCACCATTGCCGCCCCTGCCACTTCTCCCCACTCCCTTTCACCACTGCAATCAGCACGTTCACCTGGCCCAGTCAAACGCAGAGGTGAGGAGGAGGAACAGGAGAGGCCACGGCCTGCTTGCTCCCTGGCTCTCAGCCTGCCAAGCAAGCAAGTGGGAAGAATGATGGGAGGATCTCTTCTTGATCCTCCCAGAGTGCAGGACACAGAATAACGGGCTCAAGTTAAAGGAAGCCAGATTCCAGCTGGACATCAGGAAAAACTTCCTGACTGTTAGAGCAGTACGACAATGGAATCAGTTACCTAGGGAGGTTGTGGGCTCTCCCACACTAGAGGCCTTCAAGAGGTAGCTGGACAGGCATCTGTCAGGGACGCTTTAGGGTGGATTCCTGCATTGAGCAGAGGGTTGGACTCGATGGCCTTGTAGGCCCCTTCTAACTCTGCTATTCTATGATTCTATGGGAAAGAGGAGGCAGAGCCAAAAGCAGCTGGCGACAATGGCAGTAAGAAAGGAGACTCACTGAGGGATGGGCCCATGGAGGATCTATTGACGGACCTCTGCACAGGCAAGATCATCAATGATCCTCCATCCTGGCGCCTGAAATGTTCAGGGGTAATGGGAGTTACACCCACCAGGCTAGTGTCAAGGGTAGGCTTGGTTGGGCAGCTGTCCAGGGCCCACACAGGGCCCCCTGTCAATTGCAACCTGCTTGTTCTCCTGCCTCTTGCTCTGGACCAGACATTGGTGGTGTTGAGAGGGAGGAGCAGGAGATGCCGGTGCCTGCTTGGTCCCTGACTCTCTGCCTACCAAGCAAGCAAGTGGGAGCCATGATGAGGAAGAGGAAGAGGAGGTGGAGCAGCAGCCACAACAGCAGTTGGTGGCAAAGGCAGTGAGAAGGTAGACTTACTGAGGGAAGGTCCCATGTCTCGGCCGAGGGCCTTCCAAACCCTGGAACTGGCATTGTACACTATGAACTGGAACCTGGGGCCATCCAATGAAGCTGAATGGTGGGGAATTCAGAACAGACAAAAGGAAGTCCTTCGTCACGCAGAGCATTGTTAACCAATGGAATTCACTAGTGATGACTGCCCTATAGTGATGACCACCAGTGAAGATGTCTTTAAAGGGGGATTGGGCAAATGAATAGAGGAGAGAAATCTATTGGCAACTTGTAGCCATGGTGGCTTCTTCACATTCAGGGGCAGTGTACTGGAGGCATTGCCTTTAAAGCCCTAAATGGTTTGGGTCCAGGTTACCTGCGGGATCGTCTTCTCCCATACAGTCCGCCCCGCACACTCAGGTCCTCTGGGGTGAACTTATCATCATAGATTAGCAGAGTTGGAAGGGGCCTACAAGGCCATCGAGTCCAACCCCCTGCTCAATGCATTCATCCACCCTAAAGCATCCCCGACAGATGCTTGTCCAGCTGCCTCTTGAAGGCCTCTAGTGTGGGAGAGCCCACCACCTCCCTAGGTAACTGATTCCATTGTCGCACTGCTCTAACAGTCAGGAAGTTTTTCCTGATGTCCAGCTGGAATCTGGCTTCCTTTAACTTGAGTCCATTATTCCGTGTCCTGCACTCTGGGAGGATCGAGAAGAGATCCTTACTTCAGTCAGCTAAAACTAGGCTGACATCAGTTTCCCAGAGCACCTTTTCTTCTGTCGCCCCCAGATTGTGGAACGGCCTGCCGGAGGAGATTCGTAAAATTAACTCTCTCTGTGATTTTAAGGCAGCTTTAAAGACTAGCCTTTTCTGGCAGGCCTACCCAGATCAATGTAAAATCAAGAATTTTAAAGATGTGTTGTGAACCGCCCAGAGAGCTTCGGCTATTGGGCGGTATAAAAATGTAATAAATAAATAATAAATAAATAAATTGATTCCTGTACTAATGTTGTTCTCCGCCTCGATCCAAAGGGAGAGGCGGGTAATAAATTATTATTATTATTATTATTATTATTATTATTATTATTATTATTATTATTTCGTCTGCCATGGGAGACAGAATGACATGGATGTCTTTTCTGTTTCTCCTTTCGTCGGATGTTCTTATAGCATGCTGGCAATGTAACACTGTGAAATACTACATGCCACTGCATCTGAGCTATCAAATCCAGTCATTGCTCCATGTTCAACCAGAAAGTAGGGTCCATTGCAAGGATGAGGGCCTTTCCATTATTGGGAATGATCTTTCCCCTTCAAGACAAGCCAGGTGTGTCTATCCTGTCCCCCAGGAAATGCAGCTGCTAATCAAAGCAGGCAGCTTTTCAACTATAGACCTGACGCATACAAATATTTACTGTATCGCTCCGGAACCTGAGAGTTATAAAGACAAGGAGTTTAAGTAGGACAAAGGCCTGATAGAGGAGCCAGCTATTGAAAAGTAATGGGTAGCCCCAAGCCGCATTTTACAAGAGATACAAGGAAATTACCTATGGGCGGGATTCTTATCTTTGAAACAAAACATGTCCTTGCACAGACTCACCGGCACTTACAGCTGGCTCCTAAGTGTGGAGGCTTCAAGTCTGTACAGCAGCCTTGACCTTGCTTAATAAGGTGCAATCCTATGCAAGTTTAGAGGGGGGGAGGAAGTCCTACAGTTTCCAGCATCTCCCAGCCAGCATAACTAGCTGGGGACATGTTGGGAGTTGTAGGTCTTTTTTTCTATGTAAACGTGCGTAGGATTGCACATTAATATGCAATCCTTAATGTGTGTGTGTGTGTGTGTGTGTGTGTGTGTGTGTGTGTGTGTGTGTGTGATTAGAATCCACTACTTGAAGTGTGAACCCATTGGGATATCATCCCATTTGCCCTTTGAAAAATGCTTTTATTCCTTTTGGTAAATTATTCCTCTTTGTTCTTAAAAGTCTGAAGGTTGCTGGGTCATATAACACACTTTCCCAACACAGTATATTCTGTATGGAAAATCTACCCACTCTACTGGGATATTCACACTAAAAATGTGGCTTTCTGGGAGGCCAGCACCACTTCTCAGGAAGGTATTACCTGGGCCAGATCTACACGTCGTTGCGAAGGCGCCTTTTTTAAAGATGTACCTAAAAGAAGCGCCTCTTTCTTTACTGTGTGTACTGTGAGCTAGGCAGCGCTGCCTGCGGAAGACTCTCTACCCCATTCAAAGACGCTGCTTAGGCCGCTTCCCCCTCGCGTGTTCTTCCATTTGAATAATCCCCCCTCCCACCCGGTGGCTCTTCCGATGTGTTTGTATTTGCGTTTGCGTGCGCGCGGCGGACGAGTTCAGCTCCTGCCTCTCGCTCTCCCCCGCGGTGTCATCTCCCCGGGATTCTCTTCGGTGTGTGCTCGCACACGTGCACGCAAACGCAAATACAAGCACACCGAGGGAGAAAAGTGTTTTGCAGGAGGAGCCGCCGCCGCCGGGACGCGCCAGAAGAGCCGCCGGGTGGGAGGGGGGATTATTCGAATGGAAGAACACGCGAGGGGGGAAGCGGCCAGAGCAGCGTCTTTGAATGGGGTAGAGATTCTTCCGCAGGCGGCGCTGCCTAGCTCACAGTACACACAGTAAAGAAAGAGGCGCTTCTTTTAGGTACATCTTTAAAAAAGGCGACTTCGCAACAACGTGTAGATCTGGCCCTGGAGAGTTCATGAACACTTCCTTTTTATACACCTAGCCACATTGACTTTTTAAAGCAATGTCCAATTTGCACTGGTCAAGAGGGACCTTCCAGTCCATGCCCAGACCATCCATCTCAGTGTCACCTTCCAATGCGCTGGACTACAAATCCTGTCATCCTGTCAGTGTGAGTTGTAGTCTCTAACCCACGTGGAGGACTGGATGGGAAAGACTGATCTACCCAATCGAGGATAATGTCCCAAGCAGCAGTTTCTGCAGCTGAAACTCTCCCCACGGCCTGAGTTCGATCCCAGTGGAAGCTGGTTTCAGGCAGCCGGCTCGGGTCAACTCAGCCTTCCATCCTCCCGAGGTCAGTAAAATGAGTACCCACTTAGCTGGGGGAAAGGTAATAACAGCCGGGGAAGGCAACGGCAAACCACCCCGCTATAAGGCCTGCCAAGAAAACGGCAGCAAAAGCTGGTGTCCCTCCAAGAGTCAGCAATGACTCAGTGCTTGCACGAGAGGTTCCTTTCCTTTCCTTCCTTTCCTTAGGAAACATCTGTAAAAGCAGGTATCAAAAGGGCTTCAGGAACTACAGGTAAAGAAGTACTGCTTGGAGCACAAGCAACTGTGAGCAATGTATGATCCTGGAGTTGTGTCGCAGTAATATCTGCAGGACTGCAAAGGTTCCTGGGCTATGCCTCTTCATTGCCCCCCTTGTAGCTCAGTAGTACAGACTCTGCTTTGCTTGCAGAAGGTCCTAGGTTCAATCCTCGGCATCTCCACAGGAAAAACTGCTGCCTGAAACCCTGGAGCACTGCTGCTGCCATTCAGTGTTGACAACACTGGGCTTCGATGGAAACATGGGCCACAGCTAGACCTAAGGTTTCTCCTGGGATCATCCAGGGTTCGCCCCTGCCTGAGCACTGGATCCCCTGTGTGTCACCTAGATGAACAGGTTTGACCCCTGGACGATCCAGGGATAAACCTTAGGTCTAGCTATGGCCATGGTGTTACTCAATATAAGGCAACTTCCTTTGTTGAGCTAGGTGTGAGTTTTTAACTTTAATGCGGGCATGGGAGGATGCTCTGAACCAAAGGAGAGATGCTTAAGCAATTCCATCTCAGCCATCTGCCTGCTAGACGATTGCGCCTCCCGGTTGCTTTTCTCTTGCCTTCGGCTTAGTAGCTCCAGGAACTCTCCACCTTATCACATACCTCCCCTGCCCCCAAACGATTATTTTCAGATTTTTAACATTCAGTACACTCTGCCAACATTTCAAGATGCGTGTGCACGCATGTGGCTACAACCTTTTGAAAAGATTAATACGTGCAAGTTTTGACCCTCCTTCCTGCAACCAAACTCAAGCTTTGAAAAGCAGGAGCCGTAGAAAGGCTGTTCTTACAAATCCCTGTTGAATGTGGAGGGGGGGTGGGGCTGTGGCTTTGGCCATCCAAAAGGGTCCCAAACCATTCATCTTTTCTTAACATCATTCATTCAATCAAGCATTTTGTCCCCTCTGCCCCACACACCCACAATTCTTCCTTTATCTTTCCGGAGCCACTGCATGGCGCAATAACTCATCCATTAAAGAATGTACGTCTGCCACCAGCTACTGATAATTCTGCAGATTCTCTGTCTACATTGATAGAATCACCTGCAAACTGTGGATTTATCTCTGCAAAATCTCTGGAACGTCCATCCAATCACCTCCCTCAAGGAGAAGGCAACCTTTTCTTTTGCCTTTTTCTCCAGTAGAAGAATTTGAATAATTTCTAAACCAGCAGCAGCTGGTCCTCCTTATTTGCTCCAGATTCTTTGAGGAGAGAGCCACAGTTTCCCACATATCATCCATATCATCTATAGTAAGGGAGGCAGCGGTGGTGCAAATGTGAACAAAAGGAACCCCAAAGGCGACCACCGTAGAAACAAAATAAACCCAATGAATTAAATCGTCATTCAAAAATTATACACACTTATTTATACTAGAATAACTATTTACAATCCAATACTAATACAAGTCTACAACAATCAACTATCACATCAGTGTAGCATTTCATTACCTATCAATAGCATTCAATTGTACTTAACAATCATTTCAAACCAGATTTAAACAGTCATTGCATGAAAATCCGACCCATAGACATCAAACACTTTCATCTAATCACATCAACAGTATATTAAGACCAAATTTAGTCAACAAGGTTCATGTTATTCCTTGTTTCGAAGTATCTTCTTCAAAAACGTCGGTCTTAGTACTCTGTAAAAAAATAATTCCAAAGTAAACACATTTAATTAGAATTACTCCGCAGTAACAACTCTCATTTACTTCTTATTCTTTTGGAATAAGCAATTCAATAAAGCAATTCACGGTGTTCTTATCTTGTGAACCAGCCAAAAGAATAAGAAATAAATGAGAGTTGTTACTGCGGAGTAACTCTAATTCAATGTGTTTACTTTGGAATTGTTATTTTTCACAGAGTACTAAGACCGACGTTTTTGAAGAAGATACTTCGAAACAAGGAATAACATGAACCTTGTTGACTAAATTTGGTCTTAATATACTGTTCATGTGATTAGATGAAAGTGTTTGATATCTGTGGGTCGGATTTTCATGCAATGATTGTTTAAATTTGGTTTGAAATGATTGTTAAGTACAATTGAATGCTACTGATATGTAATGAAATGCTACACTGATGTGATAGTTGATTGTTGTAGACTTGTATTAGTATTGGATTGTAAATAGTTTTTTGTTGTTTATTTGTTCAGTCGCTTCTGACTCTTCGTGAGTTCATGGACCAGCCCACGCCAGAGCTTTCTGTCGGCTGTCGCCACCCCTAGCTCCCCCAAGGTCAAGTCTGTCACCTCCAGAATATCATCCATCCATCTTGCCCTCCGTTGGCCCCTCTTCCTTTTGCCTTCCACTTTCCCTAGCATCAGCCTCTTCTCTAGGGTATCCTGTCTTCTCATTATGTGGCCAAAGTACTTCAATTTTGCCTTTAATACCATTCCCTCAAGTGAGCAGTCTGGCTTTATTTCCTGGAGTATGGACTGGTTTGGTCTTCTTGCAGTCCAAGGCACTCTCAGCATTTTCCTCCAACACCACAGTTTAAAAGCATCTCTCTTCCTTCGCTCAGCCTTCCTTATGGTCCAGCTCTCAAGTGTGTATAATTTTTGAAAGACGGTTTAATTTATTGGGTTTATTTTGTTTCTACGGTGGTCGCCTTCTGGGTTCCTTTTGTTCCCTATGTGCATTCATCATAAATTGTGCAAAGATGTGTACATTGCTACAAATGGTAGGGGTTCAAGCCAGCCTTTCCTGATTTTTTATTATTATAATCTCTCTTTTCACCCTCATGGCAGTTTTTCTAGATGGCCAAGTCATGCTGTCTTTTACTGATTCAGGAATTTTCCAACAATTGAGCATGTTTTAATTATGACCACTCTCTGGAGGTTGGTGTGGATGTATTTTAAGAAGGCCAGTTTCTGAAGGTTTTCTGTATAGCTTTTTTAATATAATGCTGGTGACTGATGTGACTAACGGAATACTTGTGGCTTTTTCCTGTTGCCATAGTTTATTATTATTATTATTATTATTATTATTATTATTATTATTATTATTATTATTATTTTCAATTTATACCCCACCTATATACAGAATACTTGAGGCGACATACGACGTTAAAACAATTTAAACAAGATAAAAAACAACTAATAAAATATCATAGGTAGCATAAAAATGTTTAAAAGAACTTAAAAAGATAAAAGATAATCTGGTTTTGGACTACAGTTCCTAGGATAGGGTTCTTTTAGAGTTCTGGCTGGTTCTGACTGAAACCCAGAATGGATTCACAGCCCCACTGAAATCAGAGTCACCAGCCTCCACTGCTTCTAAAGTCTCTTTCATGGGAATCACCAAGGACGAAATGCCACTTCCTGCACGCACATCCCAGACACACACAGCTGGCACACCAGATGTGCCACAAAGGATACACATTAGTGGTGGAATGGCTGGCCTACAAGCTGCCTGCCATCGAACTGTTAGGAGTTTATGGCTGCATCATGCCACCTGATTGCAGGTACACAGAAACAAAACGCTAATGCAGATTCGTCCCATTCCCATCTGTTTGGAACAGCAGATGGGAAATGAGCCTGGTTCTCTGGGCCTTGAAGTCATGACTTGTGTTGCAGGAGGAACTGTAACCAGGGAAGTGCAATTTACAAGGAGCAGGAAGGACAGTTCAACCTCACTCTTTTTCAGACCACGAGTGGTGTCATGGCAAGAGAACTCAGGGTCAAAGTCCCAGGACCTTTTGATTAGCAGTGACGCTGATGTCATCTGCCATCCCCTGTTCCATTTGAGCATAGCAGCATCCATCACAATAGCTGGGGAGGAAGGGAACTTTCCCCAGCAACAATATATTGTTCCGTATTGCGGTACACAGGATTTGGGGATCTCTTGGTCTGGAATGGGTAATTAAGACTCATCAGCTCTTTGTCAAAGACTGACTCCTGATGAAGATGAGAACTGTGAGGTCAAACAACCAGATATAACACTATCTGCAAAACTAGGACTATCTCCCTATGTGGATTCTAATACACAAATAAAGACATAAAGAGGTCCTGGCTTTTCCTGGACTACAGCCAGGTTGGCTATAGCTGTCAAATGGAAGTCAGCAAATGAACTTTCTCTTACCATATCGAAACCTTGCGCTAATGGAGAAACTGATGAAACATCTTCAGGTACAAAGAGGCCAAGAGGAAAGTGAACCTGTTATAGAATATGGCCCCCGACAACCTCCTGAGAGTCTATGGCGTGATCTGCTAGGATGATGAGGGATAACTTTGTCAGACAACCCAATAAAGATCCTGAGTGATCAGAAAGACTGTAAAGAAATTTTGTGAGTGACCTCAAGTGAGAGGGACGTTTCTGCAATGGCCCCGCACCTTTGGAACGAGCTCCCACTGGAGGTCCTCCACGTGCCGTCATTGCAGTCTTTCAAGAAAGCCTTGAAAACATTATTCTACCATGGCCTTCTCGTGATATGACCACTGTAGTTGCTGTTTTTGTCATTGTTGCTGCTGCTGGTTTTATTACTTTTATTGCTATTTTCTTGTGTTTGTTTTTATTGCTTTTAATATTTTAACTGTTCAGAGGAGGGCAACCAGGATGATCAGGGGTCTGGAAACAAAGCCCTATGATGAGAGACTGAAAGAACTGGGCCTGTTTAGCCTGGAGAAGAGAAGATTGAGGGGAGACATGATAGCACTCTTCAAAGACTTAAAAGGTTGTCACACAGAGGAGGGCCAGGATCTCCTCTCGATCCTCCCAGAGTGCAGGACATGGAATAACGGGCTCAAGTGACAGGAAGCCAGATTCCAGCTGGACATCAGGAAAAACTTCCTGACTGTTAGAGCAGTACGACAATGGAATCAGTTGCCTGGTGAGGTTGTGGGCTCTCCCACACTAGAGGCCTTCAAGAGGCAGCTGGACAACCATCTGTCAGGGATGCTTTAGGGTGGATTCCTGCATTGAGCAGGGGGTTGGACTCGATGGCCTTGTACGCCCCTTCCAACTCTGCTATTCTATGATTTTATGTTTTTATGTTATTTATTGTTGCATGCCACCTTGGGAGGGCTTCTGACCTGAAAGGTGGCTAAGAAACGTGATAGATAGATAGATAGATAGATAGATAGATAGATAGATAGATAGATATTGACTGCTACTGTTTCATTGCTACTTGGAAAAATCAACTCAGCTTTTTTGAGCATTCAACAGGAATGCTCGAAAAGCCGGATTAAGGGAGGAAGCCAGAAGGGGCACACCTATCCTGAACGACTCCTGCACCTCCGTCATCTGCCCTCTCGTAAATGTGTTTTCCCACTGCTTCTCCCACCTTTTCTCTTACTACAGAAAAGCTGAGGAAGGGGAGGGGGGCTGCACATTGCCTTCTACTGAGTAGTGCCAAGAGCTCTCCGCATCTGGAAGCACACGTAATGGATTGGAAACAGTAGCATTTAAAAACTATTATTAGGACATTTAAAAACTGGAAATGTCTTCAAATGCCCAGCAGGAGTCACTGTATCCTCCATTTATTGGCTGATACATATTTTCCCCCAAAGCCAAACTAAATGTTAACAGATACAAGCAGGTAATGGAAGGCACCTCCCTTTTTTTTGTATAGGGGTACAGCTAGGGTGACCTTATGAAAAGGAGGACAGGGCTCCTGTATCTTTTAACAGTTGTATTGAAAAGGGAATTTCAGCAGGGGGCATTTCTATATATGGAGAACCTGGTGAAATTTCCTCTTCATCACAACAGTTAAAGCTGCAGGTGCCCTGCCCTCTTTTAAATCTGGTCACTCTAGTATAGCTCCTGCAGCTTTAACTGTTGTGATGAAGAGGGAATTTCACCAGGTTCTCCATATATACAAATGACATCTGCTGAAATTTCCTTTTCGATGCAAATGTTAAAGATTCAGGAGCCCTGTCCTCCTTTTTATATGGTCACCCTAGGTACAGCTTCAGAAGGGAGCAATGAGAAGTGCCCTGCCTCCTTTGTTGTCTCCTGGCCACCCTGTCCCATGAAATCTGTTCCAGATGCATGTTCACATGGAGATCTAGAAGTCTGAATTACAACCCATCAGGAATTTGAGGCTGGGATGTGGCTTCCTGGTTTTAGGTATAGTGAATGACCATGAAAGGTCTGGAAACCAAGTCCTATGATGGATGGTTGAAAGTTTAGTAGCCACAGAGGCCCTTAAACTTCTAAAGGTCAATCAAGCAGAAGATGGAGCAGGGTGGTTCTCTGTTGCTCCAGAAGGCAGGACATGAACCAATGGGTGGAAATGGCAGGGGAGCAGATTTGGACTAAAGTTTAGGAGAAACTGAATAACAGTCAGAGCTGTTTAATCCTGGAAGAGACTGCTTCAGGAAGTGGTGGATTCTCCCTTGCTGGATGTAACTCAGCAGAGATGGGATGGCCATCTGTCAGGTATCATTGAATCATAGAATAGTAGAGCTGGAAGGGGCCTCTAAGGCCATCGAGTCCAATCCTCTGCTCAATGCAGGATTCCACCTTAAAGCATCCCTGACAGATGGCTGTCCAATTGCCTCTTTAAGGACACTAGTGTGGGAGAGCCCACAACCTCCACAGGTAACTGGTTCCATTGTCGTACTGCTCCAACAGTCAGGAAGTTTTTCCTGATGTCCAGCCGGAATCTGGCTTCCTGTAACTTGAGCCCGTTATTCTGCGTCCTGCACTCTGGAATGATGTACATTCCTGCACAGAGCAGGGAATTAAGCTAGCTCCCTTCCAAGGTCCCGTCCAACGCAAACGTTCTGTGATTCTATGTGGACAAGCTCAGTTGGAAGATGTCTTGAACTCTCCATGATTACAGCGTGAGAATGAAAGGAATAAAAACACATTTGCAGTAGATTGTCTGACGTTTGTTTAATGGAATCTTAAAACACACACACAAGATGACAGAACGGCAGAAGAAATGCTATGATGTGACTTAAAGTGTTGTTCGCACCCTAAAATGAACCCCATAGAAAACACCAGATGAAGGCAAAGGTTGAGTTAGGTAGTCATAGGTTTGCGGAGGTAATATACTTGTGTATCTGTTCTGAGCACAAGCCATGCTGTATTTACAGGAGATATGAAGTAGGCCAGATATCTTGTATGCAAGCTTTCATGTTTCACAGAATGCTTCACCCAACAGATTGGGAAGGGACAAAACATTTAGGTATATACAGCATGCTAGGTTGCAAGCGAGGATAAAACATGAGGATAACCCAGATATCAGGGTTGTGGAAGCTCTTTCAGCTCAAAGGCCAAATTCCATTTCATAGACAGTCTGGGCGGGGTGGGTGGGGGAGCATGTTCCAGTGGTGAGGGGGCGGGGGTGGCAAAGAAAAGAGGCCTAAATGCCAAAAATGACAGTATATTTTAGTTTAAAGTAACTAAGTCGTAGGAAAGGAAGGCATTTCAACATTTTAGAATGGAAGGAAACTTGCATGAAAGCCGGGTCGGCCTGGCTGCCTGGTGGGGGATTCCACACGTCGTACTGAGGGTGCTTCCATGCACCCCCAGTGCGCCCCCAAAGCGATCGTGTAGCTTGCCTGTTTGAAGAGACGAGGAAGAGACGTCCTTGCCGACGCCACCCACCTACCTCCGACCCGGCCGGCGAGGAGAGCTCGGCGGAAGAAGGCGGGGTGGAGAGGACGCCTCTTCCTCTCTCTTCCCAGGCAAGCTACACGATTGCTTTGGAGGCGCACTGGGGGCGCATGGAAGCGCCCTCAGTACGACGTGTAGAATCCCCACAGGAGGGCTTGTATTATGACTCCCAGCCTCAGATTCTGCTTTTCTGTTCTATATATTATAGGCTGCATGAATGCCATGTTTCCATTCAAGCACAAAAATATTGCAGAACATGCTGTTGTTGGGTGCAAATTTTACTATCCTGGAAGTCTCGGCTTTATTTATTTTGAAAAGACTTTTCTAGTCCTTATTAATGCAAGTTTATGGGCACCGCTCAATAAAACTGCAAAAGCCAGAGGGGCTGCTGAATTTGATACCTGGGAGTCATGGAATGGGGCTTCAGTCCCGGGCATCGCCCTTTGATTCTCCTCAAAACCAGCAGCAGAATAAATTATGCAAACTAGGAGACATCATGCAGATTTGCATAAATTGAACAGGTTGCAGGATTCAGCTTCTCTCGGCACAGAATTTGGATTCCCTGGTTTGGGGGTGGGGGAGGGGAGGTTTTGGTTTTAGCACAACGCATGGTCTAAAAATGTCACCCCGGGCGGATCTACACAGCGCACTGAAGGCACTTGCATGCACCTGCAGTGCGCCCGAAAGCGACTGTGTAGATCCTGCCCTAAGAGGAAGAGGAAGAGGCGGAGGAGGAGGCTGGGGAATCCGGCCGCGTCCTTGCCGCCGCCGCGGCCACCTCCCCGCCAGCCTCCTGCTGCCGGTGAAAGAGCTGCTCGGCGGAAGAAGCTCTCCGACCCGGGTTGCTCTTTCGCCGGCAGCAGTAGGCCGGCGGGGAGGTGGGCAGCAGCAAGGACACGGCCGGATTCCCCAGCCTCCTCCTCCTCCGCCTCTTCCAGCAGGATCTACACAGTCGCTTTTGGGGCGCACTGCAGGCACATGCAAGCGCCTTCAGTGCGCTGTGTAGATCCCCTCCCCCTTTCTGTTCTGCCCCACGAAGAATTCAGTGAAGCCCGAAAGCTTGCATCCTCCAACTCCCAACCTGGGTCGGCTTGCTACAAGATTTGAATTTGCTGACTTAGCATCCCATGCCTTTTGGAACCCAGTTGGCAACCACAGTCTACTGATCCCCTGTGTCTACATCAGCGGACTGATGCTTCCCCGTTAACTGTAGCACGTGTCCCAGCTCCTGTCCCTCCGGAAGAAGTCATCTGCCATGGAGACAGAAGGGGCGTAGTCTTTGCAGTCCACGGTTGCATAGGGGAAATATTCCTGTACTCTGAAAGTGTCCAAGTGCTGAGAACCGCAGGACGTGCAGCAGCATGTGGACGGGGCAGGGTTGTACTGTACATGGGTGTGTTGCTGGTAGGGGCTTCCTTCCGACGGTGGGTACATGCAGCTCTTGGCCTCCAGAGGAGAAGGGGAGCTGTAACTGAGTGGTGCAAAAGGAAGCAGCTGTGGCGGGGAGTAGCTGTAATCGAATGAGCTGGAGGGATCAGAAGAATCCGGGGATACAGGACCCTGGGAGAAGGGAGAGAAAAGGAGGCATCTGAGCAAAACCAATACCCTCAGTTCAACAGCCTAATGTATCCCTGTTTGCTCAGAAGCAAGGCGGGGCCCAGGGCCATAGAACACAAATCTGCAAATGGTAATTTATATGCCGAATAAAAACAATTGCTAAGATTTCTTTAAATTTCACAAGGTCAAAGGTAGTCCATGAATCATTTCAAATAAAATAAGTCCTTCAGTTGATTTGCACACCGACAATTTATATCTTCCCAAACCAATCGAGATTTTCATAGAATCATAGAATCATAGAATAGCAGAGTTGGAAGGGGCCTACAAGGCCATCGAGTCCAACCCCCTGATCAATGCAGGAATCCACCCTAAAGCATCCCTGACAGATGGTTTTCCTTCCCAACGCTACCTGGAGATCCCAAGAATTGAACTCGGGACCTTTTGCAGTCGGAACAGGTGTTCAACCACTGAGCCTGGCTAGTGGCTTAGCCTTAAGTCTCATGATGGAGATGAGCTGGAACTGCCCGGGGGACCACCCACCCATTGAGCCGGTGCCAGAGTTTCAGCTCAGCAGCTGGGACGCTCCCAAGCAATCTTAAACTTTCCACATTTGGCAGCCTTCGTCCTGCAGCCTTGCATGGGTTCCCTTTTGTGTAAGCCCCAAATGGGCACTTCCTAGGACTCCAAACCCCTCGTCCCAGGCCTAGGTTCATAAAAACTGAAGGTCAATTACCAGGCTTTGGTTGAGGCATGGAGCGCCTGGCTGGAAACTGCCAGAGGAACAGGGCAAGGGAGCCTGAGCGACACCCAAAGAGGCCTCCAAAGGCGGCTCAGGCTGAAGGCAGGAGTCTACAAGCTGCTCCAGGTAGCTGGGGATCTCCTCACAGGAAGTGCAGTTCTGGAACTGCCAAGGTGGTAAACAGACAGACGATGGAGACTGAAGTTCTGCTTCTACGTACGGAGCTTAAGAGGAGGAAGAGAAAAAGAACAGGACGTTGAGGTTCAAGGAATTATTTCATGTGCCAAAGTCAGCCCAGCAGAACTCAGGCGGTACCTTTTGAGGGGACGGTAAATAAAGATGATGGGAGAAGGTTCACCTGTTTCATTTCTGCTGCAGGCCAGGCTGCCTTTAAAGGCACAGGGACACTGATATATCTGTTCCCCCCACCCATTCCCTCCCCCACATCCAGAAAATCAAAACAAACGTTTTCAACTCTCTCGATGAGCAGAAAGCGGAAATTATTTTATGAAACAATAATACGTGTGTCCTTTTTCTGCTTGCAACTGTTCCCAAAGTCCTATCCCGGAAGGTTTCTATGGTTTATTTATTTTATTTTTACTTTTAAGTTGGCGGGGGGGGGAGAGAATCCCATTCTTCCTTCAAGGAACTCATGATGAGCTGAAGACATTTTTCTGCCTGAAGCGGATCCCACATGGCTAGTGATACTTTGAAAACTTGCTGCACCATCCAGACATCTGCTCTTGCCTTCAGGTATCCCTTCCTACTCATAGTGCTGCCTGCAGCAGGTTACTTCACCCTTCTGCATGGTAGGGCCGGCCCTCTGTCTCCACCCCCATTTTATCCTCATGGGCCAGCAAGGTAGATTAGGCAGAGAAAGTGACTGGCCCAAGATGACCTAGGGATCTTCGTCGCTTCCTGATGCACACCTGCCACTCAACACTGCCTCAGGCAGAGCAAGCAACACCTGAAGTGCTATTTACCTGGAGTTACCTGGATAAGAAGACACTAAGGACACTGGCTGTAAAAGAAGGAGGCATTTGGGATCATCAGCTTACTATGAAACATGTTGGGAGTTTTGAAATCATGGTTTTCTTCTGCGTCTTGGAAACGCAACTCTGTCTCCATTCAACTACCTGTACACTGAAAATAGTCACTCGCTCTCGCAAATGTGTATGTACTCATTTGGTTCTACTGCTTTCTGGAATTTCTCTTGCATGCCAAGTTATTCATGGATGCATCTACCTGTGGGATCCCGGAGATATTTGGTTTTTAGTGTTTAAAAACAGGTCGCCCCGAAGAGAAGACTTCTTTTTTTGAAACAGCGAGAAGGGTCTGAGTATTTCACGTTGCTCAATTAATATATGCAAATCTGTATCCTGATTTGTATGGATTGGAAGTATATTTATATATGCATATATGGATATTTATTCCCCATAGGATGCGTGTTTGTGCGTGTGTGTGTGTATTTGCAAATAACCGAACTGGAGTTTTGCTGTTGTTTCAATTGTCTTGATTGTTCAGCTACTAAAGGACGAAGAAAAAGCCAACATTCCTGCCTCTTAAATCCTGTCAGCTCTTGGATGGTTCTGTACACCAGGAAGGAGCTGGTATAAACTGTGAAGAAAGATTAACCCCCTCTGGATTTTCAGGAAGAGAGATTGAAACAGAACAGGAGCGAAAGAAGCAAAACTTGCCAAGCTGGGAATGGACTGATTAGTAGGAAAACACTAAATCTGCCTGATATGGGCAGGAGGAAGGGGAGGAAAAAAGTAAACCGAGGTGGTCTGTTATATTCCCTTGGCGTGATTGATCTTTCTAGGGGGAAAAGTACGGATATAAAAGCAAACGGCAAACTGAACGGGAGAGGCTTAAAAAAGAACTTCCTAACTTCCCCCACCCTGGCCCCCCTGTATCCTCATCTGCATTTACCAAGCTCGTTCCACGGTTCCAATTGGCCAGGTTCCTAATTAAATGCCTGTGGCTGACTCCCAAGTCTGGATTCAAGATGCGACTTCTGGGAATAGACTTAGGAAGTCCTGGAAAAGAAGTGTGTGTGTGTGTGTGTGTGTTGTGTTGTGATGTGTTGTGTTGAGTGTGGATGTGAGTGTGGGTGCTTTTTGTACCAACCTGCACAGGGAGGGGACAAAGTCTCCGTGAACTGGACACTGCCACTGCCTTCTCCGGAAACCTGAGAATAAAAGGAGCAAAGCAAAGCTGGAGTGTTCCTCCATGTAAAAGGCAGAAGGACTCCTTGCTTCCCCCACCCCCCTTCCTGCATCCCTTTTACACGGTGGAGGTAAGTCCAGGATTTCTCTCCATGAGAAAGCTGAGCAGCTGCATGCAGAAGCCACATGAACGGGGCTTATATTAAAAGCCGGCCGTGCCCTTATGCTTAAGCGATGGCCATTCTAGATACTGGGACTTTATTAACTAGCTAATAAGGTGCCTTCTCTCCCAAAGCTGCACCAATTTTCTTTAAACATAACCTTCCCGAAATCCATTAAGGATGCACCACTCTGGGGTTGCAGCTTACCCCGGGGCACGCTTGCTGGGTGGGTGTTTTCTTCTTCTTTTTAAACAACGTATTTTCAACAAAGCTCTGTTTATGCAGATGTAAAGAGCAGAAAACATAAAAAGAAGATAATTGGAAGGTCAGCCCCAATGTGCAGACCCTATTTGGAGAGCATTTCCTTTGGGATGTACAACCCTCTTTTGTTTAAATCCATAAAGGCAGGCATTCACGCTGCCCACTTCTGTGTGAGAGAGAAGTGGCAGGTGTCTCGAACCAAAAGTCGAGAGCTGACACAACTCAGGTTTCGCCTAAATAGAAATTTGAAGCAAACTCGAAGAATCCTCCAGAGGAGAAATTTCAGAGGGGTTTTTCAAGAAGCCAAGTGAAATTTCTCAAGAAGCACAGGAGGCAGACACCTTGCTGAAGCTAAGCAGGTCTGGGTCTGGCCGGTGCTTATGGGGGGGGGGAGACCCCCTGGGAACCGCATGTAACCCCTTTGAGTTCCATGAGAGAAGAAAAGTGGGGTATAAATGTAATAAACAAATAATAAAAGACAGATGGGGGATGGAGTCCTTCCACATCCCCTTGGTTTGTCACCGGGTTCCAACTCAGGTGAATTTCACCTCTAATTTCAAGGTTATGCGAATTGCAAAACACCCAAAGGATTTCAAGAGATGCCAGTTGAATTACGAGAAAGCCAGCGGAAGCCAGGGAGAATTTGTACAGCCCTATAAAGAACCGTCCCTGCTGCGCTTTTAATACAGGATCTTCCATCCCACTCTGTATTTAATTAATTAATTAAATTGTTTGTAATATTTCTTTCTGCCCAACAACATGGGCAGCAACAGGTGTTTGTTTGTTTGTTAAAAATGCAAAAGTTAAAGCCATCAGCAAAAGAAATTGGGACCAGCTTTATGTGAGAAAGGCAGGAAGGGTATGAAAACAACGAAGGAGGAACTCTCGAACATGTGCTAGAACTATGTAGTTTATTAGGCCCAATATGTTTCAAGTGAAGAAGAGAGACATGTTCTGTGTTTTCTGTTGCAAAGCTACTCACTGTTCCAAAAGAATTCCTTTGCAACAGGGAATGTCAAAGAACATTCTGCCTCTGATGAGGTTCTTCACGTGAAATATTTCTAGTGCATCTAGTCAAGTCTTCCTTTCCGTTGTTTTCAATTTTTCTCAGTGCCAAAGGACAAAAAAAGTCTAAATATTAATGGGGAAGAGGTTAAATCAAGATTCCTGGGACAAGGAGGTTTACATTCTGGGTGCCACAGCGGAGAAGGTTCCAGCTCATGTACCCACAGAGCGGCACACAGAACAAAGCATCCCATGAAGACATGTGCAGGTGGGCAGGACCGTGTGGGAGAAGACAGGTGCTTGAGTTTCCCAGCGGAAACAAACACAACAGAGGAAATGCATTCCAACTTTGGCATGAGAGAAGTTTTCCAAGACGCAACTCCAGAAATAAACCAATAGTAAAGTTCTACACAGATGCACACAGGCCAGGCCAGTGTCAAACCTTCCCCAATGGTACAACCACAGCAAGTGCCTCTCCCACCCACCCCAACCGAGGAAGGGTGTAGATCCATGTGGGAGAGCCCACAACCTCCCCAGTTACCTAGAGAGGTTGTGGGCTCTCCCACACTAGAGGCCTTACAAGAGGCAGCTGGACAACCATCTGTCAGGGATGCTTTAGGGTGGATTCCTGCATTGAGCAGGGGGTTGGACTCGATGGCCTTGTAGGCCCCTTCCAACTCTGCTATTCTATGATTCTGTGTAGTTTCATGTTAAATCCATTCCAGTTATCACTGCAATGACCTAACGAAACAGGAGGAGCTGTGTAAACGGAACAATGTGCACTATTCCAAGAGGTTGAGCAGCCGCTTCTGCTGCCTTTAGTTTAACTTGAATGTCCTACTCAAAGTAAACCCACAGAGCTCCTATGTACTCCTTTACACACTGCAAAGAACAACCACTCCCTTCAAAAAAGGATTTGACTAATTGCAACTGGTGGACGAAACAGCAGTAATGGAGTGATGCTGAAGCAGGATAATCGTTTCTTGGAGTAAAGGGCTGGAGTGGGGGGGACGCTCTTTGCAACTCCTACATTTTGGTCTGTATACAACAAAGTAACTCCGTTTATTTGAAACTTTGCTCATGGAAAAGAAAACGTAAACCTAGTTTTTATCTAGAGGCCTTGTTTGTTTTTATTTTATTTAAGTTTGCCTTTTCCTTTACTACTACTACTACTACTACTACTACTAATAATAATAATAATAATAATAGTAATAATTTATTTTGCTTTGAACACCTGTGCCAGCGTCACACGGAAAACCTGTCCTTTTCTAGCCTTTGGTTCAATTCACGTTCAAATGCAAACCAAACCAAACACTCGCTTATGCTCTCTGCTCCCCTACGGGCTGCAGCAATCTACACTGTTGCTTTAAAGCGCTTTATAACAGTTTTATAGCACTTTAAAGCAGTTAAAGCGCTTTATAACTGTTATAAAGCGCTTTAAAGCAGTAGTGTAGATCCTGCCCAAGACAGCTGCCTTAAATGTGTTCTAAGACCTCCTGGTTAGAGCAATTCAGTTCTTACAGCACAGCTAAAAAGCTAACTGCATTTGTGTGCATTAAACACGTTTCACAACCATAGGAGAGGTAACACCATGATGGGTCATTTCAGCACTAGAAGGAGAGGATAAATCTCAATTTGGGCGTAGAAAGTGTCTTGGCTGTCCTGTTTCTTACAGAAACGTCTTCTGTGAGGAACAACAGGTGGGGAGTGAATGAAATCTGGGAAGGGGGAAATAACCCTCCAGTGCTGTGAACCCGGAAGCAATATTTGGCTGGTGGCTTCTTTATGCAAATAAGTAAAGTAACACGAGCCAAGAGAGCGGGTTACATGCAGAGGAGCTGATTAATGTGTTCCCTGCATCTATTTAATCCCTTCCTTACCTTGCAAAGAGCAAGCTAACGCTTTCCCCTTTCCCATTAAAACTTTACCTGTGGGATGGTCCAGGTTGCTGTTGTGGCTGCTACTACATCCTAGATCCGACACCACAGACAGGATTTTGATATCACAGTGATGGCATTAGTTAGGGTGCCCATATGAAAAGGAGGACCAGGCTCCTGAATCTTTAACAGTTGCACAGAAAAGGGAATTTCAGCAGGTGTTGTTTGTAGGCATGCAGCCCCTGGTGAAATTCCCTGTACATCACAATAGTTAAAGCTGTAGGAGCCCTGCCCCCTTGACCACATACAAAAGAGGGCAGGGCTCCTGCAGCTTAAATTGTTGTGATGAAGAGGGAATTTCACCAGTTGCTGCATGTATACATATGACACCTGCTGAAATTCCCTTTTCTATATAACTGACAACAAAGGTCCGCATAGTTAAAGCAATGGTATTCCCCGTAGTAACCTATGGCTGCGAGAGCTGGACCATAAGGAAAGCTGAGCGAAGGAAGAGAGATGCTTTTGAACTGTGGTGTTGGAGGAAAATTCTGAGAGTGCCTTGGACTGCAAGAAGATCCAACCAGTCCATACTCCAGGAAATAAAGCCAGACTGCTCACTTGAGGGAATGGTATTAAAGGCAAAACTGAAGTACTTTGGCCACATAATGAGAAGACAGGACACCCTGGAGAAGAGGCTGATGCTAGGGAAAGTGGAAGGCAAAAGGAAGAGGGGCCGACGGAGGGCAAGATGGATGGATGATATTCTGGAGGTGACAGACTTGACCTTGGGGGAGCTAGGGGTGGCGATGGCCGACAGAAAGCTCTGGCGTGGGCTGGTCCATGAAGTCACGAAGAGTCGGAAGCGACTGAACGAATAAACAACAACATACAACTGTTAAAGATACAGGAGCCCTGTCCTCCTTTTCATATGGTCACCCTAAGTTAGTTCACCCACGCACCAAGGCCTGTTCAGACATGCATGTGAGATCTGTTGATCTCACTGCGTTTGATGACGGGCAGCAAGAGGTGTGAACAGACTTCATCAGAAAGCAGTGCTTTTTTCAGGCAACTGGGAAACTGTGTTGGAGTGGAGATAGCCCCCCTCCCCCCACACACACAGAGTGAGAATGAGAGAGAGAGAGAGAGAGAGAGAGACAGACAGAGACAGAGACAGAGACAGAGAGAGAGTGTCAAAAAGTAATAGACATGGTTGTAATCCGCCCAGAAAACATTCATTAATGGATAGATTAGAAATGGAATAAATAAATAAAGCATGTGCAGAACCTAAATATATAGTAACTGAGTGCGGAGGAATCAAGGGATGCACATGCATATGTAAACGAAGTCTTCCTCAACATTTTGGTAAGATTGTAGTGGGGATTTAGGAAGGCATCATGTGAACCAAGGGTTGACAGAAAGAAGGCCACTATCAACTGGTGGAATGGTGGCCAATTTCTGGTGTCCACCTGGTTGCTGGGATCCTTGCAAAGAATGCTGGACTTAGGTGGACCTTGGTCTGACCCAGCAAGGCATTTGGGGTGGTGGGGGGAACACGTTGTGAAGCAAAAGCACCCACTCAGGGCCACTCAGCACAGATTAACTACACCTTAACTGTTAAAAGACCTTGAGTCTATATCAGCCTTCCCCAGCCTAGTCCCCTCCAGGTGTGTTGGCCGTGATGGCTGGGGAAAATGGGAGTTGTAGTCCAACACATGCAAAGGGCACTACATTGGGGGAGGCTGATGTAGACCATACGGAATTAGATGGACCAATGGCCTGAATCATTATAAGGCAGCTTTCCAGGTTGCTAACCATCCCTGCAATCGTCTCCAAACACCGTAGAAAACATTTGCTCGAACGGATTAGTGTTGTTGAGTGCTTGATAGGTTAAAACATTAATTTGCAAGTCAACATTCCTTGGCCACTGAATACACTCACTCCTCATGGAGCTACTTTGGAAGTGCCACCCACTTCCCCCCTTAAACATCATCATCATCATTATCATCATCATCATTAAACTTCTGCAAAGCTTGGGAGTCCTCCAAGTCTGCTGGAAATGGGTGGCACCAATTTGGCTACATAAAGATCAGCACTCACAACATGCACATTGGAAATAAAGGGAACAGTTTGAACAAAGAGGCTGCCTTACAGCTCGGTCACAAACACACGTTCTTCCTTTGAGGGGTGGCTAAGGCTAGTGTGTGTGAATAAACCAGTGGAGATCAAACACTGTCTTGACACACGTCTAACACAATGTTTTTTAATAGTCAGGGCTGGTCTGGACAAACGTCATCACAAAGTAAACTGTTCCTAGATATTGCCACTTCAGACGGCAGCTGAAGGATGGAATTGCTGAATACACTTCCAAAATAAATAAAATAAAATAAAATAATAATATCATCCTTGCACATAGAAAGATAGTATGTCAGGGAGGATTCTATCCCACACTTCTCTCTGACATGCTATTTTCCCATGTGGAGGAATTTTGATTTTTTAAAAAAGTGATGGGAATGGATTCAAATACACAAGCCACACCCCCTCCCCAGCCCCAAATCTGTCATGGTTCTAAGTACAGCTGTTTGACTAGTCCAAGTTTCAGTTTCACACATCTTCAAGTGTTGAGTAATCACGTGACGTGCACACTGCACCACTAATTTCCCCCACCCCGAAAGATGCTACCCAGTAATGACTGTGAAACAATGAAATAGTTGTTCCTGACTGACCACCCGCCTAGCCCTACAAATGTCCATGCTCATGCAAACGTGGGGAAGGGGCTTACGGGGTCATCAACCACGGCCTGCTTGGCTCTCCTCTGCTGCAGAAGCTCCTTCACGGTAATCTTGACTCGGACACCTTGATAGATCTTTGGTTTTCCTGAAATGACGGAATTCAAAACAGAACTTTTCTTATTTATTTATTTATTTATTTTGCAGTGAAAGGAAACCAAATGAACACACAGCTGTGGTTATGTTTCGAACAGTAAAAACTTGAGTTTAGGATTCAGTGTCTTTGATCCCCAAATCCCTCAAACTTGCAATTCTGCACTTTAAACATGGGGGCGGTGAGTTTTAATCCCGACCGAGGAAGATGGCAATGGGTGGACTCCCCCATAAAATAAAATCCCATGCTGGAGGCCAAACAATTGCACAGTCAAAACCCCATCTGGACGCACTCCAGGGTATAAATGGTCTTACGCAGCCCAACAGCCCAACCGGTGCATTTGGAACCGGGGTAGGTGGGAATCGATCCAAGTACATTTCAGCACAAGTGTAGGGAAGATAGGTAGGATTTTAAGGATGTAAGGGCCCCGTTCTAGGCACATTTAGGCAGAAAGAAAAGTCCTGCAAATCTCAGCTGCCTGGGGAACGCTGGAGGTTGTAAGACGTTTTTCTGCCTAAACATCCATCTCCCTCCCTGGTGAAGACGAATTTTAAGAATGCCAAGCTGTTCAATACATATACCCAATCCCATTGCTCCTTGCACAGAATAAGGAAGGGGACAGCTGCCTTCGGAGCGGCCCCCTCCTCTATCAAAGTCTAGAACAGAAGCAGCTCCATTGTACCAGGCGCTGGGGAACATGGGTGAGAGGGTGCTGTTGCACCATGTCCTGCTTGGTCATCCCTGGCCGACAGCTGGTGGGCCACTGTGTGAACAGAGTGCTGGACTAGATGGACCCTTGGTCTGATCCAGCATCAGGGCTCTTCTTACGTTCTTACTTCAGCACAGTCCGTACTCTTTGGCTGGGGCTTGTGCTACCACTTGGAAGGCATTGGGCAGTCTTTTCTCTCCCCCCCCTCCCCCCAGTAAAGGAGAAAGATGGAAGCAGCCTTAGGAAATGACATGCAGGCTACAAGTGGGAAATGATGTCACTGTGAAGGAGGCAGAGCTATGGCTTGATAAAAGCATCCTTTCAACCGTGCCCCAAATTAATACAACTGCCTGGATTGAGGGTGCTCCCAGCCAGGCTTTCGGTTCTGCAGCCCCTCTGGTTCATCTGCAGGATTTTATAGAGGGTGAGGGAGGGTTCCAGAAAATGAGGGCTTCCGTTTGTTTTCCCACTTCCTCCTTAGCACAAGGGGAGGGGATGGTTAAGGATAGGGGTGTGCACGGACCCCCCCGATCCGCCCCGCGGGCCAATCCGAAAATTTCGGACCGGCCCGCTCCGCTCCGCTCGCCCATAGTCCGCTCCTCTTCGCCGCGGAGCTCCGGCTCCGAATCGGATCTCTGCAGTGGAGAGGAGTGGCGCCAGGTAAGGCCCCCCTCCCTCCTCTCCCTTACCTGTAGAGCCCGGGGGCCTTACCTGCGTCCATCCGCGGTCCCTCGGCTTCTTCAATTGAGCCCTTGGCTCAATCAGGAAGTCTGGGCCGCAAGTGCAGCCTAGACTTCCTGGTTGAGCCACGGGCTCAATTGAAGAAGCCGAGGGACCACGGACGGATGCAGGTAAGGGAGAGGAGGAGGGGGTTACTGGGCCCTGCCGCTGTCGCGCATGGGCGACAGCGACAGCGGCAGGGCCCGGTAAACCCCACTTACCTTTCTTGCGGAGCTCCGGATCGAGGCGAAGGATCCGCCTTCACCTCGATCCTCTTCGCAACGCTCCGCTTCCCCCCCCAATCCTCTTCGCCTCCGCCTTAAGGGTAGGCGAAGCCCCCCGCTCCGCTCCTGCTTCTCGGGTTCGAGGAGAAGCGGAGCACATCCCTAGTTAAAGAGATGGTTAAGGAGGAAAAGACAGAATAGCTGCACAATGCCTTTGTATTTGTTGTGCAAGGAACCCTCCGACTGGCAGCGTCCTAAGGCTGCAATCCTATATGCACACAGCGGGATTGTGTTGCACAAGTGTGAATGGCTTTCTGCTCAGGGATGTCCCGAGTTGAAGTCTCACCTCTGCCATGTGACCTCATTGGCTGACGTTGGATTACGTTCATTGACCTGGTTCACACATAACGTCAACTCAGAGTATGAGTTGTCATGGAATCGTGGGTTGTTGTTGAATCATGGGTTATTGTTACATGCAAATCCTGCACGAACCCAGAGTTCACAACCCAGTAACAAACCATGGGTTTCTCTTCCTGGATTGTTTGTGGTTAACAATTCCTAGTTAAGCCATACTGCAGGGTTCGCATGCAACAGCAACCGATACTCAGCCCATGCTCTGGGTTGTATTTACATGTCAGGGCAGAGCATGGCCTCAGTCTCTGCCCCCACCCCCCTGCTATATGGGGACAATTATACCAGCTTACATTACAGAGCGGTTGCAAAGCTTGCTGGGAGAAACATGTGTGTGAAGTTCTTTACAAACGCGAAGTATTAAACCACCAGACAAATGCAACCTGTCCCGATTGGAGAAATGAAGGCCAGAGAGAGGCAGAGAACTGAGATGGAAACATGAGAGTAGGGAGATATCATGTTTTAGCAAAGCCGCTGTAAACAGTCAAGAAACACAACGGCAGTTTCAAATTTCAGCAACATGGTTTAGGCGGGGAATAATGGCTAAATTTTTGGAACAAATTTGCCAGATGAAAAGCTACAAGGCCTTATTTCCCTGAAGGATTGTGAAACCGGGGTCAGGGTGAGCAGGGTGGCTGAAGGAGATTTTTGTAAATACATAAGAGCTCTGTTGGATCAGAGCCAAGGACTCTCTAGCCCGGAATTCTGTTCCCACAGTGGCCAACCAGCTGCCTGTGGGAAACTCAAAAAACGTTAAGTGCAGTAGCAGCCTCCTGCTCGTGTATCCCTAGCATATTAGGGCTGTACACAGGGCTGTACACAGACACACACACCCCGATCCGCTCCGGATCCCGATTTGCAACTTCTGCCCTGTGTCGATCCGCCTATGCTCTGTTCCTCTCCGGAGTTCCGGATCCGAATCGGAGCTCCACGGCGGTGCCGCCGCCGCCAGGTAAGGCCTCTCTACCCCCTCACAACTTACCTGCCTCCGTCGTGGTCCGGTGGCGGCTTCAACTTTGGCCGAGGACTCAAACAGGAAGATCAGGCCACAGTTGCGGCCTGGTCTTCCGGTTTGAATCCTCAGCCTCAGTTGAAGCCACCACCGGACCGTGAAGGAGCCAGATAAGCAGCTCTACCCCCTGCCCATTACCTGGCTCTGCCGCTGTCGCCTCACGGACTGCGGTAGCACCAGGTAAGCCCCCACTTACCTTTATTTCGGAGCTCCGGATCGAGGTGAAGGATCCGCTTGGTCTCGATCCACTTCATCTTGATCCGCAGCTCCCCCGCCCCGATCCGTCTCCGCCTTTGTCGGAGGTGAATCAGGCCGCCTCGCTATCGCTTCTCCGATCCGAAGCGAAGCACAGCCTTATGGTGTACACATAGGCATATTGCCTCTGACACTAGCCATCAGGACCATCCCCACATCTTGTGGTTGTTTAACTATGCACTACTTTTTGTCTCTCCTGAATCTCCCACTGCTCGTTTCATTGGATGACCCTGGGTTCTAGTATGATGAAATGATCCACTTTCTACACACCACACTTTTATATGCCTCTACTATTATGTCCTCCCTCAAGCCCCAAACATTGTAAACTTTCCGCCTAAAGGAGTTGCTCCAGCCCCCCTTGAGCATTTGGGTTGCCCTTATCTGCACCATCTCCAGTTCAACAATAACCTTTTTGAGATGTGTTGACCAGAACTGTACACAGTATTCTAAATTGGTTCACACCATAGATTTGTATACAGGCATGATGATATTGACAGTTTTATTTTCACTTCCCAATGATCTCCAACATGGCATTTGCCTTTTTTCACCACAGCTGCACACTGGGTTGCTGTTTACGTGGGGCAATCTCCCCAAGGTCTCTTTCCTGGTCGGTCAATGCCAGCGCAGACCCCATTTACTGTATATGTGAAGATAAAAATGTTTTCTTGGTTGAGTCATAGAATCATAGAATAATAGAGTTGGAAGGGGGCCTATAAGGCCATCTAGTCCAACCCCCCGCTCGAAGCAGGATTCCACCTTAAAGCATACCTGACAGATGCCACCTGAAGGCCTCTTGTGTGGGAGAGCCCACAACCTCTCTAGGTAACTGGTTCCATTGTCGTACTGCTCTAACAGTCAGGAAGTTTTTCCTGATGTCCAACCGGAATCTGACTTCCTGTAACTTGAGCCCGTTATTCCATGTCCTGCACTCTGGGATGATTGAGAAGAGATCCTGGCCCTCCTCTCTGTAACAACCTTTTAAGTATTTGAAGAGTGCTATCATATTTACCATTTTAATGCCCATTCACCATTTTGGAAATATCCTTTTGGAACTTGTCAGTTTTCCTTTTCATTATCCACCCCCCGCCCCCCCGGAATAACTTGGTGTCATCATCAGCCAACCTGGACACCTTACCCTTAACTCCAGATCATTTATGAAGTTAGAAAGAGTCCTGGTCCGAATACAAATCCATGTAGTGCTCTTTGGGAACCTGGCTTGTGCACACATTTAGCCCAGAAGCCATCTGAAGATGCCTCTCCAATTTAAAATATCTAAAATATATTCGGCTAGAATATATTTTAAACTTAAGGTATTCCCAGCTGCTTTTGCACCATGGAAGAAGCAGGAACACACTTTCTTCACCACTGTGCGTGGATTGAGTCGTTTCAGTGTCGCATGAAGCACCTTGCAGATGTCAGCAAAGAAACTGTAGTAATGAGGCAGCAATAAAAAAATAACCGAGCCACAACAATCAGGTGTCAGCAACTCTAAAGAAGGCTTATATGGCTTCCAGAAGACATTCTGGCTCCCAATATGTTGTACAATTAAGGGACATTACAATCGTTGGCCAGATGGGATGGTGAAGAAGGCATTGGCAGGGTGACGGGTAATTACCAGTTCATGATTAAAGGGGGTTATGTGTTTGTTTTTCAGCCCAATCCTCTTAAATTAGTGGAACTCTAAACTCAGTGATAAGCTGAGTTGGAATCCATCATTGTCACTTGAGGCTCAGGTGACCTCAGTGGCACGGAGTGCCTTCTACAAACTCCGGTTGGTGGCCCAGCTGCGCCCCTATCTAGACAGGGATAACCTGGCTTCAGTTGTCCATGCTCTGGTAACCTCCAAGTTAGATTACTGCAATGCGCTCTACGTAGGGCTGCCTTTGAAGACGGTTCGGAAGCTGCAGCTCATGCAAAATGCAGCGGCCAGATTGATTTCGAGAACCAGAAGGTTCGGCCATATAACACCTGCTCTGGTCTGCTTGCACTGGCTGCCTGTATGTTTCCGAGCCAATTCAAGGTGCTGGTTTTGACCTATAAAGCCTTACACGGCTTGGGACCACAATACCTGACGGAACGTCTCTCCCGATGTGAATATACCCGGTCACTACGTTCAAAATCTAAGGTCCTCCTCCGGGTGCCTACTCCGAGAGAGGCTCGGAGTGTGGCAACGAGGGATAGGGCCTTTTTGGTGGTGGCCCCCAGACTGTGGAATGATCTCCCTGACGAGGCTCGCCTGGCGCCAACGCTGCTATCTTTCCGGCGCCAGGTTAAGACTTTCCTCTTTGCCCAGGCGTATGGCGGCACATCTTAATCACCCACATGTTTAGTTTTTTAACGGTTTTTAATGCTTTATGTGTGTATGTTCTGTGTTTTAGAATTTTAAATTTTGTATACTTGTTTTTATCTCAATTTTAGAATTTCTGTAAACTGCCCAGAGAGCCCTGGCTATGGGAGCGGTATAGAAGTGTAATAAATAAATAAATAAAGCGTGGATCAAATAAGCATCCCTCCTACTGAACCCCAGAACTGAGTGTTGTGTCGCTGTTTCTCCATCAATATTATCCGTTCATCAAAAGTATCACTTGCATTACCACTGATTCTCCCGGCCAGAAGAACAGGTGGTGCAGGAAGCCTTTTGGCTATACTGCCATTTTGCACAGGGCATGTCTACGCTCAAACTTCAGTGGGTCTATCCCCAATATGGCATTCGGAGCAAAACTTTCCCCAAGGAACTCTGGGAAGCGTCGTTTTGCACCTGTACCTAAGATCCAAGTGTCCTGCCGTTTAATGCAAAAACGAGGGGGGTCCTTCTAATATCTGGGTGCTGCAGGTTTTTCACAGCATAAACTTGCTTTGTGAGTTGCTTCCAGACAGAGGGCTCCTACTGCTATCAATCAAAGGCTATTTCGTCTTTTCTTCCTTAACTGGTTTCTTTAGAGCAGCCTTCCTCAACCTGGGGCGCTCCAGATGTGTTGGACTGCATCTCCCAGAATGCCCCAGCCAGCTGGGGCATTCTGGGAGATGCAGTCCAACACATCTGGAGCGCCCCAGGTTGAGGAAGGCTGCTTTAGAGTAAAAAACAACAATAGAAGCAGCCGTAAAAAAAAGATGGGAGGGCTACCGACTGAACATAACATCTGGACACCCCCCCCCAAAAAAAAAACACCTATGAATTTGGAAGGACTATTGCAAATGTCTTGCCTGAAAGCATCCCATGTTTACTTTGGGAGGGGAGAGCGGGGAGCCCTATGGATGGCTCAATGGCGTGCCAGGAACCACAGGGACATTTTTTAATTATTATTATTATTATCAGGAACCCTGATGTCATCTGCTCCCCCCCCTCCAAAAAAAACCTTCCCTCTGAGCTTAGCTGCAATCCTCAAAGCAGCTGGGAGGAGAAATGAATTTCCCCAACAGCAATCACAGTGTTCCCTCTTGCAACGCGAAGTGTTTGGGCATGGCTGGATCTGGAATGCGGCCATTTGGGACCCCTGAGCTTTTCCAAAAACCTTGGATCCCTGCAGGAGAAGATTTCTAGCGCTGCTTTGCAGTCCAGCCGGCTGCATTTTTTTTTTCCGGACTCCCCTGCACCACATTCACCACCGCTATGGAGACACGTCCTGGGGCTGAGAAGGGGGTGGGGGGGCTCAGTCTCAGAAGCTGGCTCAAGGGAATCAAGGGGTGGGAAGAAAGGGGATTGAGGGAAAGGGGAGAGGGGGGGTCACTGCGCCTTCCCCCCAATCCTTTTAAATGAAAAGAGGGGTGCAAGTCGCCCGCATGCCAAGGCTCAGATGCGGCTTACTCCCAAGTAAGCGCGCGCAAGATCGCAGCCGGGCTCCCCACCCCACCCCACCCCACCCCCGCGGGAGCAAGCCGTCCCTTCCGGCACCCAGGCGGGCGGCCCGGCGGATCCCTGGCTGGGTCGTGCGCAAGGCGGGCTGCGTAAAAGTGGGAAGAGCTTGTCTGGCAGCGGCCCCGCCAGAGTGGTGTCCCCCCCCCTCCGTGCGCCCCCCTCCCGCCGGGCACGGGCAAGGGTGGGAGCCGGAGGCCTGGGCAGGAGAGTCGGCCACGTTCCCAGCGCGGCTCCGGAGGAGGAAGAAGAGAACCGGGAAGCAGGCAGGCAGGCCGGGAGCGCAGCGCAGCGCAGCGCCCCTCTGGCGGGCCACGGAGCGCCGTGAGTAGCGAGCGGCCCAGCCGGATCGGGGCCGCCCCTCCGGCTCCCCCGCGCGCCTCGGCCGCCGTGTGCAAACGCTCCCCCCCCCCACCCCATGCCAGCTTTCCGGCGTGGGCGGATCGGGTCTGCTCCGCGGGGCTCCCCCCTTCCCCCCGAGGAATCTCTCTACTCGGGCGGAAGCCCCGCCGCCTTCCAAGCCGGGAGGGGCCCGGGGGTGTGTGGGGTGCTTCTACTCCTAAGGAAGCGTAGCTCGGGCTGCAGCCCCTTCCCAGCCGCGTTTCCCTCGGAAGTAAAGGGCTGTTCCTCAAGTCCGCGTGGGTTAGGGCGTTGCAGCACGGTGGGACTTACTTCCGAGGAAACACGGCTTTAGCTCTCGGGTAAACGGACACCGCGTGTTTACAGAACGAAGTAGCTGCATTGATTTCCACCCGCAAAGTTGCATTCTTGGCCGCCGTGAAATCAGTGGGGCTTACTTCGCCGCTCCATCCTACTCGGAAATGTCCGTCTCCTCCTCTTTTATTTGCCTCCCCCACCCCCCAATTTCTCCTGACCCTAGTTTTTTCTCACTGGCAATCGACCGCCTCCCACCCCAACCCCCCGGTACCCATTGCCTTCCAGTGTAATGCCCCAATTTTGCACATCTCCCAGGCTCCCCAATTGCCTTAGCGAACCGTCCCGGCCATGCGCAGATCCACGTAGGTTGCGCAGAGGACGCCACGGGGCTTGTCGCGCGTGGACCAGCCACGGGCAGGCAAAACGTGATTTTGCCCCGGCCGGGAGCGCATCGCCTTGTCCCGTGTGGATTCGGTTGCGCGGCAGCGCCGCTGCTGGACGCAAGTGGCATAGCACGGGGGACGTCTGAGCACAAGCCCGGAGATAAGGAGGGAACCCCCGCACCCCCTAAAAAAAAGCGTCCCCCACACCTCTGGCGTTAGGGTTTCTTTGCATTCAGCCAGCTTCTCCTCTTCCTCCAGGCAAGCGGGGAGAGTCCCAGCGGCTGGATAAACCCCCACTCTGGGAGTGGGTAGGCTGGGGGGGGGGTTTCTGATGTCCCCTGAATATTAAAATCCAGGGCTAAACACCTGGCAAGGTAGCTTGCTGGAGTCTTAAATTGCACCTGCGTTTAGAAGGGGAGAATTCTTATTTATTTATTTATTGACCTTGAAGCCTTCAGCCCCTGGTTCCCCAGGCTGAATTGCCAAAGGGTTGCTGGAAAGGTGCAAATTTAACCAAGTTGGTGAAGAATTAGCAGCCTGCCGCTCTCTCTCTCTGTGTGTGTGTGTTAAAAGAATGGCTTTCACAATGAAGTTTGGAGCAGCTGCATTCCAGAGCACTTTCAGTTGGGGAGAGAGAGCCGCTCTCCCGGGATAGCCCAACGCAATGGTGTTGGGTGTGTATGTGTATATTTTATGTATATGAGTTTGCATCGGGTTCAGTTAAACGTGCATGCACTTAAAAAACATTGATTTCATTGCTCTTTGCATTTTGGAACCACTGACTTCCTTCTCCTCGTTCCCTGTCTCTCCACACCCCCCTTCCAGCCTTTTTTATTTGAAGGCAAACTATCCAAAAACACACGAGAGAGAATTAATACCACAAACCCCAACAAGAGAGATACTGAAATTCAACTTACCTGACATTTTGCAGGACAAGACGATGGAGAAACTTTATATAGATTTTTTTTTTTTTTAGACCCAGGAATGCTGTGTGGACAAAAAAGGGATCCTCAGCTTGGCTTCCTAATGCAAGAGGAGAACACACAAGAAAACAAAGATTTTTTCAATTAAAAAATAATTCCAAATCCTTTTTGCAGATCTCGAGTGGGAGACAAACAATATTAAAGTTTTATACCTACAGATATAAGTTTGAATTTTTCTCCCCACAAGCCAAGTATTTAAAACCTGTAGAAACCAATGATTTGACAATCAATGATTGCGCGATAGTTTCAATTTGAATATTCAAAGGCTCCACAAAATGGACTACCTTGGAGTGAAATTCAGCATCTCCCCATCTAGCAGAGGGTCTGAGGGAATAAGGGTCGTTGCCACAACCTCTCTGGCACCCCTGTTTGGGGGACATTTGCAACCTTTTAGGTTTCTTTCCACAAATGAAGCAGATACCCCTGAAGATGGTCAGTATTTTCGTCCAGGAGGGAGACAGGGTCTCCCACAGGAATTCCATTTCTCCGGACAGTGGCTGGGGTGCTCCTGCAACTGACCGGGCGGGTTTGGGGGTCAGGGTGCACTTTGGGGGGCCACGTAGGAGATTTCTGGGAGCAAAGATGGCCCTCGAGGGGCGTGGCACAGCCAGGAAAGACCGGTGAGGCCTGTGCCAAATGGTGGCCGGGGCCAAGGGGCTGTGATTTCTCTTCCACTGCCATTTCTTCTGTGTGTTGCCCCACTGCAAACCCCCCCCCTCTTTTCCCCTCATCGGCATTGCATAGACCTATTTATGCCTCCCCCTTAATAGAACCGTTCTGGGATTGCATTCTGGGAACGGAATGTTCTGGGGACGGTTGGATATTTTTGCGCTCCCTCGCCAGGGCACATGATGGAGTGAGCGATGACATTTCAGGTGAAATTTCCCCAAATTTCGCACCTTTTCCTCCCCTCCCCACGAGGTTATGGAAGGTTCCAGGGACAGCTGGATCAACCAGAATGTAGGCTAAGCAGTTAATCATCTACTATGAATATAATTTGGTCATTGTTCCAGTTCATTATTTTTTTAAAAAAAAATTAAAGCTCAACAAATATCCTTGATTTGAGTTAGGGAGTGGTGTTCACCTGAGTTTAGAAATACTCTTTTTTTCTTCTTACTAGCTTTTGATCTCTCCATCATTTCTCTTGTGCATGCAAACACACTGTCACCTCTTTCCTCTTTTCCCCTCTCCTTTTTTCTTTTTTGGATCTGTGCAAAATCTCCTGAAAAGTATCCTAGGGAGGATTATTGACTCCTTAGAGATGTAAGAGAAGCCCAGGATATCTGTGCAGAAGGAATGGCTGTCAATTCATCTTCCCCCCCCCCTCCACACACCTCCACTTCGCTCCCCTAACTGCTCCTCAAAGCTCAGAGGAAGGATATAGCTAATGATGGAAGCACTACAGCCAACATGGAAGAGGAACATGGAAAAGTGGCTCACAGATTGTGTGGATTGCTTGGGGTGGGTGTGGGTGTGGGCTTGGCCATGAAGCTGCCCTTCTTCTGAACTGGGTACCCACTGAGTTAGATAAACACATCACTCACCTGTAGCAAGTGAATGTTAATTTTTAACCAAAAGGGGATGCCAGATCTTAAATCCTCTGCATGAAAGCTCTGCCCCTGAGTCCGGATGTGTGACAGTGGGCTTTGGTGGCTTGGTGAGGGGGATATATATATATATATATATATATATATATATAGAGAGAGAGAGAGAGAGAGAGAGAGAGAGAGAGAGAGAGAGAGAGAGAGAGAGAGAGATATGCACTCTGCACATGCTCAGAGGCACTCTCATCACCACTTTCAATCTTACATGGCTGAGTTCTGGCATTCAAAACAGGTTCTGGGGTTCGATAGCTGTTACTGTGTTCTGTTACCATGCTCTGCAACATCATCAACAAAGAGAACTGCAATTTGTGCATCTTAGAAACAAAAGCATGGATTAATTTCTTTTTTAAAAAAAGCCAGCCAGCTGGAGGTCTGTGAAAGGAAGCATGTGTTTGTTTGAATTGGGTGAGTTTCAAAGCTCTTGTCTAAAGATAAATACATCCCCTCTAAAACTTCTGTTTAAATTGGGTAGCCATAATGTAAGAATGGAGCAAACTGGTCTGGCTGTGGTATTCTTTTATTTATTCTAAATAGATATATACACCTTCTGTTTAAATTGGGGAAGCAAAATCTTGCACTCCGGATACAGTGACAATGAGTATCCATCCAGATAAGAAAAGTTCCATGCTTGACGGGCAGAGGGAGATCGAAAACAACGTTCCAAAAATAAGGTTGAGATTTTTCTTAGAGAAAGGGCACACACAGGAGATCTCTTGACAGAGGTCGCGAAGATTAAATGCTAATTATTTTTATGAAGTTTAAGAATGAGGGAAGAAGAACTAATCTCCGGAATATCTTGCAAGATCTTGCAAAGAACTTCGAGCTGTAAAACGTGTCTTTGCTCTCTGGCAATAAAATGTAAATCTGAACAGTAGCTCCTCACCCAAGAATCATTGGAAGGTAAAAAAAGTGGTAGTTATGAAACAATTGGACATTACCAGTCAAACCCCAACCAGAAAAAAACTCTGTTCAATTCTGAATGGACGATATTCTAAGGTTGCAGTCTCACGCGCATTTACTTTGGAGTAAGTACAGCTGAACTTCAATACAATACCTTGAGTAAGCATGCATAGGATTGGATTTTAAAGCAATAAATGTTAGCCTTTAATCTGTAGTTCCGGGTTTACTTTTATCCCTCTACAGTTACACAGTTACACAGTGCTACAGTTTCAGAGGCAGGCAAAAACTTTTTTTGTTTCAGCAGGCTTTTGGAACTATACTGGACCTGTTAACCTGTTACAGTTTTTTAATTTTTTAACATGCTTTTAATTTTACTGTAGGTTTAATTTTATTTTAACTTTTGTAATTTATGTTTATATGTTTTAATTGTACATGTTTTAATCTTGTAAACCGCCTTGAGTCCCAGTTCTGGGAAAAAGGCGGGATGATATTATTATTATTATTATTATTATTATTATTATTATTATTATTATTATTATTATATATTTTTCTTTGCCCTCTGTATCAGCCTTTTTCTTTTCCTGTCTCCCCTCTCATTCTCTCTCTCTCAAAAAGGAAAATGTAATATAGTTAGAAACCAGTTGTGTGATGTGCCCAGTTCATTGAAGATCAACTTTGACATGGCTGACGTTGAAATTAACAAGCCGCAGAAGCTTCGGATGCTGGGAATTGTAGGACTTTTCTCTCTCTAAATGCACGACTACCTTGCCACTACTGTGAATTAATCAGTCCTGATCTGTTTACACGGCATGTGGGTTTGGAGGCTGTGATAGCGATACTGTACAACCCGAATTGTATCCATCCATGATGCACATTTTTAATGCTTCGTTCTAATTTTAGTGCAAAGACAGTTAACTGACCGGATGACCTTTCCAACTGTACTTCATGGTATCAACCGCTCATGAGGACGTGCTGACACACTTCCTACTGTTTACACCAGCGGAGAAATCCTCCGACGATTTCATGTATTGATTTCTTTCATCTGCAATCTTCATGTTTGGACAGGAAAAAAAGTCCCCAAACACTGCTGGCTGGGGAATGCTGGGAGTTGTAGAATTATTTTCTGTGTAAACTTGCATGGGATTGTGCCCTTATGTGTTTTACATGGATCACTAACCTTTCCAATCATCATGGAACGCTCAAAGGTGGCATGGAATCCCCCAGGAATCACTTCCGCAGTATCTGTCGATCAATTACATTTCAATGCCGCTCTACCTCTAAGGCACTCAGAGTTTGTACATGCCCCTCCCCACTTTATCCTGACAACAACCCTGTGAGGTAGGAACAGAGGAAGCTGTTTTATCCTGAGCCAGACCCTTGGTCCATCTTGCTCAGTATTGTCAACACTGATGGGCAGCAATGGCTCTCTGGGTTTTAGGCATGTTTCCTTCCTAGTCTTACCTGGAGATGCTGAGGATTGAACCTATGACCATCTGTGTGCAAAGTAGCTGCTCTACCGCTGAGCGATGGTGAGAGTGAGAGTGACTGATTGCTTACCTGTCGTGAAACCATCTTGAGAAGGGCCATGCAAATCAATCAGACTTGACTTGATTTTCCCAAAGTTACCTGGCGAGTTTCCTGGCTGAGTGAGGACCTGAACCTAATCTAATTCAGACTTTCCTAACCTGGCGCCCTCCAGATGTGTTAGACTGCAATCCCCATCATCCCCAGCCAGTAGGGCCAATGCAATGGGACTTGCATCCCAACATACTTGGGGGCAGGCTGCTCTAATCCACTGCCTGATGTCAATTAAGGATCAAGGATCAGTGGAGGCTGCTGGCTTTGATGTCAGTGGGCTGCGAATCGGCTCTGGGTTTCAGTCAGAAGCAGCCACAACCAAAAGGAAGCACCTTGGATCGTTATACTGGCCTGTCTATGGGAATAGGGGAGAGAAAGATATTTGGCTCCTAAACTTCCCAAGCATGTAGTATTCCACTGCTGTTGCTTTGAGCCAGTATGGTGTAATGGCTATGGCGTTGGACTGGGTGTCAGAAGATCTGGGTTCTAGTCCCCACTCAGCCATGGAAACCCATTGGGTGACTTTGGGCCAGTCACAGACTCTCAGCCCAACCTACCTCACAGGGTTGTTGTTGTGAGGATAACATGGAGGGGAGGAGGATTATGTACGCCGCCTTGGGTTCCTTGGAGGAAAAAAGGTGGGATATAAATGTAATAAATAAATAAATCTCATTCAACCAGAACTTGATCAAATATGCATGCTTGGGAGCTGTAGGACTGAAATCTCTCTCTCTCTCTCCCATATATGCTCCAAAAAGTGCTCTGGAGCAATGCTGCATTGGGTGCATTGTGGGTAATTAAAATGGCAGCTTGAGCCAGCTGTCTGACAGAACACTTGGGTTGCGGCCATTGCTGCTGCCAGCTGAGCCTGTTGGGGCCCACTGACAAGAGGGAGCTTCTCAAACCTGGCTCTTCCAAGTAATCCCCACCACTGACTGCTCATGCGGCATGGCAGAAATACACTCTGCACATGTTCAGGGCACTTTTTTATCCATGTATGAGCTGAGCATTTCAAAGCAGGATCCATAGCTAAGCACCAGCCATCAACACAATCAAAAGGAAGCTACAGGTTAAAAACAAAGACAAGGCCTACACCAGCAATAAAATACACATGTTCCTCAGAATTAAAGAATTCAGCATAGACCAGCAAAGTTGTCAGATTCAGTTTCTAAAATATAATTTTGTACAAATGCATGTGCAAGTTTCACTTCCTCTGTTGGTGTGCCTGCACTCTGTACATGCTTCTAGGACAGCCTTTCCCAATGCCTGGCTGGGCATGACGGGAGTTGCAGTCTAAAACACCTGGAAGGCATCAAGTTGGGAAGGCTATTTTAGATGTTCTCCCCTTGGACAATAACTCAGGTATTTCACGTCTGGGCCATAGAGGTGGTGGCCTTTGTTTCTAGCTTCCTGTTGCTGGAAATAAAATGTTGGACTATTTCATTATTTCATTTTTATTAAAACATTTGGATCCTGGCCTATGATCACTGGGATCTCAGGGTGCCATTCAGATAAAATCAGAACAATATAAACATAATTTACACAGATAAAAATGTTTTAAATCGTTAACAGATTAAAACCGGTAAAAGCAATAAAACAATTAAAACTGTGTGTAACCATGGAGAATTTAGCCCTCAAAGGCTTCGATAAAAAGCCTGTTTTAACCAGGTGCCGAAATGAAGCCAGTGTCGGTGCCAGTAGGGCCTCCAAAGGGGGGCTATCCCACAAGCGGGGTGCCACAACAGAGAAGGCCCTCTCCCACGTCCCACTACCGAGAGATCTTTCGTTTGATCCAACTGGGATCGTCTATTCTTAAACTTGGATTGAGCCTGGTCTTTAACAGATTCCCTGAGAACTGTGCCCGAACTCTGAGTTGCAAACCGCACTAGAGAGTGAGCTGCTTTCTGGTTCGCTGCGTGGTGCCTGAATTCCTTAACCTGTTTTTCTTGGGGGCAAAGTCCAGGCTTACTTGAAAAATATAGAGAGATATTTGTCGTTTTCCTCTCTGGGTCTTGTTTGATTAAAGCCTCAGATGAGATGTGGCAACAGCTCCGAATAACCCGAGGAGGTTGGGTCAGCTGCACACACGTAGCCTGAAGGGATTGAGTTTCCATCCTAGCAAGTTGAAACAGGATTTGGGGGGGGAAAATAACCAAGAAGGGAAAGAATGTCAAGCTACAGGTGGGTGTGGAGGTTGAAACCTTTGGTGCTGGGGCCCTGCCTGCTTTGGCTACCTTCATGATGTTTGTGGCCCGATGTTCTCGTATTTGCTCAAATGTCGCTAGGATTTGACAAAGGGGAAAGAGCCGGGTGACAAAGGAGGGCACTCAATGAACTTCCATTTGCAGAAACAACCCCTAAAAACAAGACACATCTTAAAGAAGATTTTGCTCTGTCTTAAAGAAGATTTTTCTCTGTCTTGTTCACCTAGCCAGCAGAGATAAGGCCTACAAATTCTGGGCTGTGCCATTTGAGACTACAGTTTGTGTGTCTGTTGCATTTTTATACGCTCCTTTGCACGGAGAGCTCCCTGCATGTAGTAAAGGAGTGTATCAAGGAGAAGGGTTTGCTCAACCCATCCTTCTGAGTTGCAGGGAATTTTGTCTTTATAAACAGAGTGGGGGAAGTATTCTGAAATAGGCAGTCTAAAGTGGCACAGATCAGAAGTTTCTGTCTACCACCTCGTTCTGCATAATGGCTCTGGGCTTTCCCCATCCCTGGACACAGTGGTTTGAAGCACTGCTGACCTCCAAAAGACACAACAACAGGGCTCTTGTGAACCTGGGACAAATGTCCCCTCTGCCCAGTGGTCATGCTGGCTCTAAACCCAGCATTTCTCTCTTGACCTTTCTGTGAGATACAAAACAGGTACATTAGTAAACGGAAACGTTTTCATCACCTTGGAGCCTCCACGGGTGACAGCAGAAAAGTGCCGTTGTTAAAAGGGACACATTGTTGTGTGAACGTGTTCAAATTTTGGCCTGAAGGAGACATACCATGGCCTTTTCACACTTCCTCTCACTAGGGGAGGATCCTTCCAAATTCGGTTATGTCTCTTGAGAAGCCTCTCCAGCATTCGCCATGGAATCTCTGCGCAGTGCAGAGGATTCTAGGATGTGCTATTTTGTACGCACCACTCAGTTCAGGGGATGGGAGCTGGTGACCACGTTTTGGAGGCCTCACTCTGGTGACATTCAAATGGAAAGTGATAAGTTTCTAAAGAACCCTACAGGCTGGGGGGGGGGGGCGTTGTATTTGGGTTCGTTTGTGGTGGGTTTTTTTGTTTTGCTTTTTTGTAAACACCACCACCTGGTGGACAGGTGCGGGAATGCCATGCTCTACAAGATCTTAAGGGTCAAGCTAGTTGTGATGTGGAACTCCCAAGGTCTTTCCCCAAAAGCAGTTGCATGATGGGCTGGTGGTGGATTGGGGCTCCATCACAGGGAAGGGAGATTAAACATAGGAAGCTGTACTGAATCAGACCCTTGGTCTATCTAGCCCAGTTTGGCTGACACTGACTGGCAGCCGCTCCCCAGGGTTCCTTCCAGGATACTTTATGAGGGTAAAATCAAGTGGGCTTCCAGTTTTGATCACCCACCCTAACCCAAATACCCCACGGGCCAAACATCAAATACGAGTCTAGGGGAAACAACAGGGGGTCTCTTAGCGCCTTCAGGAGCCATCGATGTATTATGGCATCGGCTTTTGTGGACTACAGTTCACTTCATCAGATGCACAACTCTAGTCCACAAAAACTCATTCTGTCTTAATAAATTTATTATGTATTTATCTTAGGATATTTATGTACCGCTTCCCATTTTGAAACCTTCCAAAGCGGTTTGCAATTCATTGTAAAGACATCCTTATAAAAGCACAACAACGTTTCGACAAGTTGACCGTTGGGGAAAAGCCGGGCAAATGAGTTGGGTTTTTAATCGTTGGTAAAAGCACATGAGCGTCACTGCCTGACAGAGGGGAAGGGCATCCCACAGAGAAGCGCCACTGCAGAGATGGCCCATTGCTGGGTTGCCGTCAGATGGAATTCTGCATGATGTGGCACGGACAGCAAGAACTCCCCTGAAGGTTGCAGCAGACTAATGCATCCGTATAGAGGGAAACGACCTTTCAAGGAACCCGGTCCTAAGTTACGTAGGGCTTTATATGTCCTTGAATCTGGCTCGGTAGTCAACTGGCCACCAGTGCCAATCTTTGTGAGCTGTTAAGGGTCTACAAGACCTTTAGTTGTTGCTGCTTTTGCTGCAACAGAATTCACAGGGCTGTTTGGAAAATTCTACCATGGAAAGCACCAGGGCATTGAATTGGCGGGTTTGCTCCTTGAATAAGCAGATTTAGGTTCAGGCTGGGAGCATGGGGACTCTGAGTGCACATTCATGGTGGCCTGAAACCCAGGGAATTGGGCTAGTGGGTGACCCATTGGGTACTTTTGAACTCTATGATCCAGTGAATATAAGGGAAGAAATGGCTACCAGCAGGCAAGTAATGTTCTCATTTGGATTACTGCAATGCATTATACGTGGGGCTGCCTTTGAAAACAGCCCGGAAACTTCAACTGGTACAAAACAGGGCAGCACGGTTACTAACAGGGACTGGCCGACGAGACCACATTATGCCAGTCCTTCTCCAGCTTCATTGGCTGCCAGTCCAGGTCCGGGCCCGATTCAAAGTGCTGGTATTAACATTTAAAGCCCTAAACGGCTTGGGGCCAGGTTATCTGAAGGAACGCCTCCTCCCGTATGTACCTGCCCAGACCCTAAGGTCATCTTCAGGGGTCCTTCTCCGTGAGCCCCTGCCAAAGGAAGTGAGGCAGGTGGCTACCAGGAGGAAGGCCTTCTCTGCTGTGGCACCCCGGCTGTGGAATGAGCTCCCTAAGGAGGTTCGCTTGGCACCTACATTATATGCTTTTAGACGCCAGGAGAAGACCTTTTTATTCTCCCAGCATTTTAACAGTCTATAAATAAATTTTAACTTGGTGTTTTAAATTTGTAATGTTGCATTGCGGCTGTTTTTATCTGGTTTAGCTTTTATATTGTATTTTATAGTATGGTTTTATACTGTTGTTTTATACTCTGAATGGTTTTAATTTTTGTGAACAGCCCAGAGAGCTCCGGCTATTGGGCGGTATAGAAATGTAATAAATAAATAAATAAATAAATAAATAAATAAATAAATAAATGATTATTTGTAGCAGAATGCAGCAAAGCAGCCGTCATCATTACATTAGGTGGATGCTATTCCCCCCCCCCCCACTGACGGTGTATGAGGTGTGCAGAGTTGTCAGTGAATGCACAGCACCCCCTGGCGGCCCTGAAATATCTTTGGAAGGTCCACAGTCCCTCCTGCAGCCATTGCACTGTTCATAGTGCTCGCTGTTCTCCGTTACATTTGGGTTTTTCAGGGTTTTGGGGCACTTAACATGATTTCCCAGTTACGGTTGCTTCACATCAGCATCACCCAAAATAGAGTACAAATGTGGGGGAGCAGGACAGGAGGGGAAAGGGAGGCTTGGAGAACAATGTCAACTTCTTCATCTTTCTTTTTTTTTTTGCATCTACACAACCCCGACTAAAGGCCTGTGCTGAACAAGGACTACTGCAACTTCAAGGGGAGACCGGCATGTGTGAAGCACCTCTTCTGAGTAACTCTATATGCCTTCATTCATATAATGCCAGAACCTAATTCCTCCCCCACTCTCTCTCCCTCCAAGCGCTACCCATTTCTCTCCCGTGTTCCCCCCCCAGAGCGCTTAAGAAATTTCACTCGTTTCCAGCTTGTCTTCACGGTGCTAGTTTTGACCTATAAAGCCCCGCACAGTTTGGGACGGGGGTATCTGAAGGAACACTTTCTCCTTCACGAACTGCCTGCCTGCTCTTATTTTAAGACCCTTTCCCATGTCAAGGTTGAGTAGCTATCAGGACGAGTGGCCTTTTTTGTAATGGCACCCTGGTTATGGAATTTCCTACCCTGGAAGACTTGCCTGGTTCCAATAGAAACCTTTAGATATCAGACCAAGCCCATCCTGCTCACGTAAGATTTTAATACGAAGTAGATGTCACTGTTCTGTGATGGCAAAGGGAAGGGGTGAAGTCCAGCTGGGGTTTCTGTAGTGGGAAGAGCCTCCCGGCTCGTGTGAAGTGAGGCAGCCAGGGACGGAAGACCCTTGTAAGGATTCTGAGCACTCATCTGACTGACATGGTGCAACACCACCCTCCCACCCATGTGTGCATCAGTTGCTGGGGAACATGGGTGGGAGGGTGCTGTTGCACCCTGTCCTGCTTTGTTGGTCCCTGGTCAACGGCGGGTTGGCCACTGTGTGAACAGAGTGCTGGGCTAGATGGAGCCTTGGGCAATGGCTAGACAAGAGGGTCAGAGGGCGACAATCTCTCAATTTTATAATTGCGAGATTGTTGCCCTTGTCTACACATGGCGCGCGACATCCAGGCCGCCATGTTGTTTTTGTTGTTTTTAAAGGAGGAGCATATGAACGCTCGTCTAAAAACTGTAAGTTTTTTTAAAACCCTTCCGTCTCCCCACCCCACCCCACCCCCGATGGGCACAGAGCTCCTGAGGAGCTCTGTGCCCCGTGCCTGGCTCCTCACGGTTACTCGCGAGGAGCCGGGACAACCTGTGATGCCCACCCACACATTCCGCGGTCTCAGGATCATCCCAAGACCGTGGAAAAAGTGGGGGGAAAGGCTATGCCGATATCCTGGGGAAAGGGAGGGATCATCCCTCCCTGCTCCCGGGATCCCTTGTGCGTCATGTGAACGCACAGGGATGATCCCGGGGTGATCCCCGGGATATCGGCAGGTCTAGCCATGGCCTTGGTCAGATCCAGCAGGGTTTTTCTGATGTTCTTACATCCCGAGTGCAATGATGGAAAACCCGGACTCCTACCTCATGGCTCATCCCTCTTTGACAGAGCGTCCATCGTCCAACATCTCTCTCACCCCCGCAAGAATCCTTGCAGGATGCAAGGCCTACCTTTGCACACACACACTCTGCCTTGTATAAGGGCAGGCGTTTTGTAAACTGGGGGACGGACAGTGCTGGGAATCCATACTGTGGCTGTATATTGCAGTTTATATGAAGCTCCTCACATCTTGGGGTGGGTGGGGGTATTGCTATTTTTCAGTCAACCGGTTCTATTTCCTTCTTTGTAATACAGAAAAAAGATCAATAGAAAAGAAAATTTATAACAGTGGTGGAGCAAAGGAATATAAACACTGCTTGCCCCAAGACATAGTGGAACAAGGATGGTTTTTCACTCAGTAACTGATGGCAGATAATTTTCCTTTCACCAATGTCTATTCTCTATTGTCTTACAGAAGACCCTGGGAATCCACATTTTCTCACAACTTTGTTCAACTGCCGCTTTGAGTGAAAAGCCGTATATATACACAGAACACGGACCCCAGGAAGATGGCTACGAAGCAGCATGCATAGGGAACTAGAGCCGTGCACGGACCCCCCGCTCCGCCCCGCTCCCGATCCACAAATTGCGGATCGGGCCCACTCTGCCCTGCCTTAATCCGCCTAGAGTCCGTTCCGCTCCGCTGCGGAGCTCTGGCTCCGAATTGGAGCTCCGCAGTGTCAGGGGGCGGTGCCAGGTAAGCCCCCCTCCCTCCTCCCCCTTACCTACTTCCGTCCCGGCCCGCTGCCAGCTTCACTACAGCCTGTGGCTCAACCAGGAACTGTAGGCCCCGCTTGCGGCCTACATTTCCAGGTTGAGCCGCGGGCTCTAGTGAAGCCGGCGACGGACTGCGATGGACGCAGGTAAGACCCCCTTCCCCCTTGCCCCCTTACCTGGCTTACCTTGCACAGGCAGCGGTGGCAGGGCCAGGTAACCACCCCCTCCTTCCTCCCCCTTACCTGCATCCATCTTCGGCCCCGCGGCTGCTTCAACTGAGCCTGAGGACTCAAACAGGAAGACAGCCTGGTCTTCCTGTTTGAGTCCTCGGGCTCAGTTGAAGCAGCCGCGGGGCCGCGGACGGATGCAAGTAAGAGCCTCCTCCCCCTTGCCCCCTTACCTGGCTCTGCCGCTGTTGCCGCACGGGCGGCGGCGGCAGCGCCAGGGCCAAATAAACCCCCCTTACCTTTTTTGCGGAGCTCCGGATCAAGGCGAAGGATCCGCCTTCACCTCGATCCGCTCCGCGACGCTCCGTTGCTCCCCTGATCCTCTTTGCCTCCTCCTTAAGGGGAGGTGAAGCACCCCAATCAGCTTCTGCTTCTCCGGTCCAATGGGGAACGTGTCATCTTCCAGATGCTGTTGGACTGCAATTCCTATTGTCCCTCACCATTAGCTGTGCTGGCCAGGGCTGATGGGCATTGCAATCCAACAACATCTGGAGGGCCACACATTCCCCATCCCTGCTGTACAGTACTCCCACTTATGCAAACCGCTTTCGCTCTCTTCCCTTACATAGCTCTCTTCTTTTACATCCACCTCCTAGACATACATCAAAGTTCCCTAGTGAAGGGTTCTGTGCCATTCAAAAGGCTGCATATTGGATGGGTATTCAGTGTACCCAGTTTGTAATTTGCACTGGAAGAGAAAAGATGGGGAGAAACATTCCATATATTTGTAAAGATATAGGTTTTTTTTTCTTTTCTACATGAGGCGTTTACCATGCGCTCATCTTTCCCTACTCACAGTTATATACAGGTTTTTTTTAAAACGACATCATGACCCTCCAGTTTGCTTCTGGTCCAACCAGCACTTTCAGGTTTTTGTTTGTTTTTTAGAGCACGGAAAATGCAAGATTTAATTGTGAACGTGCAAGAAACCACGGTTTCCGCCTGTGTATTTGTGCTATTCTGCTATACCACAGTGCCATCTAGGGGCTATGTAGTGGAAAAACAGGAAAGAAAATGCTAATACAGTGCATGGAGCTCAATTCTGTATCAAAACAGAACAAAGAGGATTAACAGGCCCATAGACAGCGTTAAGGTTTTGCAGTGGCTACATAAGAACGCAGGAAGTCCCTGGGTTCTAGAGCAGACGGTTTTTCCTTTGGAGCCCAGTACTGTCTATAATGACTAGCGGCGGCTTTCTGGGGCATCTAGAAGAGACTTTCCGATTGCCTCCACCTGATTCTTTTGAGCCTGGGGCACGCTGCATGCCAAGCAAATGCCCCACCGCTGAGCTATGGCCTATCCACCAAGTAGATGTGCTGTTGGACATGGCACGCTTTTCCCTTTTCCACTTTCTACTGCAGGCCTGTTATGATCTGGGTGATACGGTAGGATACTGCAGGATCCCGCTTTCATCCAGGGCGATCGTCAGGTCCCCTTCCACCTTTAGAGTTTTAGTATTTGCTCAATTTGTTTGTAAAGGCGGGCTCGTCCTGTCCCCTTTGCTTAGTAAGTCCTTCGACATTCGTACAACCCCCAGAGGGGGCTGCTGTCTTCCTTGGGCCAGAGAGCGCTGTTGTCGGGGAGAGGCGTTGCGTCCGAGGACTCTTCTGAAGAGGCATGGAACATCTTGGGAGGGAGATCGCTGCCCACGGTGGTCATAAAAGAGGAGAAAGGGTAGGAGGAGGAGGAGGAGGAAGAGGAGTAGCCTGCTGCGTAGTGGACATCTTCGAGAGCGTGGAAAGGATAGGACGGAGTTCCAGGGAGCGGCGAACTCCAGCTGGGGCTTCTGTAGTGGGAAGAGCCTCCCGGCTCGTGTGAAGTGAGGCAGCCAGGAGCGGAAGACCCTTGTAAGGATTCTGAGCACTCATCCGACTGACCGAGGCTGTCAGGCAAGGGTGGTTCCCAGGAGTCTCTCTGAGAGGAAGAGAGAAAACCAGAGCTAAAAGTTCTCAAAGGGTTGCAGGCAGGGGAGCAAACGGCCGGACAACATTATGGGGAGCAGCAAAGGGTGGGAGTCTCTCTCTCTCTCTCTGTGTGTGTGTGTGTGTGTGTGTGTGTGTGTGAGAGAGAGAGAGAGAGAGAGAGAGAGAGAACTGTTAACACTATTATATGTTTTTATGGAAATGGTTTTGCACTTTGTATAACATATTTTTAAATTTTTGTGAACTGCCCAGAGAGTTTCAGCTAAGGGGCAGCATAGAAGTATAATACCTGGATGAAATGAAATGTTAAAGATGGCTCCTTGCCTTCTCTTGGGAAAGCTTTAAAAAGCCAGGAGGTGAGCCATGATCAGGGGTGGACACACTCCACAATTATGCCGTTGCACTTTGCAAGCACAGCAACCGGCATTAAGAGCAGAAAGTATCCTCTGGAGTTTAGAATTCCTTTTATTTTATTAGGCAGAGGACAGCTGCCTTGCCGTCATGTCAAAGAGGCCATGTGATTCAATTTGAATGACATTCATTCGTGGGGGGGGCATGTGTCTTAGAGCAGACAGTCCTCTATTTCAATGGCTCTCAGAGGACAGTCCTCTATCCGAAGACATCCTCTGTTTGAAGAGTTGTCCTGTACAAGTCTGGTTTAAAAATAAAGAACCAACAGGATGTTGTAGAGCTGGAAAAGGGGCAGAAAATGATGAAAAGGGCTGAAGAATCTTCCCCCACCAGGAACGGCTAAGGAGTCTGGGGGTTTTAGTTTAGGGAAAAGTCAAGTAAGGTGGAGGGCCATGAATGATGTTTATGAAGTTATGAATGGGAGAAGGTTTATTTTCCTTGTCTCATAATACTTACTAGAACTTGAGTCCCTCCACATGTGCTGGACTACAAGCCCCATCATCATCAACTGACGTGACCATTGCTGGGGATTGTGGGAATTGTAGTCTAATTCACCTGGAGTGGGGGCGGGCCATTGGAGACTGATTTATGGCCTTCCACTGCTGCAAATTGTGTTGACGGTCGCTAGACTGGATGGCTTTGGAATTGGGAACATTTATGACAAAGGAGGAGAAAGAGGAGGAGAGTTCGATCTAGAACGATCAGCCATGATGACTATCACTGAATGCCAGTTAGAAGGAAACGTGGAAGAGGGCCGTTGCCTTCATGACCAGCGTGTTGGTTTCCTGGACGCACCCCGCTAGCCATTCTGAGTAACAGGATGCTGGTTTGATTCACTAGGGTAGGGCGGGGTCGCCAAAGGCCCAAACCCCAGCAGGGTTTTGGACCTGCTCCTCTTCTTCACCATGGCAACCTGCTTGTTCCCCTGCCTCTCACTCTGGCCCAGATCATGGTGGGGAAGAGGAGGAGGAGCAAGAGACGCTGGTGCTTGCTTGCTCCCTGGCTCTCCGCCTGTCAAGTAAGCAAGGGGGAGCCATGATGAGAAAGAGGAAGAGGAGTAAGAGGAGCTGGTGACAATGGCGGTGAGAAGGTAGACCCACTGATGGAGGGGGTCCATGGATTGAGTCTTCCCCAGGGGCCCTCAGAAACCTTGAACCAACCGTGATGGAAGGCTGCAAATTTTCCCCGCTTACACGGGCCTTCAGACATCCTCTCCACCTGACCCACTTGCAGCCGCTGCCCCTTACTCACAGTTAAAAAGTGCGCTGCGTCACTTGGAAAGGACGGCATGATGGATGTCAGTGGCGAGGCCCCAAGGAGCGACGAGGCCCCGGAAGTGACGGATGCTGCCCGGTGGTCGACGTATTGGTCCATGAAATGGGTGTCCAGGATGGAAGGGTAGCCCTGGACTGCCGGGGAGTCATACGCAAACGGCTTGGCTATGAGGGAGGAAGCGTAGACGTCGCCAGAGATCTGCTTGTTGCTTTGTAAATCCATGTCTGCCATTAGGGACCTTCGAACTCCGTAGTAACTAGACACGGCGGCGGAACCTTTGAGTAATGGAGAAAGGAAGCCCGGTTACTAGTGCACCAGAAGCCAAGGAAGAGGCAAGATGAAGAGGGAACGCCCACATGTCAAAACCTGAACGGTCACATCCGATAAAGAAAGCCTTGTCCGTTAATCGCATGAAGTTTGGTCAATTAATCAATTGCTGAAAATTGTAGACGGGTAAAATGGCATTTCTGACGCAAGAAGGACTCTCCCATTGTTTTTTGGATGAGGAGAAGGAAGCATCCCTCTTCTTAGAAGAGGGATCCCTCCTTGTGTGGCTGGGAGAAGGGACATGTCTCATCTAAGATGGTGCTTTCCCTCTGTGGCTTTCCTAAGTTCTTGCACTATAGCTATATATCCCTATAGCTATCTCTTTATCTGCTGCCCAATTAATCAAAAGTATTTTGGGCTACTGCAGACATGGAATTTCATATGAAATAATAAGCAAGTTAGGAAGGGCAGGAACTCTTCTCTGTGCCTTTTTTAGGGAAAGAGGCGTGTGTGGTGCACACTTTCATTATGATTTTTTCTGAAGTTTTTTGGTTTTTGTTTCTGCAAACCTTGGACCCAGCACTGTAGGAATAGAAAATAAAATAAAGAGCAATTGCACTGGATGCTGAAAGAAAACCAGTAATCTAAGTTTTCCGCATGCATGCAACCAAACACCCAAAGCTGGGAACAGGAATTGACTAAGTGTGCAGGTGGCTGGAGCATGCTGGTTGTTGTAGGGCCTTTTTCTGTCTAAATATGCATAGAATTGCCCCATAAGGCGCAATTCAGAAGCCATACCAGTGAACAGGGATCGATGTAAAAAAAGCCACGGAGGAGGAGAAGCCGCTTTAAAATAATAATATTAAAAAAGCAAGGTGGAAATTAATACTGATAGTAACCCTGTAAAGCTTCAATAGCTATTGCAGTTGAGTTTGCAACCGAGTGGTAGATTTACTACTGGCCTTTTGATCACATGACTGGACGTATTACAGCAAGGTAACTGACAGCTGATGTATGTGACATTTTGATACTATGCATTTTTATTCATTTTATTACGATATACTGTGCACTGCGATCCATCCTGGGATCATTTTGTGATAACGGAAAGGATATAAGTTATAAAATGTTTTTTTTTAAAAAAATCACCCTTTTTAAATCTTTGCACTGCTGCTGGATTTCATTTCTAATTTTTCATACTGTAGTTTTAAACTTTTATCGTGCTGCATTTTATGGGTTAAATCGCTGCGAACTGCCCAGAGGGCTTCAGTTATTGGGCGATATAGAAATCTACTGATAAAATTAAATAAATCAGTAAAAACCACCACAAATCACGTCAGAAAAAACACACACACAAGAGGCCAACATGGAAAACGCTGTCATGTAAGTGAGTTGGTGTCTGGATTATCTGTTTTTTTAAAAATGATGGTGCTTCTAGATGAAACTTTTATTGTGCAATCACATTGCCTCATTCGCGGAACATTACAGTGGGGGGGGGGGGGCGACACCTTCCATTTGTAGCGCTCCCAGAGTTTCATACATTTTTTTTCTTTCCAAAAAGGAAAAAAAAAAGCAAAAGCAAAGGAAGAAACGTTGGAGCCCTTCGGCGGGAAACATCCCGAGCGAATGACAGCTGCCCATTCCAAAGGCAATGACTAATGTGAAAGCAAGACAGTTTGCACTAGCAATGGGAAGGTGCTGTGCAGGAATTCCGTCTTTTCCATTTCTTAAGAAAAGGAGAGAAGAAATGGTGGGAAAACATGGGAGGGCTAAGAGTAGAAAGGGTTCATCCCACGTGCCTCTTTCCCTTGAATTATCCCCTACTGCGTTTAGCTGTTGTTGTTGTTGCTAGCTAAATCACATAATAATAATAATAATAATAATAATAATAATAATAATAATAATAATTTTATTATTAATAATAATAATTTTTTAATTTATTATTAATAAATTAATAATAAATTAATAAACCCCGGGCGGCAGCCCTCCTAAGATCCTTTGCATACCAGGAAAAGGGTTTAAGGGGGGAAATGTAAAAAATAATTAAAAAATCAACGGATGACCCAATCCGATTCAAATTTGGTATGCGTAAAGCTCTCCTTAATATCTATTACTGTGCCAATTTTGATGTTTTTATCTTTGAAACTTATGCAGATGTAAGCATTTGTTTAATTTTTACTTTAAACATATCAAATCCTGCTCCTGCGCCCCCAGTGGCCGCTCGGAAAACAACAAATGATTCGCTCCAAAAGTAGTAGCAAAATAGGGCGGGTCTTTTGGCTTTATAGCACAATTAAAGTAGGATGCCTGGGAGTACTTCATAGTCAAAGCAGATTATAAGCTGGAAAACTTCGGAGTCCTTTGCATGCAATTCGCAGTGATTGCACAGTATAACCCTGGTGTAATTCTCCCCCCCCCTTTTTTAAGGAAAGGAACCTCTCGTGCAAGCGCTGAGTCATTACTGACTCTTGGAGGGACACCAGCTTTTGCTGACGTTTTCTTGGCAGGCCTTATAGCGGGGTGGTTTGCCGTTGCCTTCCCCGGTCATTACTACCTTTCCCCCAGCTAACTGGGTCCTCATTTTACTGACCTCGGGAAGATGGAAGGCTGAGTTGACCCGACACGGCTGCCTGAAACCAGCTTCCGCTGGGATCGAACTCAGGCCATGGGGAGAGTTTTGGCTGCAGTAACTGCTGCTTTACCGCTCTGCGCCACACGAGGCTCATAACCCTGGTGTAATGAAGCTAGAAGACAGCGGAGGCCCAGCGATTGCACAATAAACGCCTCATCTGGAAGCACCCTCAGCCTCCAGATTCAAACTGCAGAGTTCTTCCTTGCTGCCTCTTTTGTCTTGCTCTAGGAACATGAATGCCTATCATCCATCCCAAAGACTTGGCCGCTACGGTTGAATGGCCATTGAAGATGGTGGAGTTGGCGGAAATGGCAAAACTTGCGTCGATAATTAGAGAAAAAACAACATCTAGGTTTTTAACTGAATGGAAACCTTTAATAGACTTTTTGCAGGGATTTGGAAAAAAGGACTTGTTTATCTGTGGATTCAAGGATTAAGAAAAATTGTACGATAAAACAAAGAGGGGAATTTTGTTTTGTGTAACTATGGTAGAAGAGAAGATAATGGACTCACCTACACCAAGCAGGATATTCCACTATGAATCATAGAATCATAGAATAGCAGAGTTGGAAGGGGCCTACAAGGCCATCGAGTCCAACCCCCTGCTCAATGCAGGAATCCACCCTAAAGCATCCCTGACAGATGGTTGTCCAGCTGCCTCTTGAAGGCCTCTAGTGTGGGAGAGCCCACAACCTCCCTAGGTAACTGATTCCATTGTCGTACTGCTCTAACAGTCAGGAAGTTTTTTCTGATGTCCAGCTGGAATCTGGCTTCCTTTAACTTGAGCCCGTTATTCCGTGTCCTGTACTCTGGGAGGATCGAGAAAGTGGTATATAGAAAGCAGGAGCCACGCTACTGCTTTATAGTGGTATTGCAGTACATTGACAACTGTTGGGGCCCATTGACACATACCATATACCACCTTCATACCACTTTCATAGTGTTATATCCTGCTTGGTGTAGATGTGTCAAGGCCCCCAACAGTTGTCAGTGCACTTCAGTACCACTATAAATCAGTAGTGTAGATCCTGCAGTGCACTTCAATACCGCTATAAAGCAATAGCGTGGCTCCTGCCTTTTATATACCACTTTCATAGTGGAATATCCTGCCTGGTGTAGATGAGCCCATGGTCACCCATTTTTGTTGTTGTGAAAATCGGAAGTTCATCTTAACTTGTAATTTTGTTTTTCTTTCTTTTATGTGTTGTAGGGTGTTATTTCTGTAATTGTTCTTTCTTTCTTGTGTATTGTGTGTTTTTTTAATTGGTTTTGTGTGGGAAAAGAATAAAAATTCCTACAGTCAAAGACTTTGCCACTAGGGACATCAGATTCATTTGTCACAGCCCGGTTCCCAGGCAGTGACACAACGCATTCAGTCAAGACCAAGCTCCTAACGGAAGCTTTATGGGGTTTCATATTGTTTTGTCTTAAGGTTGCCATGTGGATTTTAACTATTTGTATTTTTCTACTGTTTACTTTTTGACCTGTAGTTAATTATTAAACATATATACTTGCACTTTCATAAACGTCATGCCAAATACCTTCATGCTTGCTTCCGTAATGTTTATTATCAGTTCTGCTTGAAGCTGAATTTATTTGCTGTGAAGTTGCTCGTGTTTTGTTAAGGTCCAAAGCAAACTCGACATTATTATTTTATTATGCCTCCTGTTTTAAATTGTGTTTTACTACTGCAGTAATAAAATTGTTACGTTTACAAGCAGTCATTAGCCATACTGACTGCTTTTAAACATAAAGGAAGGAAGAAAATCAGGATGAAAATGTAACCTGTTCATTTCTCTGTAAAAATATACTTACCCGGCAATGTGACAAAGGATGACTGAGTTGTAGCGACACTTCCCTGAAAGGAAATGCATGACATATTAAAATAATAATAATAATAATAATAATAATAATAATAATAATAATAATAATAATAATAATAATAAATTTCCCTCTCATATTTAGCAAGCTCAACTGGATTATATTTTAAGAATCCCAGTGGAATCCTAGGCTTCAAAATAAAATGTAGACAGATTAATAGGTTGGCTGTTTTGTTGTAATTTATATCTAGTAGAGGCTGGTGGCTCTGATGACAGAAGGGTGGAGAATCTGCTCCGGGTTTCAATCAGAACTAGTCAGAACTAAAAAGGAGCTCTCCACGGTGTGAACCCTAGAAACTGACTTTCAGCTACCCTGGTTACTGGTGTGTTTCTGAGCCCAATTTAAAGTGCTGGTTTCGGCCTTTAAGCTCATATCAGCCTGCCCACAGTTTAAGATCAGAAAGAGATTTGCCCACCTGTGAGAGCAGTCAGGTGGGTGCAGAGAGGTGGGAGGGCCTTTTCTGCAGTGGCCCCACACCATTGGAATACATTGCCATTGGGGGTCCATGCTCCAACACTGCAGCCTTTTAAGAAGGCCTTGAAAACTTAGCATTTTGCTCTGGCCTCCTCCCAATATGATCGCATTTGTTGCTATTTTTATTGCTATTTATGTTGTTGAACTTCTTGTTATTAGATTCTTACTGTTTGTATTCTTTGTCATATCATATTAGTTTTATGTGTTTTACTGCTGTACACCACCTTGGGAGGGCTTCTGCCCTGAAAGGTGGCCGAGAAATATTTTAAATAAAAGAAATAAATATATAAAAATAGAGGCTTGCCCAGTTCCAATCCCAGGTGGGACAAGTAAGTTCCAATCCCAAATTCAGTGCCGGCCTTAAACTGGTGATGATGAAGGAGTCAGGTATATTCTTTGGAACCCAGCTGGACCACTTTCTACATGCTAATCCCCCATCTTATTATAAGCAAGTCAACTACAATTAATAGTAAATGGTCCCATTGGTTTTCAGCCTGGAGTGGCGGAGTACAGCCTCCACCAGTTTGCATACTGCAAACAGGAGTTTCCTGCCATGGCAAGCAACCAAATTTAGAGGTTTAGATTTGAATTAAAATTTGCCAGTGTCAAGACTTCCTTTTGGTTAACAAGGCTCAGCTCCCACCTGGGCATGTGTTCATCCATGGAAATAAGCTCATTAGATCACAAGCCACACTTGAAAATAAAACGAAATAAGAACATACACAAAGACGTGAACGGGACTTGATAGCCTACCAGCACCTTGGAGCGGACACTTTTCCGTAGATTGTATCGGAACTGACTCACACAACTGCTCTGAGAAGCCTCTTAGGAACATAGGAAGCTGTCTTGTGCATTCATTCACTTGACCCAGCCTTTCCTAATCCGGTGCCCCCTGGGGTGTTCTGGACTACAGCTCCCATCACCCCCAGCCAGCATGGTTATTCAAGAAAGCTGATCTAGCCAATAGTGTCTCCTCTGGCTGCCAGCATCTCTCCAGGGTTTCAGGTAGAGAAGGTCTTTCCCATCTGCTGCTACGTGATCCATCGGACACTCTCCGAGGAATCAAATCCTGACGCATAGAATGGGCTGTACCACTGGGCGATGGTCCCTTTTCAACCCCTCACGATTCAGGTGTTAGTTAGAGAGGGTGAAGTAGTTGCCTGAGCTCTTCCCACTTCATGCCCAGATCTTAATTCTGTATCGAAACCAAAAGCAGATACAGAGAAAGACGAAAGCTAGGGATGGAGAAGGGAGAGAAATAGCGAGGGGATGAGGTTCGTTCCTTCACTGGTGAAAATCCAGACGATTTCATCGTCCGTTCGCAATCTCCCTGTGTTTTCCACAAATTCTTCCAGCGTTTCTCTTACCAGAAAAAGATCCCTTTCGACTGGTAACACTAGGAGCCCTCTGCTGGAAGCACCCAGTGTTCTATGGCCGGTCCGGTCCTCACTGGGGTTTATTTAGAGTGACCATATGAAAAGGAGGACAGGGCTCCTGTATCTTTAACAGTTGCATAGAAAAGGGAATTTCAGCAGGTGTCATTTGTATATATGGAGAACCTGGTGAAAACCTCCTCATCACAACAGTTAAAGCTGCAGGAGCTACAATAGCTACAACCCTAACCCTAACCCTAACCCTAACCCTAACCCTAACCCTAACCCTAAACATAAACAGTTCTTTCAGTCTCTCTTCATAGGGCTTTGTTTTATATGCTTTTTTAATGCTTTTAAATTTTTGTATATTTGTTTTTAATGTTTACTGTTTTTAATTTTTGTAAACCGCCCGGAGAGCTTCGGCTGTGGGGCGGTATATTAATTTAATAAATAAATAAATATAAATAAATAACATTTTGCCCTGGCAGGTTGAAACCCTAAAAGGAAAAGCTGTAATGCTGAATCTCAGCCCCGAGGGCCAAATGTGAGCCAACAGAGATCCAAATCTGGCCCACCAGATGGTCAAGACCCCTTTCCCGCAACTACTGGTTCTTTGGTAGTGTCCCAGCTGGTGCACACCACTCTAAAAGGCTGAAATGCCTCGCCTAATGCTTAGCTACTGACAGTTAAGATCTTTAAGCTAAAATATGTTGGTCTTTTAGGTATTCTGGCCCCACCTCTTTTGCCTTTAGGCCCCGCCCACTACTAGAACGGCACCACCATGAGCGTCTTTGGCCCTCACTCTGGAGCGAGCTCTGTACTGGTGCATTCAGCCCATTCACGCTTGCTTGGCTTCTCCCGCTAGCTCGCTTGGGTTCAGACAACACGCTAAACAAACCATTTCTGGTTTGTTGAGCTAGTCGCGCTAGCAGGAGCAGCCAAGTGGGCAAGGCGAATCGGCTGCGTGCACCAGCGGCACACTTAGTTTGCAGAGGGAAGGGTTCTCCAGCATTCTGGCTCGCGGTTGCGTGTGGATGCGGCCCTCGGCGGCAATCCTGGGAAACGAAACATGCAAACTGCGCGTACATCATCGGCATGCAAATAGGGGGGTTCATGATTATTTGAAAGAGAACGGCCAGGCCTTCAAAACCCTGAAGCGTATTTGTCAGTTCGGATGGCTCATTTAGCAAGAGACCACCTGCTAACACACACAGACGTAGGCACTGACAGCTCCCTGACCCGCTCTGGATGCATCTGCCGCAAACAGGGATTTTGCTCCTTCTCCATCAATAGGCTGGATCACACCCACTCACCTGGTGTTTGCTTTGGGATTATTATAGTATCTATATTGTGTGACAACTGTGTCCGTATCTACGTGCATGACGACACAGTCGCAAGCCTAGCCAGAGGGCTGTCTGTGCAAATAAGGAAGTTTGTTCTGCCTTGCAGCTTTTGGATAGGACTGAACAGGCCTATTGATCAGTCCAGTGCACCATATAGGCTAGGAATAAGAGCTGTGAGTCAGGACGTTCCATTCTTGCATCTGCCATGATAGCCTTAGGCCAAGGGTAGGCAGAAGGTGGGTGTTTGGGACTTTAGCTCCTAGAAGCTTCTGCCAGCATGGCCACCGGTCAGGCATGCTGGGAGCTGAAGTCCAAAGCACCTCAAGAACTACGTTCCGCCCACCTATGCCTTAGGTGAGCTGTTGACTCTCTCAACCTCAGCTCCTTGGGCTCATCTACACCAAGCAGGATATTCCACTATGAAAGCGTTATGAAAGCGGTATATAAAAGGCAGGAGCCACACGACTGCTTTATAGCAGCACTGGAGTGCATTGACAACCGTTGGGACCCATTGAAACATACCTTATACCGCTTTCATAGTGCAATATCCTGCTTGGTGTAGATGTGTTATGGGCCCCAACAGTTGTCAGTGCTCTTCAGTACCACTATAAAGCAGTAGTGTAGATCCTGCAGTGCACTTTAATAGTGCTATAAAGCCAGTAGTGTGGCTCCTGCCTTTTATATACCGCTTTCATAGCGGAATATCCTGCTTGGTGTAGACGAGCCCCTTATCTGTAATATGGGTGATGCTGCTGCTGCTGATGATAATCATGACCCACCTTACAGGGTTGTTCTAAAGTGGATTTTTAAATTTAAAATCCGTCTTCATGTTTTTGAAGATGAAATTTTTACCAAAGTTCACATCTGTGTTCTTTGAAGTTTGCTGGCAACTCTTGAATGTTTTGTCAGGCCTCAAATAAGACATTGCATAAGCAGATGCCGAATACTAAATAGCGGTCCACTGCACATCAGCTATCCCATATGGTGCGATGCTACGTACCATTGCGTGTCAACTAACGAATGCAATCAACTATGAAATGTTATGATGTGCCATCCATCAATCACTGTCAAGTATGAAACATCATTGCATATTAGCTATCAAATGCCATCAGTTTTCAACTTTCAGATACTGAAATCAAGTATCATTGGACATCAAATATAGGAAATTTGGAGGACAGCTGAGCATTTGGAGAACTTTTGGAGAATATTTCAAATAGAAAATCCACAGAGGAGGATTTTAAGGAGCAAGAAGGTTTCTGCTACGTTGGATCACTGCCTCGCTTGCCAGCAGACTCAGCACCTGCTCGCTTTGGGCACTGGAATCTCCTTTGAGGAAGCGGATCTGGGAGTGGAGAAACCAAGTGGCAATTGGTCCCAGACAACAAATTAGGACTGGTTCCTTCCATTTTAACACTTAATTTTAACTTAAATTTAAATTTTACTGTTCTAACTCTGTATTTTAATCTTATATCAATTTTGCTGCGTGGTTTTACCCTGGTTGTGCTTTTTATACTGTATTTTGTATTTGTGTTTTTAACCTGTTGGTTGTTTTATTATGGTTTTAATTTTTGTGAACCGCCCAGAGAGCTTCGGCTATCGGGTGGTATAAAAATGTAATAAATAAATAAATAAAGCAAGAAAGTTCCAGGTAGTTACCAGGAAGGAATCAGACCCAAAGCAAGGATGTTGCAACAAATGCCTCCAGACCAAGGATGTTTCAATTTTCTGAAATCAGGTGTCTTTTGTTCCATCATCCATTCATTAACGGAACCGGATCTTTTTAACCAGAATTTCATTCTACTTTTGCTAATTTGCATTTGCAGTAAGATGCATTAGTCTGAGTATCGTTGTCCTCCCCCCCTCGCCCTCCCAAAGTGAAAAACCAGTTTGCAAGTCCATGGAATCTGTGTGACTGAGAAAAAACCGGTCCCTGTTGGAATCCACAGGTTTGATTCGTAGAAATCAGAACTCATCTGAATCCGTTGCAGATTTCTTGGGCATCCCTCCTGCAGGCCAAAGCCTTGTGACTATGTTCTGAAGAAACGTCCACTTACGTTCAGCCGCGAGCCACCTGTCTGCCTCAAACGCTTTTCGGCCAGCAGATCCTTCACTGTGTGCTTCACCCGCACACCTTGATAAACCCGTTTGCCATAGTCTGCGGAAACTAAACAAGGAGCAGAAGCATGAGCAGAGGGGTGTCAAAAAGGGAAGGAATTCTGAGAAGGAAAGGCTTGATAAGTAAAGAAGCCCACATTTCCCAAGACTTAATCCCCTACTCAGACAGGTCATTCACTGGGTGGACTGGTCTACCTCACACGGGTTGTTGTTGTGAGAATAAAATGAGAGAATGCTATATATGGTTCTGGTCCAGGTTATCTGAAAGACCGTATTCTCCCTTATGAGCCTGCCCGTGCTTTGAGATCTTCTGGAGAAGCCCTTCTTTCAGTCTCACCTTCTACACAGGCACGCTTGGTGGGAACATGGGAGAGGGCCTTCTTGGTGGCTGCTCCGGTGCTCTGGAACTCTCTTCCCGGGGAAGCTAGGCTGGCTCTCTCCTTGATGGGCTTTTGGAAGCAGGCTAAAACTTTTTTGTTCCAGCAGGCCTTTGGAGAATAATCTGGCCCTCCATCTATGTTAATGTCTTATAATTTTGTTGTGTATTTTAAATGTTTATGGTTTTGTTCCCCCCCCCATGTATATTTTAAACTTTGCAAGGCCACCTTGAGGCCCAGCATTGGGCAAAAGGCGGGATACAAATAATAATAATAATAATAATAATAATAATAATAATAATATATGATGCTTCCTGATCGACATTAAGGATATGCACAAATCCAGTTGTATTGGGGTAGGTTATGAGGCAGGGCACGGTGAGCTTGAGGGGTGGGGTGGGGGACTGCCAAAGTCCAATGTAGGAGGTAAGAATATAAAAAGAGTTCTGCTGGATCAGACCGAAGGGCTACCAAGTTCAGATTTCTGTTTCCCACAATGGCCCCAATGGGAAACCCACAAGCAGGAAATGAAGGCAAGAACCCTCTCCTGCTCCAGTGATTGGTATGCATGCCGTCTCGGATCAGTATATGGCCAATTAGGGCTAGTAGCCATCGATAGCCTTATCCTCCGTGAACTGGTCTTTTAAAGCCACCCAAGTTTTGAGCCGTGGCAGTGAATTCCACAGTTTAACTCTGCACTGTGTGAACAAGGACTTCCTTTTGCTTGTCCTGCATCTCCCACCATTCAACTTCATTGGATGACTCCAGGATCTAGCATTATAAGCAAGGGAGAGAAAATTCTCTCTCTCTTCACCACCCCATGTATAATTTCCCTTCTACCCATGTCCCCACCTCTAAGCTAATAAGCTGCAAAGGTTGTAACCTTTCCATGAAAGGGAGCAGCTCCAGCCTCCTGTCCTGAGCATTTTGGTTTGTATCAGGGCTTCACACACATCAGCCTTTTGCCCACAACATAATGGCCCCAGCTCTCAATGAGAAACGGCTTTTATGTGAGTTTTATGTAGACTAGCATATCTGCTACTTTACTGCTGTGGCCATTTCTCTTTTTCTTACTGATTAAACTGTTCTTAAATTAGGAATGTCAATTTCAGTTCCTCGTTTTTCCAATCTTAAATGTGTTTCATCCCAAATGTTGAGAATTTTTTTTTAAAAGGTTCTTATAAAAATTCATACACATTTCCGTTTCTCCTAAATACACACATTTTTGTATGCGAGGTTGCCTATTATTCACATTTTTGCAGCAATTGTCTTAATATAATGCATTTTGAATGTTATTTTCATTAGTATACATACTTTTGTGCACATGGTTCCCAAACATACACATTTTTTGGACCCACTTTTGATTGGAGAACTCCGCTGCAAGATTCAGAGAAGTGCTAAATTCAAATGATAGCTGATTTATGTTCATGTATTGTTTTGCAAGTGTGGAATTAGAGGACTCCCCACTAAAACGCTAACTGAATGGACTCCTTGAGCTGTTGCTATATTCAGACTCTGGGTTATATTTTTCCAAACAGAAAATGAATAATAATAGTTGTTTTGAATGACTAACCAGCGACAGGACAGGGCAGGGGGTGGCAAATCTATGAATAAGACATTTAGTTGGGTTAAGCTCTGCTTCTCCTCCTCATGTAATTGCATGTTGCGGAAATAACCACGTCCCAGCTCCCTGCAACAAAGGGGATTATTTCCACCCATAAAATTGCTAATTGCTCTCTTCTGGATCTTTCCAAACCTGTGACTTCAAATACGCCATTTGTAGGTTTTGCTTTTAAGTGTGCCCAGCCCTGTACCAGCCAACCTACGATAATGAGACAGGTTCCCTTTCATTCCTTCCATTGGGATCAGCCCATGGAAAGAACCTGCACCTGTGGAAACCAAAGTGGAGCTAGGGAGAGTTTTTAGTCAAATGTTACAGATGGGAATTTGAAGTTCCACTTAATCCTTTAGAAAACAAAAAGCGCGAGCATTTCCTGAGCTAAAACAAACACTCATGCCCCACAGCGGAATGGTTTGATCTTTTTGAATTCTGGTTTAACCTTTCTAAATTTAGGCTTGTTTGTGGGTTGATGTTTGAGGTTTTGCTCGGCATAAATTGCTACGACCAGATTAGTTTTGTACGGTTAATTTCTCTCCCCACCCCCACCCCCCCCAAAAAATTAGATAAGTGAGGAGGAGGAAAAGAAGAAGTAGAAAAAGAAGAACAAGAATCCGACCATCAAGTTTCTAGATCTCTCCTATCTGCAGGCTGGTCTAAGAAGACATGACAATGCAGCACTTTCAGAAATACTTGGACTTGATTCAATTGTAGCATGCAAAAAACACTATTGCAAATGTTTGTTTACTTCCAGTTTTGCAGGTTTTTTTAAAAAGTGCTATTTACAAACATTTGACATCACCAACTAAGAGACATAAGAAATCACACAGCTGGCAAGAGATGCCAAGAGATGATAGCAACAGTAATTTGTAAACAGAACTAGTGTATTGCATGGGGAAAGTGAATAGAGCAATATTTTAACCCCTCTCTCAAAAATCCCCAGAATTCATGGGCATCCAGTGAAACTGATCGGCAGTCGATCGACATCAGATAGAAGGAAAGCTCTTGCACATAACACGTCTAGATTCCAGCAATCGCTTATGTGCGGGTTTGCCTTTGAAAACAGTCTGGAAACTTTTAGATGGTCCAAAATAGGGCAGCAAGGTTGTTAACAGGGACTGGCCTACACGATCATATTGTGCCAGTAATTTTTTCCATCTGCACCAACTGCCAGTCCATTTCCAAGCCCAATTCAAAGTGAGCCCTAAATGGCTTAGGGCCGGGTTTCCTAAAGGATCGTCTCCTCCCATGTGTGCCTGCCTGGACCCTAAGATTGTCTTCAGTGATCCTCAGTCAGGAGCCCCCACCAAAGGAAGTGAGGCTGGTGGCTACTAAGAAGAGGGCCTTTTCAGTTGTGGCACCCCGGATGTATGTAGAATGAGCCTCCCAGAGACGCTCATCTGGCACCTATATTGTGCTCTTTTCGAGGCCAAATGAAAACCTTATTATCCCAGGCATTTTAGTCTTACAATTTGTTGTTTTAAACTTGTTACTGTATTTCAGACCTTTGCGCTGCTGCTAGGTTTTATTTGGTTGTTGTTATTGTTATTGTTATTATTTTACACTGCAGTTTTAAACTTGTTTTTACTGTATGTTCTGGTTTTTATTGTTGTGAACTGCCCAGAGAGTTTCAGCTATTGGGCGGCATAGAAATACACTTCTCTTAATTAATGTATGAAACTTGCTGTCACAATATGTCAGTGGGGCAGTGAATCTCTGGGTTTCAGTTGGAACCAGTCAGAACTCTAAAGGAGCTCTATCCAAAGTGCCGGGTTTAGATTCCCTAGAAAAGCCAATACTATATTTGAAGATATCAAATGTAGTGCACCGCCTGCACAGACTACTGCAAACCCACCTGCCTGGCTTCAAGTCTGAGGCTATTGTTGTACTGAGTGGGCTGGAGTGAACGGGGCCAAAAACAGCCTCTCTCCCCCCCCCCCCCTTACAATCATTCAGGCAGGTCTTTGTAATATATACAAGGTCAGTACATAGGACAAAATACCTATGGAAGTCTCAATTAACCAAAGTTCCCCAGTTATATTTATTTATTTATTACATTTATATACAGCCCCATAGCCGAAGCTCTCTGGGCAGTTTACAAAAGTTAAAAATAGTAAACAGTAAACATTAAAAGTATACAAAATTTAAAACCATCAAAAACAACAGTATAAAAACAACAGTATCCATTTTAAAAACAACAGTTCTAGGGTCCGTTAAAAAGCAAACTTAGTGTTGTTAAATGCTGTTAAATGCCTGGAAGAGGAGAAAAGTCTTGACCTGGCGCCTGAAAGATAACAGTGTTGGGGCCAGGTGAGCCTCATTGGGGAGATCATTCCACAGTCAGGGGGCCACCACCGAAAAGGCCCTCTCCCTTGTTGCCGTCCTCCAAGCTTCCCTCGGAGTAGGCACTCGGAGGAGGACCTTAGATGTTGAGCGCAGTGTACGGGGAGGTTCATGTCAGGAGAGGCGTTCCATCAGGTATTGTGGTCCCAAGCTGTGTAAGGCTTTATAAGTTAAAACCAATACCTCGAATTGGGTTTCGGGAACGTATAGGCAGCCAATGCAAGCGGGCCGGAATCGATGTTATACGTTAGAACCTTCTGGTTCCAGTTATCAATCTGGCCGCTGCATTTTGCACAAGCTGCAGCTTCCGAACCATCTTCAAAGGCTGCCCCACGTAGAGGGCATTTCAGTGATCTAATTTGGAGGTTACCAGAGTATTATTTTATTATTATTTATTATTTATAAATATTATTTTATTATTATTTATTATTTATAAATATTATTTATATTTTATTATTTATATATAAATTATTATTTGTATATAAATTATTATTTATAATATATTATTTATAAATAATTTATTATTTATAATTATTATTTATTTATAAATAAATAATAAATAATATATTACTTATAAATAAGTAATAAATTATTATTTATTATTTATAAATAAGCTAGGTTATCCCTGTCCAGATAGGGGCGTAGCTGGGTCACCAACAGGAGTTGGTAGAAAGCAGCACTCCGTGCCACCGAGTTCACCTGAGCCTCAAGCGACAGAGATGGTTCTAGGAGAACCCCCAAGCTACGAACCTGCTCCTTCAGGGGGAGTGCAACCCCATCCAGAACTGGTTGAACACCCCCCATCCAGTCAGAAGAACCACCCACCAGCAGCATCTCAGTCTTGTCTGGATGGAGTTTCAGTTTATTAGCCCTCATCCAGTCCATTGTCGCAGCCAGGCACCGGTTCAGCACATCCACAGCCTCACCTGATGAAGATGAAAAGGAGAAGTAGAGCTGCATGTAGGGTGACCATATGAAAAGGAGGACAGGGCTCCTGTATCTTTAACAGTTGCATAGAAATGAGAATTTCAGCATATATATGGAGAACCTGATGAAATTCAATCTTCATCACAACAGTTAAAGGTGCAGGAGCTATACTAGAGTGACCAGATTTAAAAGAGGGCAGGGCACCTGCAGCTTTAACTGTTGTGATGAAGAGGAAATTTCCCCAGGTTCCCCATATATACAAATGACACTTGCTGAAATTCTCTTTTCAATACAACTGTTAAAGATACAGGAGCCCTGTCCTCCTTTTCATATGGTCACCCTAGCTGCATGTCATCAGGGTACTGATGACAACACACTCCAAAACTCCAGATGACCGCACCCAACATTTAGATTGAACTGAGAAATGATGGTTACCAGTGTAGAAGCGAGCCAGGATATTAAGCCAGAGTTTGAAGTTAGTTTAAGATTCTGGTTAGTTCCAAATCTCATATTAACAGTTTCCTGGTTCATACGGCACAGGACACTATGGTTACTTGGAAACCTCCACCTTTCATTCACGCCCACCACAAAGGGAAAAGAGAAGGGACTACCTCCAAAGGCAAAAGTCCCATTTATATCTCGGCTTATTAACCTGATATATATGATCATCAGACTGCAGCCATTAATTTAGTAATCCTTAGTACAACAACCCTGTAAAACAGATCAACAGCATCCCCATACTGCAGCTGAAGGCTGAGCAATCATAGCTTTTCTAAGGCACACGGTGAAGCAACATTTGAACTGGGGACTTTCCAGTTCTCAGCACAATCTCTTAGGCACTAATTTATTAGCCATGCATCTGGCATTAAAAACCATTTGAGGCTCCGTTTCCTCTTTATGCCTTACATCTACAGAGACAGTATACATAGACCCATACGCTTTCAATGTTCGAATATGGATCTTTCAAGCAACCATCATAATTGTGTACATTTTGTCACACAAGCGTAGCCAGCAACACGTACCCGTTTCCATGATCAATGGCGACAATGTTCCCCTCTTGATTCAGCAGGATGTCTGGGGTAATCAGCCTTCATTAACTTCCCATCCGAGACTGAAGCCGCTGCTAAGGTCAAGTTCAATTTTGAGCCAGACGGAAATGTCCTTTTCCAGGATTTTAGGTGATGTCTCCAAAACGGCTCACCTGGGATTTGTATACATGCAAATCCTTTGATGTCTGTTTAGATGCAATTTGCATGACCAGCGAGGAGCTTGCTGAAAGGGTTCTTTCAGTTGACCAAAAGGTAGCAAAAAAAGGAGAAAAATAAATAAATGAAATGTACATTTACTAAATAATAATAGTAATACTTCATGGTATATAATACTTTTAACTTTCTCAAGTCTTTTTAGGGTTGTCCAAATGGGCTTGCTTGGGTTATTATTAGAACTGAGTTTTTGTAACTCAGTTGCCTCCAGACCCATTAAATACTAAATATTCTGTCCTATGGTGCAATCCTATGTTTGTTTACTCAGATGTAAGCCCTATTGAGGTCAATAAGACTTACTTCCAGGTAAGTGTGCATCGATTACAGCCTTCTAGCGCAATCATATACATTACTCAGAAGTAAGTCCCACTGAGTTTAATGGGGCTAACTTCTATTAAAGATGATATAGGATTGAAGCTTTAGAGCCTTTGCAGGCCAGCTTTGCAAAACTACTTGAGCCTTTATATTATTCAAAGTACACTATACAATAGAAGGCCAGCTAAATCTGAGGCCCTGTCTGCTGTCAAATCTCCTGGAATTTCCCAATGTAAAAACAAATCAACAGACAAAAAATATGGAACCATCTTGCTCGGTATCTGTAACAAAATTCTACAGGTGGCTTACAATGAATAAACAAGAACAAAAACAATTTAAATGTAAAATAAGACAGAAAACAATAAAATCAAAAGCAGCATAAAGAACACCAGCAACAACAACAAAAAATACCTCACAGCAGTCTAAGCCCTCCATTTATCTATCCTGTTGGGCTGTATTGCTGCCCTGTTTTATCCTGGTTGTGCTTTTATATTTTACTTTTATATTGTGTTTTTATATTGTGTTTTGTTTTATAACTTGAATTGTACTTGATGGTTTTAATTTTTGTGAACCACCCAGAGAGCTTCAGCTATTGGGCAGTATAGAAATGCAATAAATAAATAACCTGCTCCATAGATTTCATTGGGACTACTCTAAGGATGACTAAATTGGGATCCAATCCATTATCTTTAGCATAAACCATCAACTGGATGAATAGTCAAATGGTTCATGTTTACTCTTCTTTGATAGTGAACTGCAGCTGCAAAGTGCTGGATTATATTATGGGATGGTGCAAAGAGCGAGTTGTTTACACAAGTCCTGGTGTCATTTTCCTTTCCTGGCATAGCAATCAACTACAGTGCAATACATGACATATCATGTTCCAGGACAAAGAGGTATTTTTACACTTTGCCAAATTTCAATGAAACACAACGTGAAAAGTGAATTCTGCTCTCAAGGTCTGAAATCCCTGGAACTGACAGGTTCCCCCATCTGAGCTGCCAGGAGCCTAGCGTTGCTTCTTCATCACATCAGAGTTCCTTGCAATCAGTAGACAAGTTCAGCTTCACTAGAGAGCAGTGGCAATATTTGAGTTTAATTAACAAAGCGGACTAAAGAAGACCGTCAACTTGTTCAACCTTTTTTTACTTGTTCAACTATTTTTTTACTTTTAACAAACATAAAATCAGGGGTGTGTTAAACAGGAACGTGGTGCTTATAATTCTTCGTTTAATAATACTGGTTTTATTTTCTGTGTGACCAGTGTGAGAGATGGTGGTGCATGTCAAAAACCAGAGCTCGGCATGCAGATGTTTGGGGTGCCACTGTACTGCTGACATCCCTGTTGATGCCTACTGGTGGCTTTATTCCAGCTCTAGGGTGATTTCCACCTACTACTGCTACCACTCGCTGCTTGATCACCTTGGCAAGGTATAAATATTCCAGTGCTTGAGCCTTACAGGACTGGTTTGTTGGGCTGTATATCTCTGTGCCTTGTTTTCTCTGCGGTTGGCGACTCCTTTTTACAACCTCTTGATCTTAGGCCCTTTCTACACCTAAGGATTATCCCAGGAAAATGGAGGGGTTGCCCCTGCCTGTTTCCGGGATCCCGTGTGTCATTTGCATGCACAGGGATGATCCGGGGGGGGGGGGGAGGGAAGGCAGGTGTAGAATCATAAAATAACAGAGTTGAAAGGAGCCTACAAGGCCATCAAGTCCAACCCCCTGCTCAATGCAGGAATTATTATTATTATTATTATTATTATTATTATTATTATTTATATAGCTGTCCAGCTGCCTCTTGAATGTCTCTAATGTGGGAGAGCCCACAACCTCCCTAGGTCACTGGTTCCATTGTCGTACTGCTCTAACAGTCAGGAAGTTTTTCCTGATGTCCAGCTGGAATCTGGCTTCCTTTAACTTGAGCCCGTTATTCCGTGTCCTGCACTCTGCGAGTGGCCTTAGATTCATTCCTTGACCGTCTTTATTCCTGGATCCTGTTTCTGTGTTAAGGACATTTTAAAAAGCCCTGTTGGATCAGACCAACGTCCTATCTAGTCCAGTATCTTGCTTTCCACAACAGCCAATGAGATGATGATAACGAATTTTAAAAAGATTTCTAAACCATCTTTTGGGACATGAAAACCCTCTCAAGGCAGTGTACCATTTTCAAGTAAAACTTAATATATAAAACCCTCAGTTCATTTTTAATAAACATCTTAAAATGAACATTACATTTAAGTCTAGGGAGAGCAATTCATAAAACACAGTTTGAATCAAATCACCACATCTTGTGGCTGCAAAGTCTATAGATCAACTGTGTGCTATATGAAGAAGTACTTTCTTCTGTCTGTCCCAAATCTGCCCACTTTTACACTGATGCTGGAGTCTAATTATTTCTTTCGCCTCTTCTTTTTTTCCTTCCTACCTCTCTCCCTCCTTCCCTCCCCGTCTTTTCCTATCCCGCTTAGCTTTTCTATACATTATTATTATCATCATCAATCATCATTGGGGGTTTCAATGCAAGGCGGAACCATCCCATGAGAATCATCTGTTCCCAGCCGGAGCTGACACCGCGATACTCTCTTTATGTTTTGACAGCCCGGCTAAGCCCCGCCTCCCCACGCGACGCCATTGGCTATCCGGGCCGCTTCTGGCGCTATCATTGGTTGAGGAAATTCGTCCGGGCGGTTCGCGAGCTCACAGGTGGAGGAAGGGGGGGGAGTTGCTCTCGCGCTGGAAGTTAGCAGGGAGGAAAAACTGACGGTAACTATGGAAACGGGGCCTAGTGCCTGCCCCCGAGCCAGGGTTCGAGGCCCGAAAGCCTTCTACGTCCCCCGAGCCCGTAGCTCTTCGCCTGTTGGGCCCCTGAGTGGGAGGAAGCGGGAGCCCCCTTGTTAGGTCCTCCTTCGCCCTGCTTGAAGCCCTAGAAAACTGGGTAGGAGCCCTTCGCCATGGGGCGGGGAGCGGGGACGGAGCGAAAGGGGGCGAAGGGGAGGAACGCTGCGTTTGAGGAGGGGGGGATTTAGTATATGGAGGGGTTCTGCTTGGAATGGAAAAGATAAGGGCCCCGTGCCATGAAACATAACTTTCCAATATATATATATATATATATATATATATATATATATATTGGCAGCCCACCCTATTCTTTGGTTCAAGGCAGGTTACAGTAGCATCATCACCAGAAATGAACTATAAATGGCTTTCTGTGTTGTTTCTCCCCACACACCCCCTACTTTAAGGGAGGGGAGTAGCTGGAGTTGATGTGTGTCATTGTGCCACAGCTGGGACACCGAATTGTGTCCTCTGTTCACGTGTGAACCCAACTGGCAGCCGCCAGTATAGGCCAGTATTATTCACACAGATAATAATACTGGCCTACCTTACAGGGGGGTGGTTGGAGTTACTGCGATCACATATCTGAAACGGCTTCGGCACTCGAAAGCCTGGTGTAGATATTATTATTATTATTATTTATTTATATAGCACCATCAATGTACATGGTGCTGTATAATACAGCATTATATACTATTGTTGTATAATACAACAATACAGATATATCTGTATTGTTATTGTATATTTTATGATGTTGTTTGTGCTTGGTACTTTTGTGTAAACTGCTTTGTGAGCGTCAACTGAAAAGTAGAATATAAATACTTTAAATAAATGAATGGATTATTATATCCTAAAGCTTTCTTTTTCCTAAAGCTTTTAAAACTTGATTTTGCTCTGACTTTTATACTGCCTGTTTGATGCATTCTCTTCCCCTCCTTATTGTTTTATTATGATTTTATTAGAATGTAAGCCTATGCGGCAGGGTCTTGCTATTTACTGTTTTACTCTGTACAGCACCATGTACATTGATGGTTCTATATAAATTAATAATAATAATAATAATAATAATAATAATATTCTCTCTTAACGTTGCCCCATATCACACTGGGACTAACTCATGCCTGGTGCAATTCTGTGCGTGACAACGCAGAAGTAAGCCCCGTTGAGTTCAGTGAGGTTTACTTCCAGGTAAGTGTGTATAGGCTTGTAGACTTAATGTAAAAATGTGTTGGTGTTTAACAGACAGGTGTATACTTGAACTGTCAGTTGCTGAGTATGGGTTCCTGTTCTGCCTGGTGCTGGACTTCACTATGAAGCTTTAAAAACACCCACCCACCCAAATAAAATTATACCATAGTTTCAATAAGAAATGGGAAGTGTTAATTTTAAAAAAGGAAGATTTAATTTGAAATTATAAATCTTTACAAAGATCCCAGCATTCTGTTGCGATGTTGTAAAAGTTCAAAATTTAAAAATGTCAGAACTGTCTCCTCTACCCCAAACTATACATGTGCATATGGCCATTGCAGTCACAGATGTGATGCATGATGTATGTACATTGGGGATGAGGGAATATAAAAAAGCTAGGTTTTTCATAATTGTGGAAGGTAGGTGCTTTTCGAAAGCCAAATAACCCAAGAGTTTTTCAGTAAACCGCCCAGAGAGCTTCGGCTATTGGGCGGTATAGAAATGCAATAAATAAATAAAATCCCAAGGCATAATGTGAATCAGGAGTATGTGTTGGAGAGTGGGGAATCCTTACTCTACCTTGATGGGCCTTTCTTTTAGTCTTGGAATGTAGGAGAGATTGAATCTGTTCTCTGTCTTCTTCCTCAGCACTCTTATCATGCCTCCTGGGAAGGTAGTCAATAAGGAAACTTTGGTTCTGCAGTGTGAATGGGAGATGTGCAGCTTTGTAGCCTCAAAGATGGAGGAGTACTGTGAACACGTGTCAAAGCATTTGCAGCAGCATCTCCATGGCAAAGATGAGGACGATGAGGTGGATTCTCTTGGTAAGGGGAACAGGGTGCAGTTAAAAACAAACAAAAAGCAACTGGCCCTGAATTTGTTTTTAGTGTAAGTTACAATGTCGGTCTCTGAAAAATCAAACTGTTTCCACGTACCATTTCAGATCTCTTTCCCTTTCCTTGCCAAAATAATTGCACTTACTTGTTTGATTTGATTAATTAGAACATAACTCTGGGCGCAAAGATTACTGCAGATGCTGACTGCAGCTAGGAAATCAGAAGACGTTTACTTCTTGGGAGGAGAACAATGACAAATCTTGATAAAATAGTTAAGAGCAGAGACGCCACACTGACAACAAAGGTCCGCATAGTTAAAGCAATGGTATTTCCCGTAGTAACCTATGGCTGCGAGAGCTGGACCATAAGGAAGGCTGAGCGAAGGAAGATAGATGCTTTTGAACTGTGGTGTTGGAGGAAAATGCTGAGAGTGCCTTGGACTGCAAGAAGACCAAACCAGTCCATACTCCAGGAAATAAAGCCAGACTGCTCACTTGAGGGAATGGTAGTAAAGGCAAAACTGAAGTACTTTGGCCACATAATGAGAAGACAGGATACCCTGGAGAAGAGGCTGATGCTAGGGAAAGTGGAGGGCAAAAAGAAGAGGGGGCCGACCAAGGGCAAGATGGAGGGATGATATTCTGGAGGTGACAGACTTGACCTTGGGGGAGCTATGGGTGGCGACGGCCGACAGAAAGCTCCGGCGTGGGCTGGTCCATGAAGTCACGAAGAGTCGGAAGCGACTGAACGAATAAACAACAACAACAAGCAGCTAGTACTCAAGATTTCTCAAAGTGTGGCCATGATCCCACTGGGATTGTGTGGGTTCTTCATGTCCTTCACTGCTATGGTCCATTTACTTCAGCTACTGCCATGGTGGTGCTTAGGCTGTACAGGAACCAGGAAAACTTGTCTTCTAGGTAGGTAGTGAATGTGTGCAAGCTCTAATAGGCTTAGGAAAGGGAGCCTAATTGATAGTCTGAGAAACACCAAATTGCATCAAATTTGTTTTTGTTTTTTGTGAAAGTTGTCTGTGTTTTACAAAACATATCCAAAAGTGGGGGTTTTTCTGGTTTGGGGGACCCAGATGCTAACAACTGCCACTGAAAAGAGACCTTATGAAATAAGATTGTGGTGCGCCTTCCAGTGATGGAGGGGAATATCCTTGAACGTTATTGTAGCTTGTGCATCCGTGCCTCGTTCCTGCCAACTTTCACCTACCTGCCACAAATGGGAATCCTTCTCTTTTTGCATTTCAGAAGAGTACACCTGCCTCTGGCAAGAGTGTGGGTTCTGTTCTCCTGAGAGCCCTGCAGAGCTGGTCCGCCACGTTTACTTCCACTGTTACCACACCAAGCTGAAGCAGTGGGGACTCCATGCCTTACAGAGCCAGTCAGACTTGACTCCCTGTCAGCTGGACTTTCAGAGCCGGAACATTATCCCTGAGATCCAGGAGAATTTCCTCTGCCTCTGGGAGTACTGTGAGGTGAGAGATGCCGCATGAAGACAGGCGATACCTTCAGGTTATCAAGTGGGCTGTTCCCCATTAGACCCCCTTTCAGTGGATGAGGTTGTAGAGCAGTCAGATCCTAAGGCCGGTGGGTTCTGTGAGCGTACTATGAGAGAGAAACAGTAAGTCGAATGCCTTTTTCGTTAGAATCATAGAATAGCAGAGTTCGAAGGGGCCTGCAAGGCCATCGAGTCCAACCCCCTGCTCAATGCAGGAATCCACCCTAAAGCATCCCTGACAGATGGTTGTCCAGCTGCCTCTTTTCAGGCAGATACACATTTGTTCAACTTCATTTCATTTTAGAAACTCCTTCAGTCTCCATCTTTCTGCCCTAATCCAGAGAACTATTGTGTCCTTCCCAGAAATTCACTGGCAGAGGCTATAAGTGCACTGTTTGAAAAGTTCATGGCTGCTTCCAGTGTGTGTCTCCCTGATAACTTGGTAGAAGAAAGGCTGAATGGGATGACATTGCATCACACATTTCCCTGCAAGTGGCAGCCAGTGGCATTTGGTGTGTGTGTGTGTGTGCACGTGCAGGGAAATGCTTTAATACAATGACATCAGATTACTTTTACCAGATGTTGCCTGGGGGTCATGTTGAGAAGGATGTAGGTTGGTGGTAGCCATGCCTCCCTCATAATATGGCCACACCGACACCCTGTACACAGCATTGAAAACTGTTTTTAAAGAAAAAGGAAAAAAAGTTCCATTGTGCATAGGTATAGAGAATGCTTAAATGGATTGCCACCTCTATTCATTAATTATTATTTTTTTGAAGAGATGTTTATTTGGGGCATGAAAACGCTGTTGCGACAATAGCGGTCTCCAGGATGTATGAGTTGAAGGAAAGGTTATATGAGGCAGAATACTGCTACCCTTTTTTCCTTTGAGTGTTGGAACCTTTGCAGATCCGTATTCATTTTCAAATGGATCTCTGCCCTGATGAAGTCTAGAAAGCCAGGACACAACACTCCTGGGATGCCTCCTGCTCATTTTGTGCAAGCCTCCCTTCCTTCCCAAGATTTCTTAGTAGATTGAAATTCGCATTGTAGAACCATTTATTTATTTATAGGCAGTTCTGTAACAGAAGCTCTTCAGTCAGCTTACGAGATGGATCCATTTGTTGGCTGTCCCACTCACAGTGCACTAAGAAGTTATTCTAATTTCTCTGTCTTCCCATCAGCGTGCTTTTGATAACCCCGAGTGGTTCTACAGGCATGTGGAGGATCACAGCTTCTGCACAGAGTACAAGGCAGTTGGGAAGGAGAATCACATGGTCTTCTGTGGCTGGAAAGGTAAGAGTTAAGCTTGTATTAACTCCTGTATTAACCTTTGGGCGATGTGGGAGCACAATGGCGCTCTGAACATCTTAGCAACCCAAAGTTTTCCCGTTGCTTTAGTCCAGAATGAAAAGTAGAACGTTTTCTGGAATTTTTAAAAAAGAAAAGAAATTTCCACACTTGTATTGAATATCATATGTAACTATATCATAAAACCACGTTGTTCAACATTTACAAAACGTTAAATGCCTATTCAGGTGCCAGTCTGCAAGTACTATTTTAACAATTCTCAAACTTTGACCAGTTTTTCTTTAAACCATATCAAATGAGTGTGTGTGTTTTCCTGGGTGGGGGGAATGAAGTTTGGGGAGGGAGAGAATGGCACTATTTGCATTATCTTATGCTTCATATGCAGTAGCTAAGATAGACCCACCCTAACATACTCATGCGTGTAAAAGAGCATATACAATAACAGCCACAGCATCTTAAAATTCTTAGGTTTAAAATTCATCTGGGTAGGCCTGCCAGAAGCGACTAGTCTTTACGGCTGTCTTAAACTTGGAGAGCGCGTTAAGTTGACGAATCTCCTCCGGCAGGCTATTCCACAGTCTGGGGGCGGCAGAAGAAAAGGTCCTCTGGTTAACAGTTGCCAGCCTAGTTGTGGCTGACTGGAGTAAACCCTTCCCAGAGGACCTGAGTGTGCAGGGTGGATTGCATGGGAGAAGGCGATCCCGCAGGTAACCTGGACCCAAACCGTGTAGGGCTTTAAAGGTAATAACCAACACTTTATACTTTGGCCGGAAACTCATTGGCAGCCAGACGTTCAGCGTTGTCTCTTTGGGTCTAGATTGTGACTGCACTTTCAAAGGCCGGTGTAAGTTGCGTGAACACCTACGCAGCCACACACAGGAGAAGGTGGTCGCTTGTCCAACCTGTGGTGGGATGTTCTCCAATAACACCAAGTTCTTTGACCACATTCGCCGGCAGACTGCTTTGGAACGTAAGTACCTGCCTGAGCAGCCAATAGTTGGAACCAGAGGAGTAGCAACTGGTGTACGTGAGGGGAGGACAAGGAATCATGACAGGCGTGAAAAGTCCTAACTCTTGACCTTTTCCAAAGCACTTGGCAGGCTCTCTTTTTTGCTTTAATGAGCTTATATTTGCATCCATAAGTACTACAAACTCTAAATGTTCATACTTTAATGTTTATTTCATGCAACTAGCATTGAAATATCACTGTTGCTCTGTTGAAATGTCACTTTTTTCACAATTAGACCTAGTATCCCTTATTCTTTTTCTCCTCTGAACAAGAATATGTCTCCCGTCTGTCCATTCATCTCCCCTACACTCATTGTTACTTTTTGGCAGACGTAGCGGCAGTTTGGGATGATATCATATGGACCATTAAGACCTCATCTGTTCATTAGAGCTATAAAATAGGTTGTCCAGAGTATCTGAATTGAAAGAGTCTCATGTCTGGACTCCATCCTTCAGACAAAAAAAATGGGCTGTTCCTGACTTTCTGTGCCAGCTCAGCAATATTCACAAGTGAAAGAAAGCACAGTGGGGATCAAAACAGCTTTTGTTGTGTTGTTGTTGTTGTTGTTGTTGTTATTATTATTATTATTATTATTATTATTATTATTATTATTTATTTATTTATTTATTTATATAGCACCATCAATGTACATGGTGCTGTACAGAGTAAAACAGTAAATAGCAAGGCCCTGCCGCATAGGCTTACAATCTAATAAAGTCATAGTAAAACAATAAGGAGGGGAAGAGAATGCCAACAGGCACAGGGTATGGTAAGCAGGCACAGGGTAGGGTAAAACTAACAGTATAACAGTGTTACAAAGAACAGTGTTCTTTGTAAATAACACACCCACCCTCCTCTGGTATACTATGTGTACTAGAAACGTTTCCTTTTTAAAAATAATAATGCTGGAATGGAGGGTGCAATCACTGTTTTGCCAGAAGCCCTATCGATGGTTAGGCATGCTTATTTATTTATTACACTTCTATACTGCCCAATAGCCGGAGCTCTCTGGGCAGTTCACAAAAATTAAAAACATTCGAAGTATAAAACAACAGTATAAAACCACAGTACAAAATACAGTATAAAAGCTCAACCAGATAAAAACAGCAGCAATGCAAAATTAGAAATTTAAAACAACAAGTTAAAATTTATTTATAGACTGTTAAAATACTGGGAGAATAAAAAGGTCTTCACCTGGCATCTAAAAGCATATAATGTAGGTGCCAAGCGAACCTCCTTAGGGAGCTCATTCCACAGCCGGGGTGCCACAGCAGAGAAGGCCCTCCTCCTGGTGGCCACCTGCCTCACTTCCTTTGGCAGGGGCTCGCAGGGAAGGACCCCTGAGGATGACCTTAGGGTCCGGGCAGGTACATACGGGAGGAGGCGTTCCTTCAGATAGCCTGGCCCCAAACCGTTTAGGGCTTTAAATGTTAATACCAGCACTTTGAATCGGGCCCGGACCTGGACTGGCAGCCAATGAAGCTGGAGAAGGACTGGCATAATGTGATCTCGTCAGCCAGTCCCTGTTAGTAAACGTGCTGCCCTGTTTTGTACCAGTTGAAGTTTCCGGACCGTTTTCAAAGGCAGCCCCATGTATAACGCATTGCAATAATCCAAACGAGAGGTTATCAGAGCAATGGATCACTGTAGCTAGGCTATCTCTGTCCAGATAAGGGCGCAGCTGGTATATCAGCCTGAGCGGATAAAAGGTGCTCTTTTCCACTGAGTTCACCTGTGCCTCAGCACACTCACCAACAGGGCCGTTCCATGACGCCTGGTTTTTACAGTAATAAGGTCTAGAAAGGGTTTGACACCTAAAAAGAAGGGCAGGTTGTCGGCCTTGGTTGTTGCTGCCCTAGGGGAGGGGCGCCCTCCGGTTAGGTCTCTCTCGCCTTTCTTTGTTCAACATCTGGGGCCTCCTCCCCTGCTTTTTACAGAACAGCGCTTCCAGTGCTCCCACTGCTCCAAGAGGTTTGCCACAGAGAGGTTGTTGCGTGACCATATGAGGAACCACGGTGAGTGGTGGTGGAGGCTGCTTCCCCCCTCCCCTTCTCCCCTGCTCCCCCTTTCCAGCGGTGACCTCCCCTCTTGCTCCTTTTGTGCAGTGAACCACTACAAGTGCCCCCTGTGCGACATGACCTGCCCTCTGCCCTCCTCTCTGCGCAACCACATCCGCTTCCGGCACAGCGAGGAGCGGCCCTTCAAGTGCAATTACTGTGACCACAGGTAAGTGGAGGCTGGCCACGGGAAGAGGGGAGCCCTGGGCCCGCAAAATAATTGCAGGGTTAAGGTGGAGAGAAGCCCAGGTGAGCTCTGAGCTTTAGGGTGGCAAATTGACACAGAGAAGATGGTTTTTGTGCCTGGCTGAGGGATTCTTGTGCTGTCTCCTCACGCTTTAAAAACCGATTGGATTGCCGTCATTGTCTCAAGACTGGGAATTATGGAGAACTGACAAGCGACAGAAAAACAGACATTGATGGTTCAATGGAATGGAAACACAGAGACAACGATTTATACTCCAAGGTTTGGCTGCAAATGGTCTAACTGCTGTTGCTCCATAAGGTCCTCAATCTACCCACCTGTCTAACATGGGTGGATGAACATTATAGAATCATAGAATCATAGAATAGCAGAGTTGGAAGGGGCCTACAAGGCCATCGAGTCCAACCCCCTGCTCAATGCAGGAATCCACCCTAAAGCATCCCTGACAGAGGGTTGTCCAGCTGCCTCTTGAATGCCTCTAGTGTGGGAGAGCCCACAACCTCCCTAGGTAACTGGTTCCACCGTCGCAGTGCTCTAACAGTCAGGATGTTTTCCTGATGTCCAGCCAGAATCTGGCTTTCTTTAACTTGAGCCCATTGTTCCGTGTCCTGCACTCTGGGAGGATCGAGAAGAGATCCTGGCCCTCCTCTGTGTGACAACCTTTTAAGTATTTGAAGAGTGCTATCATGTCTCCCCTCAATCTTCTCTTCTCCAGGCTAAACATGCCCAGTTCTTTCAGTCTCTCTTCATAGGGCTTTGTTTCTAGACCTCTGATCATCCTGGTTGCCCTCTTCTGAACACGCTCCAGCTTGTCTGCATCCTTCTTGAATTGTGGAGCCCAGAACTGGACACAATACTCTAGATGAGGCCTAACCAGGGCCGAATAGAGAGGAACCAGTACCTCACGTGATTTGGAAGCTATACTTCTATTAATGCAGCCCAAAATAGCATTTGCCTTTCTTGCAGCCATATTGCACTGTTGGCTCATATTCAGCTTGCGATCTACAACAATTCCAAGATCCTTCTCATTTGTAGTATTGCTGAGCCAAGTGCCCCCCATCTTGTAACTGTGCATTTGGTTTCTATTCCCTAAATAGAGGAAACCACCATAATGAATTAAATTAAATATCTCTAGGTTCAAGAGCTGATCTCTTCAACTAGTCTTCCCCATCCTGGTGTCCTCCAGATGTTTCAGACTACAACTCCCCTTCACCCCTGGCCACTGGCTGGGACTGATGGGAATTGTAATCCAAAATTGGGGGATTGGGGAAAGCTGTTAAAGTCGCCTTGTCCTACTCTCGGGTGGTGGTGGGGTTATTTATTTTTATTTAGAACATATCTATGCTGCCCTTCCATATAAAATTCTCAGGGTAGTGTACATTACAATACTAAGATCCATAAATATATTAATCACTACAAGCATAAAAGTAGCAGGACAGCAGCGAAAACAAAGCAATAAAATTCAGCAGGATGGATGGTTAAGCTGAACTTACGTGAAATATGGGAAGTCCTGGGCAAATAAAGTCTTTGCCTGACGCTGGAATGTCATCAGACTTGGCAGTGGGTGAGTTTCTCTGGGGACAGTGGTATAGCTAGGCTCAAACGACTACCCAAAGAGTGGCTGGTGAGGAGGGCATCAGGATAGAAGCAGCAAACTCCATTTTATTCCCATAGTCATGATGGTGCTATAATATAAGTGAGTTTAAAATGGGAAATTGCTCATGCTCAGAGTATTGCTATTATTATTGTCATCAGGATTGGCAAACAGTGTTGTAAAGCATGGAGCAATGGTTAGGAGCAAAGAGAAATGTTAGCTGTGTGCTTCGTAACTGAATTAATAGCATGGCCATCTAAAGGGAGCCCCGTAAAACTACTAAGTGCAGGGTCTGAAATTACCCAGCTGCACCACTGCCTGGGGAGAGCTTTCCTTTATTGGGTCACCACAGTTGAGAAGCCCAAGGGTGGCCTCTGATGATGACCATGGACAGGTTTCCTTGGTGGAAGAAACTTGGATCTTAGACTGGTAGGGAAATGCAATGACTGCATGCCGCAATTTAGCTGATCTCTCTTCCTGGGAAATTGTTCCGCACTCAAAAATAGCTGAGCTGTTACGACTAAGAGTCCAGACATGATATGTGCATTTTGTGAACTCTGCAGACTATTATAAGCTACTGTTCTAGTCTTTGCGCTTAGAGTTTTAGATCCTTTCTTTTGCACGTTTCTTCCAGCTGTAAGAATCTCATTGATCTACGAAAGCACTTGGATACACACAGCAAAGAGCCGGCCTACCGCTGTGAGTTTGAGACCTGCAACTTCAGTGCCCGGTCCCTCTGCTCCATCAAACTGCACTACAAGAAGGTTCACGAGGTGCGAAGGGAGTGGGAGAGCCTGGGGCTGTTTCTTCGTTGATTTCCAAACGAGTGTTGAATCTTGAGGGGCTACCAGAATCTTTGCAGAATTCCTACAGGATATGGGCCGTGCCTAGAAAATGCCGTGGGCTCCAGCTAAAGTGAAATGTGTTCTGTTGTCTAGCAAAAGAGTAGAGCACAGAGCTGATTGATATCTGCACCAGCTAATTTGTGTGTTTGTGTCCCTGAAAAATACTCTAGTTATAGAGAGGAGTTGTTGAAGCTCGGCTCCTTTGCTGCTAGCAACCCAAATCAAAACTTCTCTTGTTGTTAAAGGTGTTACTATAGGCGGTTTTTTAGTATAAATTTCAAGCCTGTCTTTGTGGCCATAGGGTCTAAAAACTTGCTTTAAAAAGAAACCCAAATCATAGAATAGCAGAGTAGAAAGGGGCCTATAAGGCCATCAAGCCCAACCCCCTGTTCAGTGCAGGAATCTACCTTAAAGCATCCCTGACAGATGGCTGTCCAGCTGCCTCTTGAAGGCCTCTAATGTGGGAGAGCCCACAACCTCCCTAGGTCATTGTCGTACTGCTCTAACAGGCAAGAAGTTTTTCCTGATGTCCAGCCGGAATCTGGCTTCCTGTAACTTGAGCCCATTATTCTGTGTCGTGCACTCTGGGTTAGGGTTAGGATCGTGAAAGCTGGTTCTCGGGATGCTAAATTCCAGACCCAGCATTGCAAGCCATTGCAGCTAATAACCCTCAGTGGGTTGTGGTGGTCGGGCAAACCAGGTCTGTGGCTAACAGTTTTTTCATGCCATTGTGTTCCCTCTTTGCTTCCCTCAGGGCGACTCAGAGCCCCGCTACAAATGCCACGTCTGTGACAAATGCTTCACACGCGGGAACAATCTGACCGTGCATCTCAGGAAAAAGCACCAGTTCAAGTGGCCTTCGGGTCACCCTCGCTTCAGGTATGCAGACTTAGGGCTGGGCAGCTGCAGTGCCGCCTCCCTCCCAATTTCCTGGCCCCAAATTTGCAGGCCAGGAAATGAGACAACTTTTCTTGGGGAAATCCTACTGGAGCTGCATGGAGCTTTGGTTGGCTAGTGGGTGGGCGGGCGTGGAAATGGCAGCGGCCAGGCAATCAAAGGTTCAAGAAAGAAAGCAGAGGTGCCCTGTGCTCTGACTCCAAAGCCTAGGGACGAAAGCGTGACCTGCAGCTCCTTGTGAGACTTTTCACGGTGGGGCAGGCCTTTGAGGAGCCCACAGATTCTTTGCTATGACACTTTTCTACAGGGATCTTAAAAGGCAGGCTGCAGCACTTTCCATAAAAATCTGGGCTCCCTACAGAACCGCTAGGTGGGGAAGTTTATTTATTTATTTATTTTTTTAATTACATTTATATACCGCCCCACAGCCGAAGCTCTCTGGCCGGTTTACAACCATTAAAAATAGTAAACATTAAAAGTATACAAAATTTTTTTAAAAAACATAAAAACAGTATAAAAACAACAGTATCCATTTAAAAGCAACAATTCTGGGGTCCATTAAAAACAAACTTAACGTTGTTAAATGCTGTTAAAATGCCTGGGAGAAGAGAAAAGTCTCGACCTGGCGCTGAGAAGATAACGTTGGCGCCAGGCGAGCCTCACTGGGAAGATCATTCTACAGTCGGGGGGCCACCACTGAGAAGGCCCTCTCCCTTGTTGAGCATCTTCAACTTTGGTATCGTAAACGTTTGTGTTCTCTTGTTGTCGAACCCATTTTCTGTTATATTAATATCCATGCAGGATCGGGGGTGGGTGGGGAATTGTTCTATGGGACCATATATATCGCCTCTAAGGCATTTTATCACCTTGTGATGCAATTTCCATATAAAGAATCGTTGTGTTAATTTGCCCAAGAGGTGGCCTGACACCTCTCCAGTTCGTCCCTTGGATCCGTACGAGTTGGCCGTCCTTCTAGCAGCCGTCTGAATTGTGTGGTATTGTGACTCCACTCTCTGGTTTATGTGGTATTGAGAATCCACTCCCCATAGCAGAACGGCTTCTCCTCTCCCCCCCCCCCCACTAATTCCTCCCTCTACAACCCCACATAGGTACAAGGAACACGAAGACGGCTACATGCGGCTACAGCTGGTGCGCTATGAAAGCGTAGAGCTGACAGAGCAGCTGCTCAAGGACCGGGAGAAGCAGGGTGAGGTGCTGGACGACTCAGCCCAGTGCGTGGTGCTGGCGGGGGCCGAGGGCAGCCTGCAAGGAATCATCCTTGAGCCGCCGACGGAGGAGACTGTCGACGTGGACTTGCAAGCGGCTGTGCCTCCCCAGGGCTCTGCTCAGCAAGAGGCCGACGCATCCTCAGACCGGGAGCTGAGCGCACCGCCCAGCCCCATCATCCGCGTCGTGAACAGGACCAATGAGCGCGGGGAGAGCGAGACGGTGTACTACGTTATGGCCAACGCACCTTTGGAGAGTCGGGCGGTCGCGCCAAGCGGGTTTGCCGCTGAGTCCGAGGAGAACGTCATGGACAGGCTTCAGAAGACAGCCGAGGAGCTGGGCATTCAGATTGTGTGAGGCTCCGGCCCGCGGATCGAACTCCGGCCCCCCGGCCCTAGGGGCGGTTTGGGAGGGCAAGTGCCCTGCTCTTGGTGCCTGTGCTTCCCTTTATGCACGTCACGAGGACCGAAGGCAGTCAGCTGGTGCTACCTGGGAAAGGGAAGAGTTTCCTCCAGCAGCGCTTCACAGGCCCCAGGTTCCACACCGATGTCCCCTTGCCCCTGGGGTCTGATGGTGCCTGGTCTGGCAAAGCGAAGGAGGAGGGAGCCCCAGAGGGGAGGGGAGGGACGGGTTCACCCGACAGTTGTGTGGGAAGGTGAAGACGACTGCTGTGCCCGAGTTGCATTGTGCTGTGGAACCATTGTGCTGTGTAGCCCGTTTTGGGACGACCCTTACGCTGCCTGCCTTGGATGAGTCCAGTGTCCTGCCAGAAATGTTTCTCTTTTCTTTGTCTTCGGCCAGCCTCCTTCCTTGCCATTTGCGCCACGCTCAGACTCGGTTGTTCCTCTGCCGCAGGCCTAGCTGCCCATCCCCTGGCCTTTTGAGGTCTTGTTGGCCTTCAGCCAGGCCCTTTCGGCTATCACATTCCCCCTACATAGGCAGCGACACCGGACCCACTCACTGTACCTCTGTTCCTTCCAGACTATTCGGCATTCTAGTCCCAGAACTGATTTCTCATTGGCTCTCCTGTCCCCTGTGAGTGAAGAGCCTGAAAACACGAGAGCCTTGTTGTTTCCAGTTGCTACCCCGCCGTTTGTTGCTTCCTGCTTTTTCTGGGCTAAGCCTTCCCCACTTCCCTGCGTGAATCTTTGTGGTCTGGGAGCCATATGGGCAATGTGGAAAGCTGTGGGCCTTGTGGGGGAAACCCACTCTGTGCCTCCTCCCACATTCCCCAAGCAGTGTGGAGAAGAATGTGCCACAGGGACTCCCACACCCTAAAGAGACTGAGGAAAAAGGGGAGCCGGTTCTCGCCCAGGGGTCTTTCCCCCACATTGGGGGTTCCAGCTCCTGGCTTGCAAGGTTTGTGTTGCGACGAAAATATTAATTAAAACTAAACCACAACCAAGTCTTGTGTTGGGCGTGACGTTTCTTTCCACTTACCTTGGAGGTGTGAGTGACTGGGTCCGATACGATCCACGTGACATTTCAAGAGGCCAAGTTATATTTGAGCCAGGGGCTCTCGCAAGTGAAGGGGAGCTGCATCCGGATTTTTTTTTTTAAAAAAAAATCCTTTTGGAGGTCTTGGGCATGGGTGTTCTTTCCATGCTCAGTGTCTGATTAATTTACTTTACTTACTTAAGCATTTTTATGCTGCCATTCAGCCAAAAAAGTCTCTCATGGCAGCTTACAAAAGTATTTCTTGACAGCCCCTGCCCACAGGCTTACAATCTAAAAGACATGACACAAAAGGAAAGAGGATTGGGAGGGAGGAGGGGGAGAAGGAAAGCAAATTCAGGCACTACAATCTTAGTTGCAAAGTTCAGTAGTTAGTTGACAGTTGGCAGCAGGAGGGAGGGGACTCTCAGCTGGAGCTGGAGCCAGGCACGATGGAGAGGTGCCTGGCTGCTGCTTCCTCCCTCACTGGTGGTCTCTGCAGTGTCAGTTGGTAGGAGGAGGGAGAGGGCTCTGAGCTGGAGCTGGACCCAGGCACGATGGAGAGGTGCCTGGCTGCTGCTTCCTCATTGGAGGCCTCTGCAGTGTCAGTTGGTAGCAGGAGGGAGGGGGCTCTGAGCTGGAGCTGGACCCAGGCATGACGGAGAGGTGCCTGGCTGCTGCTTCCTCCCTCATTGGAGGCCTCTGCAGTGTCAGTTGGTAGGAGGAGGGAGGGGGCTCTGAGCTGGAGCTGGACCCAGGCACGATGGAGAGGTGCCTGGCTGCTGCTTCCTCCCTCATTGGAGGCCTCTGCAGACCAGACTGGAGCTGGAAAGATGTTTCTGCTCCACTTTGGATGGCTACTCTGGAAGTGGTGTGGCCAGGTGGGAGAGACGGCCTTCCTTGGCTACCTACTGCTTGGCCTGCTGGTTTGGATATTTGGAGGTATTTGCTGGCAACATTTATTTATGGTCTCCACTGATCCTGCCCCGTCCTCACACAGAGATCTTGCGGGGAGGGACAGCAGCTCCTCTCTTGCATCACACTGAGCTTTGGAGGAGCTTGGCAACAACGAGGCCCTTCTTCCTGGTTTTGAGCCCCCCTCTGGCCCAGCACACGCAGCCCAAGAGGAGACCCTTCCCATCTCCCACTTCCTGCTGCACCAAACAGACACCAGCAGGTCGTGGCGACGGCGATGTGGGCCCCTGCACCTGTGCGGTTTTTTTTTTTTGCTTGTGACAGATGGTGGTGTGGATTCTGTATCTTGACCTTGAAATGGGGGCACGTGCATTGCGGAGCTAAAGGTGTGCTTCGATGCAGGTGCAACCTCGTGCAAAGTTATTATTATTTATTACATTTCTATCCCGCCCCATAGCCAAAGCTCTCTGGGCGGTTTACAAAAGAAGTTGAGTCTAACTTGCTGTCACTTGCCTGCAACAAATGGCAGAGAAGGCTGGGAAACTCCCGGGTCTTAGGAACTAGCAGCTTTCCCAGGCTTGATGAGACCGGCTGTGCTTGTAACTGGGGCCCTTCTAAGCCTGGCCTGGCCTCCTTGATCCAAGTCACCCCCCACCCCTAACAAGAGCGTCTGCCACTATCCTAACAGAGCCTCATGTAATCTCCTTATCCAGCCCTTTATCAAGCTTGTCTTAGAAGGAAGCTGCCTTCTATTTCAGAGGTTGCCTCAGGTTGAATTTTCCGAAATATTCTGTAGGCTCTTGTGGCATTTTAGTCTCACACCACCACCCCCGTTGAAGTGGATTAAAACAACCTGGTAGTTGCTATTTGTTGTTATTTTTATTTATTTATTTATAAAGCAACATCAGTGTACATAGTGCTGTACAGAGTAAAACAATAAAATAGCGAAACCCTGCCGCATAGGCTTACATTCTAATAGAATCATAATAAAACAATAAGAAGGGGAAGAGAATGCACCAAACAGGCACAGGATAGAGTAAAACTAATGGTATAAAAGTCAGATCAAAATCAAGTTCTAAAAGCTTTAGAAAAAAGAAAAGTTTTTAGCTGAGCTTTAAAAACTGTGATTGAACTTGTAGTTTGCAAATGTTCTGGAAGAGTGTTCCAGGCGTAAGGGGCAGCGGAAGAAAATGGACGAAGCCGAGCAAGAGAAGTAAAGACCCTTGGGCAGGTAAGAAACATGGCATCAGAGGAGCGAAGAGCCCGAGCGGGGCAATAGTATGAGATGAGAGAGGAAAGATAGGAAGGAGCTAGACTGTGAAAAGCTTTGTAGTTCGTTCAAAGTAACCCAGTCTTGGGCCTCCAAATCCCAAATTCTTATCTGTTGTGTTTTACCACTTCCCACAGATAATCTGAGAAGCGAAAGGGCCCCCACAATTTTGCAAATGTGTCTCCACATTGCAGCAGCCTCTGTGTGAGATTCCAGGCCTGGTGGTCCTGCAACGTTATGGAACTGGAAAAGAGAGGAGAGAGAGAGAGTATGTGTTGTCAGTAATCGCTTTGTGCTGTGGGATTATCCGGAGCATGGACAGGAAGGGGGTGGGGAGGTTAGCAGAAGGATTAATGGGAACTTCCCAACCTCACCGGTGCATTTCTCTCCATGCCCTGCATGGTATCTTGGCAAGGAGACGCAAAGGCCGTTTTTTCTCTCTGCCAAGAATGGATCTGGGCCACTGCAAGGCCCTCGGGCAACCAGTTCAACTTGGCTGAGCCCATGGGGGAAGATGAAGGAGTTCCTCCCCCAGATCCCAAGTCCTTTGAAGGGGAAGAGTTAAAGCGACTTGAAGAGGAAGCTCCCCAGAAAAAAACGGGGAGCAGCCCTGCTATGTGTACTATGGCGCTGAAAGCCGCCTTCTTCATGCTCACTGTGCTTGACTTCCTCTCAGGTGAGGAACTGGAAGGTAAGTTTGACTTGCAGAGCGCAAGGTTGGAAGGTAAGGATAAAGACCCCTCGCCCAGGACTTGAGAACAGCATGCACGGGCTGGAGTAATGCTTTGGGAGAAGAGACAGAGAGTCCCAGGTCGTGGGGTGGCAGCGGGACGGGAAAGCTGGTCTATCCTTGCAAGCTAGTTGTGCAAATGCAATTTCCAGGTTGCAACACAACCGTTAAATGCATGACCCTGGTTTAAATCTCATCTTAGCCAGAAGCACATTAGAAGCACCTTGAACAGCCTCCGTCAGCCTCAGTCACGTGTCTGCAAAATGGGGATAAAAATTCTGAGCTACTTCTTTTTTAAAAAGTTGTAGTTCCAGAAAAAGATTTACTTACACGAATGTGTACACACACACACACACACACATGTTCCCTGTGCCGTATTACGATAACACAATACAAACAAAATACTGACCAACTTTTCCAGGCCAAATGCAAAATTACTTGCCTTTAGACTCGTCTTCACTTTAATAAAAACATGAAAAATGGCTGCTTCCATACTTGATCCTTTGATGTGAATCTAGTTTTTGTGATGCTACCCTCTTTATTCCTCTCTTTTGTTTGCTTCTAGTTGTTTAGTTACTTATTATATGTAAATGCCCCTTTTGTCCATTATAGGATGCTATATCCTGTGCCGTTGTTATAGAATGAAAACCACTTAAAATAGTATTATTGCTTCTTTTTCAAAGTATGTAAGTATTAACCATTCAGAGTGTTTAAGGTACTTCACATAAACGATTGCAGTACTAATTTACAACAATTCTGTAAGGGGGAAGTAGAAGTATCATTACATGGGGGTGGGGGTTGTCGAGTGTGTGTGTGTGTGTGTGTGTACGCACTAAGAATAGCTGTCTATTGCTATCCAATAAATCCACACCTCATCTGACATTTGAACACTGGACTTTTCAGCTCACACTGTTACATGCAATAATTAAAGACAGCCTAATTTTTTTTAAAAGAATAAACCCATGGGCCTCATGCACCCTTTATTTGGGGTGGGGCTGAGGGGCTCCCCTGCACCCCACCAAGGCCCTTCTCAAATGCTCCTCCCCACACATCTCTTGCTGTGGGCCACTGTTTTATTAATTTGTACCGCTTTATGGCTTTTCACAATTGTTTATTACTTTTATTGGTTTATATGATTGAGGCTTTTTAATTGTTTTCTTCTTTTTTTGGCTTTTAGTAGCTTCTGTATTGCAATAATAATGGGTTTTTTATGGTGTGGTCTTTTTTGTTTTCTGCTTTATAAAACGCTGTTGATTTTGTCATCAGGGAGCACTTTGCAATACATGGCATACAGATATTTTAAATAAACAATGACTCCTACGCCAACTCTTTTTTCATAGGTACGGTACCAGATTTATTTATTTTCTGTGTACTAATAGCAGGAGCATGCCAGATTTTTGGGTATCCCATCCAACTGTACTAATATGGCAAGCAGATTACAGAAATAGTTTGAACCACTGTTTATATTGGGGTTTTGCTTAAAGAATTTTTTTAAAAACACACATTTTTATTACCTTTTAAATTTTGCTTCCTCTAGCAAATTTGGACACCTACTGGTCTGGCACGGCCCCGATCTGCTTGGGAGGTTGTAAAGGGAAACACAAAGAATTGAAGAGAAGCCAGTGTGGAAACGGAAGTTGTTGCTGGTTGGGATACAAATCATTTTGCCGAGGTAGGAGCCGCTTAAAAATCACTGTGATGGATTGTGAGTTGCCTTTAAATTTGGGAAACGTGGGTTCAAATTCCACCTCCGCCAAAAGACTGTTGGGCAAGCCACCATTGGCACCCTTTCCCCGTCCCAATAAAATCTATATAAGTGACATTCGATGTTGTTCACAAGGGTAAAACATAATCGAGATGGTTTAGCACTTAGCTAATCATATAGTAGTAATTGGTTTGTGTGCGGACGTGCAATGGGACAAGATGGATTACAAAAGGGTTAATCTTTCTAAAGCAGCCTTCTTCAACCTGGGGGCGCTCCAGATGTGTTGGACTGCAACTCCCAGAATGCCCCAGCCAGCTGGCTGGGGCATTGTGGGAGATGCAGTCCAACACATCTGGAGCGCCCCCAGGTTGAGGAAGGCTGTTCTAAAGGGATCACTCAGATTGATGGAATGGGAGTGGTCTTGATTTGATTTATGGCATTGTTTATGTATACAGGAACTTAAATGAAACCAACCTTGCCTGTTAGGAGTGGTTTATGAATGGCAGTTTGCCCTAAGGGTTAAGCAGACCCTACCAATTCAGAGGTTGGTCTCATTCAGAAGACATCTTAAACCATGGTTTTAACCATGGTGGTTAAGCCAGAAAGCCGGGCTGGTTTCAGAAGACACCTTAAACCATGGCTTTAACCATGGTGGTTAAGCCAGAAAACCAGGCTGGTTTCAGAAGACACCTTAAACCATGGCTTTAACCATGGTGGTTAAGCCAGAAAGCCGGGCTGGTTTCAGAAGACACCTTAAACCATGGCTTTAACCATGGTGGTTAAGCCAGAAAGCCGGGCTGGTTTCAGAAGACACCTTAAACCATGGCTTTAACCATGGTGGTTAAGCCAGAAAGCCGGGCTGGTTTCAGAAGACACCTTAAACCATGGCTTTAACCATGGTGGTTAAGCCAGAAAGCTGGGCTGGTTTCAGAAGACACCTTAAACCATGGCTTTAACCATGGTGGTTAAGCCAGAAAGCCAGGCTGGTTTCAGAAGACACCTTAAACCATGGCTTTAACCATGGTGGTTAAACCAGAAAACCAGGCTGGTTTCAGAAGACACCTTAAACCATGGCTTTAACCATGGTGGTTAAGCCAGAAAGCCAGGCTGGTTTCAGAAGACACCTTAAACCATGGCTTTAACCATGCTGGTTAAACCAGAAAACCAGGCTGGTTTCAGAAGACACCTTAAACCATGGCTTTAACCATGGTGGTTAAGCCAGAAAGCCAGGCTGGTTTCAGAAGACACCTTAAACCATGGCTTTAACCATGGTGGTTAAACCAGAAAACCAGGCTGGTTTCAGAAGACACCTCAAACCATGGCTTTAACCATGGTGAATAAAGCAAAAGGCCTTATGCACCACCATTAAAGCCATGGTTTAAGGTGTCTTCTGAACAGCCCCATTGTGTACTTCTGTATACTGAGGACACACGGCAGAAGTAGGCTGTTGCCTCGCTGATCAGGGCTGGCATTTAGGGTCAGTGTGTTTGGGCACCTGCCAAGGGCCGACAGCCCAGCAGGGGCTCACTTACCTGAGCACCCTGGAGTTGCTCCTTCTCCATGTCATTGCAACCCTCCTCTTGCTCTGGCCCAGGCGACAGTGGTGGTGAGGAGGAGAAGCAGGAGATTACAAGCAAGCAAGCAAGACTGCCAAGCAAGCAAGTGGGAGCCATGATGAGGAAGAGGAAGAGGAGCAGGAGCAGCTGGTGACAAAGGCCGAGGGAGGGGGACAGTTGACGGTGCCTTGCCGAAGGGCCCTCCAAAATATGGAGCTGATATTGTCCCTGATTCTGAGGTTCCCAGAGGCACCTGGCTGACCACACTTGGGCACAGAAGGCTAGGCTAGGGAATCCAGAACGCTCACCTGGAATGGAGGCGAGCTTTCTCTTCGGGGACAAAGGCTTTTTAGAAGCAAGGGTTGAAATGGGATAAACTGGCTGACCACAAGGCCAGATCTACACGTCGTTGCGAAGGCGCTTCCGTGCGCCTTTTTTAAAGACGTACCTAAAAGAAGCGCCTCTTTCTTTACTCTGTGTACTGTGAGCTAGGCAGCGCCACCTGCGGAAGAATCTCTTCCCCATTCAAAGACGCTGCTCGGGCTGCTTCCCCCTCGCGTGTTCTTCCATTCAAATAATCCCCCCTCCCGCCCGGCGGCTCTTCTGGCGCGTCCCGGCGGCAGCGGCTCCTCCTGCAAAACGCTTTTCTCCCTCGGTGTGTTTGTATTTGCGTTGGCGTGCGCGTGTGCGAGCACACACCGAAGAGAGTCCCGGGGAGATGACACCGCGGGGGAGAGCAAGAGGCAGGAGCTGAACTCATCCGCCGCGCGCACGCAAACGCAAAAACAAACACACCGAGGGAGAAAAGTGTTTTCCAGGTTTGAGAACTTCCAGTGAGCATGTCTGTCCCCACAAATGCAATCCATGCCAGTGCTCGAAAAGCTGCTGAAACACCCCCCCCCCTGCCGTTTCTCTCCTCAGTCAACTGCGGCCGACCAGAAGCAGAGTTCAATTCGGTGGTCTACGGCAATGACTGGTGGGTGGGCTCGGTGGTGCGCTACAGCTGCCGGCCCGGCTTCCTGCTGGTGGGGGATCCGGCTAGTGCCTGCCAGTCCAGTGGCCGTTGGACCCCCAAACCTACTTGCCTCCGTAAGTAATTGCTTGCAAGAGTGGTTAGGAGCGGGGTGGACTTTAGCTCAGCAGAAACAGCTGTATGGCTGGGAGTGGTGGATGGACGCTGTTCTCAAACCCAGCCCCATTTTACACTAGGGATGTGCTCCGCTTCTAATCGGACCGGCGAATTAGAAGCGGAGCGGGGTGCTTCGCCTGCCCTTAAAGTGGAGGCGAAGAGGATTGGGGGGCCGACGGAGCGTGGCGAAGAGGATCGAGGTGAAGGCGGATCCTTCACCTCGATCCGGAGCTCCGCAAGAAAGGTAAGTGGGGTTTACCAGGCCCTGCCACTGTCGCCCATGCGGTGACAGCGGCAGGGCCCGGTACCCCCCCCCTCCTCTCCCTTACCTACGTCCGTCTGCGGTCCCTCGACTTCTTCAATTGAGCCCGCGGCTCAACCAGGAAGTCTAGGCCGCGGCCTAGACTTCCTGGTTGAGCTGCGGGCTCAATTGAAGAAGCCGAGGGACCGCAGACGGATGCAGGTAAGGCCCCCCTCCCCCTTGGTCTCTGCAGGTAAGGGAGAGGAGGGAGGGGGGCCTTACCTGGCGCCACTCCCTTCCAAAGCGGAGCTCCGATTCGGAGCCGGAGCTCCGCGGCGAAGAGGAGCGGACTATGGGCGGAGCGGCACGGAGCGGAGCGGGCCTGATCCGAAATTTTTGGATCGGCCCGCGGGGCGGATCGGGGGGGGTGTCCGTGCACATCCCTATTTTACACGCCTAACCGCTCTGCAAAGTCGGCTGTGGCTAAGATGTCGTGATGGAGCCCATATCCACATGCGAGCCTCACAGTTGTGGTTTATCTGCCTTAGTGGGGCTTGCAGAAGGAGTGACCGTGAAAGCCGCACTCTGCTGAATTTCACCATGCAGCTGTTCAACGGCACAGCGATCCTGACTAGGGGAGGAAAAGCAGCAACCTTAGATCTGTTGCAGTTCACCTCTTTTTTTATATATAATAATTTTTATTTTTAAAACATCCGAACAATACAATATAAAACAATGCCCCATAATACAAAATAATATAAAGTAAACAATTTAATAAACATATGTTCTAACTTAATTCCATTTAACATAACATAATTAACATAAGTGTGCTCCCTCAAACCCCGGGATCTTATTCATATTTCCAAAATCTCATTACTTCCTCTGGAGGTGTTTTCCTTCTCCCCTTTAGTAATACAAATTCTAAAAACTGTTTCCATATTCCTTCAAAATCATTCGTTTTTATCATTCCTCTTCTAACTTTCATGTTACATGTTAATTTATCATTAATAGCAATGTCCCATATTTCCTTATACCAATCTTCTATATGATAATCCCCTTGAACTTTCCAGTTCCTAGAAATCATTAATCTTGCTGCTGTTAGCAAATTCGTTATCAATTCTTTTGTCTTTTGATTACAATTCAGTTCTCCATAAACTGATAATAATGCCACAATAGGTGTCTCTTCAATCTCCATTCCTAAAATTTCTTTTATCTCTTTAAACACCATTTTCCAGAGTTTTTGTACATATTCACATTCCCACCACATATGTAAATACGTTCCTTTCTCTTGACAACCTCTCCAACATAGCAGTTCACCTCTTAGCTTCTCCATGTAGGCATCAACACAGTGTCCTGCAATCTACACAGAAACGGATGTCGCTCGCTGCATAAATCTGCCTCAGAAGGAAGCGTCTCTTGAGTTATGGCATAAAAGCTGATTAGTTATGGCACAGACTGGGACTCTGGCACATAACCTTTTTGTATTAAGTCTCTGTCTGGGCCTCCAGAGACTAGCAGAGGATGCAGCGGTTCTCAGCCAAGAGACAGCAAAGACATGAATTAAGGCAAAGATTCTTGTAGGTTAAAACAAACCTTTTCACTGGCAAATACGTATAATTTAGTTAATGGCAGTACAGATACAAATACTTACAAACGGTCAGTCAATACAGCACACATCAAGTTGTATAGTGGGACAAGCAGCAGACGCAGATGAAGAAGATACTGAACATGCAAAACACATTTACTTTTATAGACAACCTGTACAATGATGCAACTCCTTGCAACCCTTAATTGAAGACAATCACTTAGACAATTATTCAATTATTACACTCAATGTCCAGGTGTAGAGTTGACCTTTAAGTTTCTGCTGAGTCCTCTGTTCTTCCAGATCCTCAGCAATTAACAAAGCAATGGAAAACATAACCAAGATCCATTCCAGGATCCAATAGCGCCTTGTGTTGCTCCCAACACCGCTGTGCCCCAAATAAAAGGCCTTGTTGTATTACTTGCTCATTTTTTCTCAGAACCCCCCTCTGAGTCCTTCTGCTTATTTATTTATTTATTTATTTGTTACATTTCTATACCGCCGAATAGCTGGGGCTCTCTGGGCGGTTCACAAAAATTAAAAACATTCGAAGTATAAAACAACAGTATAAAACCATAGTACAAAATACAATATAAAAGCTCAACCAGATAAAAACAGCAGCAATAAAAATTAGAAATTTAAAACACCAAGTGAAAATGTATTTATAGACTGTTAAAATACTGGGAGAATATAAAGGTCTTCACCTGGTGTCTAAAAGCATATAATGTAGGTGCCAAGCGAACCTCCTTAGGGAGCTCATTCCACAGCCGGGGTGCCACAGCAGAGAAGGCCCTCCTCCTGGTAGCCACCAGCCTCACTTCCTTTGGCAGGGGCTCATGCAGAAGGACCCCTGAGGATGACCTTAGGGTCTGGGCAGGTACATACGGGAGGAGGCGTTCCTTCAGGTAGCCTGGCCCCAAGCCGTTTAGGGCTTTAAATGTTAATACCAGCACTTTGAATCGGGCCCGGACCTGGATTGGCAGCCAATGAAGCTGGAAAAGGACTGGCGTGATGTGGTCTCATCGGCCAGTCCCTGTTAGTAAATGTTCTGCCCTGTTTTGTACCAGTCGAAGTTTCCGGACCGTTTTCAAAGGCAGCCCCACGTATAACGCATCTGCTGCCTCTGCTCTTCCTTCCTGTGAAGGGGTCTGCCTCCGGGGCCGGATTGAAATCAACGAGCGGGACATCGACGGGAGCTGCTCCTCCACCTGTCCCCACAAGGTGCACCTGGGCGCCTTTCTCAACCACGGCTGCATCAAGATCTCCTCCTGCGTCACCAAGCAATCCGGCTGGACCCGCTGGTTCTTCCGCTGTGACTTCTGTGAGTGTGACTGCTACGTCCCCTGCTGTAAGTGTGTCTGCAGCGAGGAAAGCGGGATTCCCTGGTCCGCAAGCGTTAGACAAATAAAACAAGCTTGCCTGTTATTTCCACAACACATTCTCGCCCCTTCTACTCACGTGGAAAATCAGTGTTGACTTCTGGAGGGGGCTCAGGTTGGGAAAGGGTGAACCTTTTGCTTTGATCTAGCTGGGGTGCTCTTGACAGTCCTGTACTCTTCCCAGGGAACTCTAGGAACTGTAGTTTGGAAGAAGGAGGCCAGATCTGCACTAAGCAGAATATGACACTTTGAAAACAGTTTGAAAACTGTATACGGAGTGTGTCCTGGGCCCCAAAAGTTGTCACTGTTGTTCTAAACTGTTTTAAAAGCAGTAGTGTAGATCCTGACAGAGAGGGTTCTCTCTTAAGAGCATTCTCAGCAGCAAAGTACAATGTCCGGCATATAAATGTAGGATGGTTTTCAGCCATTTCTTAAGGTGTCCGTGTGTCCTATTTTACAGAGGACAGTCCTCTATCTCAAGGCATCGTCCCTGCAGAGGGTACCCAGCCCAAGTCTGCTTTAAAGGGGAAAAAACCCACAAAGAGGGAGAACAGTGCCTTAAACTTTACCCATCAAGAGTTAGCATCTAAACAGCAGACTGAAAAGGAAGGCATATAGGTCGCTTGCTCACAATTTCTCCCAGTACGGGTGTTGCATTTCTATTTAAGTTATAGCAATTCTTTCTAGATGTGCATCTCTACTTATCAGGGTATGCAAATGTTATGCAAATTGAAGCCCTTTTCCGGCCTGTCTTTTTGGGGTGGTGGTGGGATGAGTAGGTGGCCACCCTATCATTTGGTTTAAAGCAGAACAAAACCAGTATACACCCGTCATGTGGATAGGGGCCTGGTGTTTTCCACCGAGATCTCTAGAAGTTGCACTGCTGGTGGGAAACCAGATGCTAAACCCAACGTGTTCTGTTTTGCAGCTTCCTCAGGATAAAAGCCAACACCAAAGCAGCAGCTGGTCCATGTGTTACAACGTCTAACTTCTGTGTAAGTTTTAGGCACATTTGCACCTTACGTCTGGAACCTTTAAGCCAGGGTTGGGGAATATGTGGCCCTCTGGATTACGTTGGACTACAACACCCATTATTCCTTGCTGACTGAGGCAAATGGAAGTTGGAGTTCAACAACATCTGGAGGGCCTGATTTAAGCGGTTAAGTGTTGTAATCAGTTTAAGCCTTTTTTAGGGCACGATCCTACAACTCCCAGAATGGCTGGCTGGGAAATCCTGGGAATTGCAGGACTTTTTTTCTGTCTAAACATGTATAGGATTGCGCCCTAAATCCACCCAAAAAAGAAAATTTGATTAATCAGGTAACACTTTTTTTTTTAAAAAAAAAATAACCCACAAAATTATTTTTCATAGAGGTGGGAGGCAGCAACTTAGAAGAAGCATTCCATAGAAGAGAAATTGTGGAACTCCCTGCCTCTGGAGGTCAGGCAGGCTCCGACCTTGTACTCCTTTCGGCGCCTCCTGAAAACATCTTTATTCCAAGAAGCCTTTCTTTAACATGCAGCTTTGGATTTCTGTTTTTTGCTTCTTTTTAAATTTTGTTTTAACTGTTTTATTCTGTTTTTATTTTCATTTTACCTTGTACACCGCTCCGAAATTTTTCAATGGGGAGCTGTATATAAATATTCTAAATAAATAAATAAATAAATAAATAAGAGAGGTGCTTTTTCAAAGGTGCTACCTGCTACAATGTACACGTGCACCATCCAAAAGGATGGATTCGATTCTATGCAAGTGTATGCAAATTTTATCCAATTTGGTCATTTGATGGTCTAAGGCAGGGTAGGCAAACTGGTGACTTCCTAATGTTTGAATTACAATTCCCATAAGCTCCAGCCAAAATGGCCAGTGATCAGGGATTCTGGAGGTTGTAGTCCAAAACAGCTAACCAGGCTCTTTAGCCCTAAGACATCTTTATTATGGGGTCAGCCCCACTTACATCCTCTTGATTTCAGCAGGTCTTAAGCAAGCCTGACTTCCTCTGGATTCTCACCCGAGGATGAAACTGGGCGTGTGTCTTCTTCCTGATCCGTTTCTGGAACAGACAAGGGTTGCTGGGGACTGCAGCGTTTCTAATTGTGCATGAATAAAACCTGTGTTGCAAAGACCATGTGCGTCTTGGCTCTTGCTTAAGACGGGGGTCTCCTTCGCATCGACGGATTGGGAGGTTCTTAGGTGACGGGGGTTCCTAGCTGTCGAGAGGCATCGCTCAGTCCAGAACATCTGCTTTGCATGCGGAATAGCCCAGGTTCAGCCTCTGCCATCGTCAATTCAAGGTTCCCAGGCAGCTGGGCGGAGAGAGAAGCTCAATCTGAGTGCTTGCTGCACTATGGGAGTAGACCACCCCTGATGCCCTCCAGAGGTGCTGGACTGCAATTCCCACCATTCCCAGCCGGCATGAGTATGGCAGCAGGTTTTGGGGAAGGCTGGAGAAGGCAGAGCTGAGCTAGACAGACACAGCAGCTTCAAAACGTTCCTCCGGCCCTGCCCTTTGAGAACTGCCTTCAGTCGGTACCCCTCTTGCAAGGACGGAGCAGGCTTTTCCCTTGCATTGCTGGCCTGCACGGATCCAGTAAGATGCTTTGCTGGCATTCAGCATCTCAAAGTGGGAGCACCGCAACGGGGGATTCCAAGGAGGTAGTTGCGGAGTGTCTCTTCCCCCAACGCCCACATGCAACTGCAGCGTGGAAATCTTTGCCTTTATTTCCTCTGCCTTGTACCGGCCTCTCCCCACATCCCTTCCAACTGCCTGCAGTTTGGCTGGTGATGAGAGAGAGAGAGAGAGAGAGAGAGAGAGAGATCTGGGGAAGACAGTGGCAGATCTTCCAAGGTTAACAGGAAGGATAAAGCAAAATGTGCTAGGTTTTCAGGCAAACATTCTCACCGCAGCAGTTGCTCCCAAGAGCACCCTTCCTCAAGGAGAAAGGTGGCCCACGGCACACGTGTAGGACGAGATGGGCATGTGAAGCCCTGCAGGTGCTGCCACAGCCACTCAGTTTGCCTTCTCCCCACCCTTCAACTGCTTCCCTGCCTGAACAGACTTCCTACCCCTTAACCAGAGGGCAGGAGAGGGAGCTATGAAAAGCCTTAGGCCGCTGGGTGAATGGAAGAAAACGAATTGGGATCCAGCAAGCACCGTAGGTACGACTCCCATTTACAGCGCCATCATAGGCAAAGCTGCCTCTCGGCCCTCTGTTTACAAGTTGAGGGAATAGTACTGGTCTACTTTGCAGGGCTGTTGTAAGGACGATGCAGATGAAAGTGTCTAAAGGTGTATGGGGCTGGGGAGAGAAAAGGTGATGTAAAATATATTGGAGGGTGTTTCTTTCAGAAGGAACCACAGCCTCTGATGGGCCCTGTAGATTCTTACTATGGCTGTTTCCACACCTGCCTTTTCCCCGGGATCATCCCTGTGCATCCAAATGACACCTGGAATCCCAGGAGCAGGCAGGGATGCTCCCTCCATTTGCCTGGGGTAATCCTTAGTTGTAGAAAGGGCCTATGTTTTTGTCCTGGGTGTGGGGAAAGAGAGAAACTCTTACACTGCAAGGAGCCCAAGGCAGTGTTCAAGAGTGACTCAACACCACTACCCATTTTATCCTCACAACAACCCTGTGAGGTAGATTTGGGGAGTTGGGGGGAGCATGCTGCTGGCTGTCTAGCAGCTCCCCTGACTTAAATGTGAACAAGGGGGGTGGGTCATAGAGGTGCCCGTCTGCTTTTAAAGCGGTTCTTTCACATCTCCATAGCCAGCAGGCAACGTTTTGCGGCCGAAGGCAAATAGCGAAATGTAACTGCCTCTGCCTTGCTCCTAAACATCAGCGTTTCTGGAAGATTCCTGGCATGAACCAATGGCCTGGCTCAAAAGAAGGCTGCTTCCTATGTTCCTCTGAGTGGTCTGAGCTGGCTCATGAATAGCAAAAGGACGCAAGATATACAGCTAGGAGGAAATAACCCAGAGAAAGAAAGACGAGATGGGAAGAGAGCGAGACTGGGAGTTTTGGAGAGAGAATTCTGCAAAGGCATGTTTACCCTGAGATGCTGTGGGGGTCACCTTCTGGCACAGACCCCACGGAGGAATCTCCTGCAGCAAGCTCAAGTTTGCAGGGTTCCTGCAGTGAGCGACAGCCAAGCTGCCTGGTGCATGTCAAACACATCCGAAATGCTGTGCTTGGACTAGTAATTTCATAGAATCACAGAATCATAGAATAGCAGAGTTGGAAGGGGCCTACAAGGCCATCGAGTCCAACCCCCTGCTCAATGCAGGAATCCACCCTAAAGCATCCCTGACAGATGGTTGTCCAGCTGCCTCTTGAAGGCCTCTAGTGTGGGAGAGCCCATAACCTCCCTAGGTAACTGATTCCTAATGGCTGCCATTAGGACAGGCAGGATTTGGGTGGTGGAGCAGTGTGTCCATGTGCCCTACATTGCAGAGGACAGTCCTCTATTGGTAGGGCTGTCAGAGAAGAGTCCTCTATTTAAAAGCAGCCCCTGCCCGATCCTATACTTAAGGGCCGCACAGCCTGGCATGGTGAGGTGGGGGGTTGGAGAGGGAGGGAGAATGCAAGTGTCTGTCCTGGGTGGCTTAGAGGCATGGACACACCTAGACAAGAGCATTGTCGTCTCCTAAACAGCAACAGGAAATACTCTTGACTCTGCCCTTGTACAACCGAGTCTAGGGCCACCTAGTGACTAAGCTATGTAATGACATTATCCACGCAGTCCCGTTTGCTGCAGAATTTCATTGCTTTTATGTTTCCTGTTCGCTCCTGTGGGTGAGAAAAAGGAAACAGGTGCACTCGGGGATACCACTGGGGTGGGTGAGGATGCCCCTACTGAGTCCATCTGCATTGTTTATTTTAGATTTATATCCTGCCTTTGCTCCAAGGAGCTTAAAATACCCTCCCCATTGCTCATACACACATACGCACGCTTTTATTCTCACAACAGACCAGTGGGTTAAGCTGAAAGGTATTGATTGATTGATTGCATTTCTATGCCATCCATTCTGGCAATCTGCGTAGCCAAACCCTGCTACGGGGTGCAAAGGAATGTAAGAAGGAACTGCTTTCCTCTACGTACAAGTTGCTAGATCAGAGCAGGTTGTGGCCGCTGCTTTCTGAAACAAAAATGACACTAGTCAAATCCTGGGCATAATCCTACCAGACCCATTGGGAAAATCTGGGAGCAGATTCAGTGTGCTTTGGGGCAGCAAAACTCCATTCTTGCCACAAGAGGGCGCGTTCATGCCACACGCTGGAACGCAGAAAAGACGGGCAGGTGCGAAATCCCGAAATCCATATAGTGTAATACTTTTATCCAGCTGCCTCAAAGATGACTCTGCCCTGCACCCCTCAAACCTGCAAGCTTTTGACACCGCTGTTTGCACATTTCTTGTGAAATTTGAGTGAGCCGGATAAAGACATTCTATGGATAATGGGATGGAAATCGCCTTGTGACGATAGATGAGGTCTGTCTGCCGTGGTAAAATGAGTTCCCTTTGCCTGGGTCTTCTTTTCTCTCTCTGACCTAGAGTTCTGTGCAGTGTGGGAAGACCTCCCTGCTCTTCATGGATGCAGCTGTTGTGCGGCCTTCCCTTCTCCACGGGCCGCAGGTTCACTTCCTAGCATTACCAGTAAAAAGAACCAGGTTCCAGGTGATGGAAATGTCCCATCTCTACCTGAGAACCTGGAGAATTAGGGCTGCCAGTCAGAAGAGGCGATATAGAGCTAGGTCAGGGAGTGGGGCAGCCTTCCTCAACCTGGGGCGCTCCAGATGTGTTGGACTACAACTCCCAGAATGCCCCAGCTGGCTGGGGCATTCTGGGAGTTGTAGTCCAACACATCTGGAGCGCCCCAGGTTGAGGAAGGCTGGAGTGGGGGAACTAATTCCAGCTCAAAGCCTGGATTCAGTTTTGGAGAAGCTTTCAGGTCCTGCGTTCCTGCCATGGCTGGGGGCAAAACAATGAGCGAATTTATTTGCTGTGCTGCCCATATTGCATAAGGCCACCTATACAGAGATCTTTCATCCTGTTTTCTTTTTCTTGTCCTGAGATGTTCAGTTTTGATAAAATTGGTACGCTTTTAGCCGACCACAACAAATACGTTACGTACCAAGTTTCATTATTTGCAATTGCTGCTTTGAAAATCAGACGGAATTGATGGAAATTGTTTGATTGATCCTTTATTAGAGATTTGTTTGGAGAGGGGTGTTCTCCTTTTTCTCCCCTGTTTTGCAATGGCCTTTGGTTTTAAGCAAATAAAGCTTGAACAGAACGGAGGCATTTGTATCTGTTTATATTCCCAGTTTGTTCGCTGATCGCCTGTGCCGCATCCTTCATCTCCTTCCCAGCCCAGGGAAAGTTGGGCAGCAGATGGCAATTGCCGGGCCTGGCATCAATTAACGCCACTCATTTCCATATGCCTTTTGTCTTCCAGGCAAGGTGGACGTGGGTGAAGCATATGACTAACAAGGAAGCCGAGCGCTGAGCAGAAGGCCATTCCAATGAATGGAGGGAGATCCAGGCCTGGGATTCTGATTTGCAGTTTGCAGAGTTGTAGGTCTTCCAGACGAACGGTTTCTCACTGGTATGATGCACCAATTCTGCCTTTTCCACCTCAAAGCGTGTTGTTTCTGATATAATGAGAAAACACAGGATGGCTGGGTTCACATAACCCACTAACTCACCGTGGGTTGTCGGGTTATCTGAACGCAGCACGTTTTCCCCAGGGTGTCTTCTTAACCATGCAGTGTATTTGTTTTTCTCAGACAAGCCACCTTGAGAATCCACAGCCTGTGTTGTTGGATTGTTCAGGGTGGTTATTCAGACACACTGCATGGTTAATGAGCAACCCTGTGGAAAACCTGCTATGTTCAGACAACACGATAACCCACAGTTCAACAACAAGCCATGCTGGATGGGTTAGGGTGTTGTGCGAACCCAGCCAATGTTTACTAATGGAAGGCCACATGGAAAACATGGAAAAGGCAGGTTTTGAAGGAAAGGCGACACCAGACACACGTTCTGGGAAGGACTTTCAGGGTCGGAGGGAATTGGAAGCTGGGTCTCCCCAGTCCTAGCTCGACACTTTTCGCTACTACGCAATGCTTGCTCTCAGCGATACGCTGAAAAACTGGGACCAGCATTTAGGAAGGGCTGCTCAAAGTGGTAACTGAACACATGCTTTGTGGACTGGAAGATGCTCACCCCGAAGAGGAATGTGTTTGGTGAAAAGTTATGGGGCATAACAGCTAGCTTAGATGGTATTCTTGGGTGTTTGTTTGTAAAAAGATACAGAAATTAATGGAGAAAAACCTGTCCCTGACCCGTGTCCATGAGAGCTGGATGGATCTTCTGTGGTCAAGGCAGTCTGCCCCAGAATCCCACCTGCAGGGGACAAAACAGGAGAGGGCGCTTCAGGCACTATTCCATGCTAGTCCTACTTAGAGTAGACCCATTCATTTCCTCTGCCCTTTGTGCCCTGCTTCAGGACTTACTGGAGCCACCTGGATGCCAGGCTGTGGACCTGTGGTGCCATCCAGCGAGACATTTCCTTTGCGGAGATGTGAGGCGTTCTCTTGGAAGTTCTCCTCCTGAGGACAGGCTTCCCCAACTTGGGTGCCCTCCATTGGCCTTGGACTACAACTCCCATCACTCCCAACTGGAGTTGCAGTCCAACGCTTCTGGAGGGCACCAGGTTGGGGAAGACTGTCATATGGGGATGATAGAAACATCCTGAGAAGGGGGTGGAAGTAGAACCAGGTCTGGATTCCTGGGATGAAGTTTGTTTACCTCTGGAATAAGTGGCCATCACTGCAACACTGCAGGCTTTTAAGAAGGCCTTGAAAACATATTATTTTGCTCTGGCTTTCTCCTAATATAATTGCCTGTTTTTATTGCTGTTTTGTTGTTGTTTGTTGTCTTTATTGCTCTTTTTATTAATAAATAAGATAAGTTTTCCTTGCAAGAGGAGAAAAGGCAGGACGTAAATGTAATAAATAAAATATTTGCTTTGTACATTTATATCCCACCCAAGGCGGCTTACATGGTCTTTCTCCTTCTCTTCATTTTATCCTAACAACAACCCTGTAGGGTAGCTTAGGCTGAGAGTCCGTGTCTGGCCCGAAGACCCCCAGTGAGCTTCATGTTCGCATAGCGACTTGAACCCAGATCTCCCAGTCTCGGTCCAACCCCCTAACCTCTACTTTGCTCTCTGCTAGAACCCTGAGAGGTGAAGCAACCTTTGCACTGTCTTCTTTGATCTCACAGCGCAGTAAAAATACTAAAAGTAAAAATAAAAATAAAAAGAGAAACCAGAGCCAGGTGCAAAAGAAAGGCTTAGGCAGGCGGACGAATGCTGCGAATTAAGGAACAGGATACCTTTGAGCCCAGGAATTCGTGATCGGTACCAGAACCAAGCTCGCAAGCCCTTTCACACAAAACCCCGCTCCTGTTTTCCTCCAAGTATCTGAATGTTCTTGTTCAGCAACCTAATCTGAGGGTGAAGTGGGAGGAGGGGGTGGACACATTTCAATTGTTAGCGCCTGAAAGCCTTGCTGATCTATTCAAACCATCCAGAGATCTACCAGAAGATCCCATTCTACCTTCTCTCTACTCCTGCTGCATGAGAGGGATCTCCAGAGATTTCTCAGCTCCTCGGAGTCTGTCACTCTGCTCCTGCATCATGCTTAATTATATCCAGGAGGTTTGTTGTTATTAATTTTGCTTAGCTTTTTTCTTTCCTACTTCAAGGACTGATGGATCTTAGCCAAGCCAGGCAGGTGCCAAGAGCAGCTGGCACCGGGGGCTTTGCGGTCTCCCCATAGGCATAGATCTGGAAGGAATCGCCGTCTTTTCTGAATCCCTCGAGTGCTGGGTTGGACTGTGTTCCCATGCCTTTAAAGAAGAAAAATGGTTCTGGCTGTCTCTGCATCCACATGGATCAAGCTAAACAGGTACTGCTACCATATTGCTTTTCCGTATCCTAGTTCCTCCCCTTTCTGTGGGCATCTACACATGCAGCGTACATCCCTTGCTTTCTCTACACTCACAAAATGTACACTTGATGGCCCGCTGTTGCACGTGCGAACCGACTGACCACACTGGAGAGCGCTGTGCTTTGAGGTTGTAAGGAAAGTTCCAGCTAAGGTGTTAAATCCAGCAAGTTATACTTCGCTTATATGTGTTGGACATCCATGAGTGACCCCAATCTTCACTCTCCTGCCTCTGGCATCCTCCTGTCCGGTGCTCCAAAAGAGCCAATTTGGATGGCGTGGTATTTATTTACTAGTGCAAATCTCGTGTAGCCACAGGGACTAGTAGTCTGAGAATGATTGGATAAAAACAGGTTTACCCATTTCCCTTGCGAGTTGAACAACTTTACACTTTTGAAATAAATGTACTACAAATAAACCGGAGAAGGTGAGGGGGTGGGGGAAAGATGCTGGCATGATGGAGGTGCTCCATAAAATGTGAGCTAAGAAGAAATGACTCTTCCTAGAGTGCGTCCAGACAGTGGCCTCCTGCCGCTATTAGTGAAAAGCCAGTGTGCCACTATTTTCCTCCTTATCAGAGCTTTTGCGGAATGAAAAAAGTCAGAAGTAGTGGTGGGCGAAACACAAGTGGGTTACAAACAGGGGACCATGTCATCATGTTTAGGGCTAGGTAAGATGGAATTCGTAGCCCTTAAACGGAATTTGTTCCGGGCACATCAGGAAACTATGGGGTGAGCCATCTGGAAACACACACACATCCCATAAAAGTACATGATTGGGGCAAGAGGATGCACAGGAAAAGGTTTGTCTGGGACCATCCAAAGTAGCACCCCCTCAAGATGAGAAATGCAATGGACTGCTAGCAAAGGCCTGACCATAGGAGCAAGCCTTCTGTGGATCTGGGTGTGCCTGGACATTATGAGCTCCACCACACCAGCGTTTTATCACACTGTCGTCCTGCCTTGTTTACCGTTTTGCCCCGTGACCCTCACATGAGGTCGCCCCTGTCTTGCAGTCATCTCGCCTCTTCCCCTCCATTTTCCATGTTTTTCTAGGGTGGGAAAGTGCGACTTTTTTTCTCCACGTGGGATAGAACCACCTTTCCATCCCCGTGTATTGCCCTCCTCGCGCTATGTTGCAGAACCTCCATTCTCGGGGGGGGGGGGCTGCGTAGTAGGGCGGTCTTGCTGATGAAAGAGGAGGGTGTGCTGAGTTACTCAGGCAACTGGGCTTGTGCTGAATCGCTGGAACATACTTCTGCTGCTCCAACCCCATTCTCACTGCTATTTCTCCCCCTTGAAAGGCAGAAATGGCGCCTAATTGATCAAACACTAAATTGTTAAAACAGTAGACAACAAAACCAGAGTGAAGGGGGGAAAGGCGCCCGTGTCCATCACAAAGTCTGTCAACTGCAAGAACCAACGAACTGGAGGGGGAAGGAAAAGGGGCGGGGCCGCAAGCACAGCAGCGATACCAGGAAGTGTGAGCTGGTGCAGGTGGAAAGGTAAACAAGTTAAAACAGCACAAGACCGCATGCACGTGAAAGTGACCAGCGCTCGACACGCTAATGAAACGGAGGTGGAAATCGCAGGTGCATACCAGGGAAAAAAAATGTAGGTGTGATGGAGTTCTGAGTCTCTGCCCACATGAGAAGCCCCCTGTGCCCGACAAAAGCTGGTACTGTTCACATGGAGAGAGAGAAATGATGGTGTGAATCAGCACCTGAGTTAGGACTGATCTTGCAGGGAGATTGCACGGTCTGAAAGAGGGAGAGTCCTGAAGTTTTAATATGGGCTTTCCCCATGATGGGAGCCCTGGGCCTTTAATTGCTGTATGACAGGCAGAAATTCAACAGGGAATGCTTCTAGCTCCATCATGGAATGCAGCAATGGTGAAAGCTGGCCAAGGCAAGAACAGATGGCCACGTCGACCTTGGGCTGGTGGAAGAATCCACTTCCACCAAAAGTCCAAACACTTATAGCCAGACGTGTGGTTACGGTGTATTTATCTATTTATTACATTTCTATACCACCCAATAGCCGGAGCTCTCTGGGCGGTTCACAAAAATTAAAAACATTCAAAGTATAAAGGAAGGGAAAGGAAAGGAACCTCTCATGCAAGCACTGAGTCATTACTGACTCTTGGAGGGACACCAGCTTTCGCTGACGTTTTCTTGGCAGGCCTTATAGCGGGGTGGTTTGCCTTCGCCGGCCATTATTACCTTTCCCCCAGCTAACTGGGTACTCATTTCACCGACCTCGGGAGGATGGAAGGCTGCCTGAAACTAGGGTGACCATATGAAAAGGAGGGCAGGGCTCCTTTATCTTTAACAGTTGCATAGAAAAGGAAATTTCAGCAGGTGTCATTTGTATATATGGAGAACCTGGTGAAATTCTGCCTTCATCACAACAGTTAAAGGTGCAGGAGCTATACTAGAGTAACAGATTTAAAAGAGGGCAGGGCACCTGCAGCTTTAACTGTGGTATTGAAGAGGAAATTTCACCAGGTTCTCCATATATACAAATGACACCTGCTGAAATTCCCTTTTCAATGCAACTGTTAAAGATACAGGAGCCCTGTCCTCCTTTTCATATGGTCACCCTACCTGAAACCAGCTTCCGCTGGGATCGAACTCAGGCCGTGGGGAGAGTTTCAGCTGCAGAAACTGCTGCTTTACCACTCTGCGCCACACGAGACTCTTCAAAGTATAAAACAACAGTATAAAACCATAATATAAAATACAATATAAAAGCTCAACCAGATAAAAACAGCAGCAATGCAAAATTACAAATTTAAAACACCAAGTTAAAATTTATTTATAGACTGTTAAAATGCTGGGAGAATAAAAAGGTCTTCACCTGGCGTCTAAAAGCATATAATGTAGGTGTATCCCATGAGATACTCCTCTTGCCCCCCATAGCTGAAGATTCTTGGCATGGGGGCGGGGGGTAAAACACAGCTTCTGCGGCTGAGCCATTCTGGCTCAAAGCGAAGGCCAGACTTGGGCAATGGATCATCTGACCTTCCCCAGGACTAGAAGCTTGCGTTCTTGTTGTTTTCTTTCTTTTTCCGAGAGCAGTAGCGCCTCCCAGAGGAGGGAGAACACACCAAGCATGTCAGGCAGCTGGAAGGCAGGATAGCCGGCTGCTGGTGGTGGGGGGGATAGTTTTGTTTCCCCCTTCCCCCCCCTTCCCCCTCTTAAGAACATAATCCACCGGTCCCTTTAAGGGAAGCTGTTGTGCTGGTTGAGAAAGCAGAAACCTGCCCTGGAAGCCCAGCCCAGCTCAACGCCCCCCCCCCCCCCAGCTGATGCTGGTGACATTCAGCAGAGAGGAGATGAACCTGAAGGCAGATGGACGAGGAGGAGGAGGGGACCCTCCCCGGCCAGGGCAGGGGCGCTGCTAAGGGGTTGCTTGGCTGAGAAGAGCTGGGGAGGGGGGGCGCTCTCCTTAGCCCCCAGCCTCCAAGCACACACACACACACACACACTCACACACTCTCTCACACACACGCCCTGCTTAGGAGCTTCGCTGGATGCCGCTGGCAGAAGCTGAAACGGTAGTGCTGTCTGCAGTCACTTGGCAGCCCCGGCTGGCTCAGCGCAGCGCAGCGCCGCCGCCGAGCATCCTTTGGAGAGCCGAGCGGAGGACCACAGGCAGCAGCATCCGCCGCCGCAGCGTCTCCCCGGCCCTCCTTTGTCTCCCAAGAAGAAGCCGCCGCCGCCGCCGCTCCAAAGAGGCTCTCGAGCTGCAAAGCGGGCGGAGGGCGGAGAGGGAAGAGGAATCTGCACCCACCCACCCGGGCCCACCCCACATGCCTGCAGCTTGGGGTGGGGGGCGCAGCGGGTGGGGAGGCTGACCCCCTGACTCCAGTCTCGAGAGCCGGCGATTTTTTAAAAATAATAATAAGAGAAAAAGAAAGGTGAGTCTGATGGGGGATGGAAAGGCAACCTGCAGCATTTTTTTAAAAAAGCAAGCCTCCTTTCCGATTTGGGTGGGGAAGGAGGAATTGGCACGAATTGCTTTCATGGAAGGGGGGGGGGCAAATGAGATTAGTGGTGTGTGTGAGAGAGGGGGGGCATCTTTCCCCTGTCAAGGTGGAGGTGGGCAGGAAGGGTGGATTGCAAAGGAAAACCTGGACCAGCTCTCTGTGCTGCACAGCAGAGCTTTGGAGGAATTCGCCCCCACCCATTCCCGGTGCAGCAAACTTTTTGGCATTCGTATTGAGAAAGTAGGGATGGACCATCAAAGAATTGCCCTCTCTGCAGGGGTGTACTTTGGATCCAGCATTTATGGTGGGTGGGTGGGTGGGTGGGAGGTAATCCTTAGCCCTGGAAGGGAATTCTTTCTGGTCACATCAGGAAAGTCTGGGGTTGAGTTCCATTTACTAGAGATGTATCTGCCTCTTCTGCAGTATGGCTGCTTTTTCCAGGATGCTGTCACCGAGGGAGGCGGAAGAATAGGTACTCCTGGCTGCATTAGGATAGTTTATACAAGGGTAGTTTTGATCTCCATAACCTTCATAAGTTCATCTGCTTTGTTTTCAAAGACGCACCTCCTTTAATTTTTTTTAATCATAAATACCCCTTAAGGAGAAGATTTCTCAACCTTTGGATTAGCTAAAGTTGTTTATCGCTGTCCAGTCCTAGGCATGCTTAAGCACCTCATTGATCACGGCAGGGACTTACTTCCTAGCAAACATACATAGGATCAGGCTGCAAATACTAAATGTTCTCTGGAGGGGAGAAATGGGGGGGGGATATATGCCTAAATATAAACCAACCCCTTCTCTAGGGGATGCCGTTTCAGGATTCCTGTAAGTTGGGAGACAGAAAGATTTATTGGCAAAATGGAGGAGGCAGGATTTACCGTACAGGGCCGGGTTCTGCTCTTGCAGAGATCCAAGATCAAATTGCAAAGCAGCAATGCATTTTAATGCTGCTGTCAGCTAACTAGAAAACAAAGCATTCCTATAACATAATCGTGTGGTTTGAAGGGGAGAGCTTTGGATATTGCCCCCTGGCCTGTGCTCCTTCTACGATATTTTTGTCCTCTTCTAAAAAAAGATATGTACGGATTAAGAAAATATATGTCTGAATAGCGTGGGTGTATTTGCATTGAGGGGGCGGTGAGTTCTTCTTAAAAGTTGAATTCTGGGGATTCAAGGGTGGGGGGGAGAGAGAGGAAGATGTTGCCGGGAAATGAGCACTGCCCCTGGATTATTGTGCAAAGGGGAGCCGTCAGTTCATCCAAAGGAATGAAGTCTTCTGGGATCTCTGTGCTGCCGCTGCTGCCTTTGTAGAAGGCACCACACGGGAAGCTGCATTGCTCTGAAATGTAGGTTAAGGAATAGCGAGTGAGCAGAGGTGTACAAAATTATGTATGGTGTGGAGAAAGGGGAGAGGGAGACATTTTTCTCATCGTACTAGAACCCGATGGGGTCATCTCCCATGAAGCTGATGGGTGGGGAAAAGAAGGAGTTCTTCACACAGCACAGAGTTAAACTGTGGAATTTGCTTCCACGAGACGTGGTGATGGCCACCAATTTGGATACCTTTAAAAAGAGGGTTGGGTCGACTCCTGGTGGAGAAGGCTGCTAGTCCTGATGACTATGTGCTGCCTCCAGTATCAGAAGTACCAGTTGCTGGGGAACATGGGTGGGAGGTTGCTCTTGCACTCTTGCTCTGCTGGTGGGTTTCTCATGGGCAGCTGGTTGGCCACTATATGAAGAGAATGCTGGACAAGGTGGACCCTTGGCCTGATCCAGCAGGGCTCTTCTGTTGTCCTTCTCTCCAGAGTAAGCGAGGCCTGGGGGAGGAGACCTGTCCTGCCTCCCCTCTGCCTGCCTGGGGGGACCCCTAGAGCAGAAAGCCAGCAAGCTCTCCACTGACAGCCTTCCCCAACCTGGTGTCTTCTGGATGCTTTGGGCTTCAGCTCCCATCAGCCACAGCCAGCGTGGGCAATGGTCGGGAATGATGGGAGCTGTAGTCCAAACCATCTGGGGGTCACCAGGCTGGGGATGGCTGATCTAAGCTTTATGCCCATCTCCAAGCCTACAGAAAAGAGAGAGAAGGTGTTGGGGGAGGAGGACATTGATTCAGTGTGAGGTCCCAGCGAGCGCTTTTTTGGGCCGGCTGGTTGGGCAAGTTGGCATCAAGCGCTGTTAATGCTTTGCCTTGACAGCTGGGAGTGGGGTGTGGGCTGGCTCTAAGGGGGTGCAGGGAGGTTTTCTCCCCCCAGGAGCCTTCAAAAGCGGAACGTACCATGCCCCGTTCTGGAAATAGTCCCTCTCTGACCACATTAGGTTCCTTGCACTGTCTCAGGTTCATGTGTCGATGCTGTTAACCCTAACTCTGTCCCTGGGCCCTTTTTGCTTTTGCTTTGGCTTTGGGATGGAGCGGCTACGTCTGTCCTTGACTAGGACAAAGACTTGTTCTAACCATCGGGGCTGGCTAAGCTTGGATGTGGGGCAGTGGGGCTGCCTCCTCTGAGGATTTGAGTTTGTTTTCCTCCTTTAAATGAACAAAACAACTCTAGTGTTAGAGGGAGTCGAAAGACCCGTGGGAATTGAGCGCCTCTGCCGTCCCTTGCTTCTTGGTGGCCTTGTTCTTTCCCAACTTGCGGACCTGCAAATGCAACAGTGGAATGATCTCTCCTCAAGCGGGTCTGATGATCTACTCCGTTGCTTTAAACAGGCCAGGAAGACCCTTGTGGCCTCCTGACCAACTTCCTGCCAATTAAAATAAGGACACCCTTGCAACTTTCCCCATCCTAAAGCCAACGGCCACTGCTTAAGGGCCCACTACCTCCTCATTACACAGGAGCTGTATTGAACAACTAGCCTGGTCACCTATGGTGACAAGGAATCCTGGGCAGGCAAGCGAATGGTCTAGCAAAGGAAGGACGAGTTGCTCTCTTGGTCCTCTGCCAACTGCTTAGTTTCCGTGCTATGCACGAATGAAGGGGCTTCTGTTTTTTTCTGTCAGCACTGGCCCTATATTAGGCAAAGTGAAGCAGTTGCCTTAGGCGACAGACAGTGGGAAGTGGCAGAAAGGTGTTGGAGGAGAGACCAGGGTGCCACCCAGCCTTCTCTGCACATTCTAAGTTAGCCAACTACCTTCAGGTGCAGTAGAGGATGGCGCCCCGCCATTAGTGCTGAAAACAGGTTCATCTTCCAGTCCAATCTGGTTTTTTGTACGTGGAATGGGAGGAGGTGCCATCTTGCTCTTTGCCTCAGTCAGCAAACTGTCTTGGGCTGGTCCTACTCTATGCCCAGTGTGAAAATGAAGTGGATTGTCAAAGGAAGGGAAGGGTCACACTGTTGTTCTGCTCCCGGTAGAGAAGCGATCCGTCCCACTTGTGGCAACCCACTTAGAAGAAGGCATTTAAAAAAAAAAATAGCCTGTGGAGAGGCCAGCAGCCTGTGTTTCCATGTTGGCCATGGAGGAGAAGACTTCCCCTTCTCTGAGGTCAGTATGAAAACCCAAACTACTACCCTCTTATCAGACTAGTGGGGGGGGGGGAAATGCAGGCTAGTTACATCTCTGGGTCTATTTACAAGGCTGCATTACACATTGTTCAAAGCTCTTCTCTGCCTGTTATTGTCTGTATTAGTTTCCTCTACAATAGCCTGACCTCCCACTAAGCCAAAATATTGCTCTTTTTGTTAAAAGATCTGTGAAAAACATAAATTGGCCTAAAATAGGTTACCATCACTTTGAAATATATCTTAGCTGCTGCAGGATGTGAAATGGAAAGCTGTGTACTTCTTAATGCTTTGGCATTCAGGTGCAAGCACTTAAACAGATGTGTGTTAGAGACAGACAGTATCATAGAATCATAGAATAGCAGAGTTGGAAGGGGCCCACAAGGCCATCGAGTCCAACCCCCTGCTCAGTGCAGGAATCCACCCTAAAGTATCCCTGACAGATGCTTGTCCAGCTGCCTCTTTGAAGGCCTCTAGTGTGGGAGAGCCTGTTACTTCCCTAGGTAACTGGTTCCATTGTCGTACTGCTCTAACATCCATACTGTTGTTTTCTGGATTTTTATTTATTGTTTTATCGTTATTTATTGTATATTTTAATGGTGTTGATGTCCACCACCCTTTAAAAAAAGTAACCAAAGGACAGTATACACATCTTTTAAATAACTACAAATAAACCTAGGCTAACAAAGTGTCCCCACACAGCAAAAGTAGGGACAGGATGGGGACAGCTATTTATCAGGAGGGACCAGGGAAGAGGGTTAGTTTCTCACACCCCATCCTATCTCTCCTGCACCACAGCGTGGCTTAATTAAACCTTGGAGGGATATCAGTTGGGGTGTGTATGTTACTTAAGTCCCTAACTAGCTAACTTGTTGTCCTGTCAGGACACTCAAACTCTGCTGCCTAATGGTAGGACCGGCCCAGAGAGCACACGCTCTCGGTTGTGGGCCCATTTATGTCTGCCTGGTCAGCAAGGGTCAGAGCTGTGCAGCGTGTTCCAGACGGGGCCAGGATGCGAATCTAAGACGAGACCTCCCCCCTCCACCCACCCTCAGTGACTTCTGTGGCACTGTTGTCATCTTTAATGCAACCTCTGGGGCGTGGGGGAAATGGGCGGAGCCCTCCACTCGCTCTTCTCCCCAGATGGTGGGCCAGGGGGCAACGGCGAAGACCCCAGGAGGCGCTGCCGTTCCTGTCCTGCTGCTTCAGCCCAGGAGCTGAGCCCAGGTGGCAGCAGAAATAACAGCGGGAACACCATGCATTATTGAAACGTTGAGTCCCCGCCGGCGGCTTTCACGATCGGCTGCTGAGCAGGAAGTGGGCCGTGGGAGCAAGACTCTGTGTGTGGAGGAAGTGTGGCTCAGTGGCGGAGGACAGACCCTCCGACTGAAAAAAGCGTCCCCACCCCTGGAGCAGATGATGTTGGGTTGGGGGCCTGAGTCATTCTATAACCATTTAATCCGATGTGCATACAAATTTCAGTTTTGTGTTGGGAGGATTGCCCCTTTCTGCCCTTTATAGCCCTGGTCAGCAACTACTTTTGGCCAGACAGAGATCGGAGGATGGCAGGCCAGGTTTCACACAACCCCCCCCCTCTACCTATGCTGCAGCCCTTGCTCTAGCAACTCTTGAGTTGGCAACTCTGCGGGCCAGGCAACGCCCATCAAGATTTTGTCTGAGGGCTCCACCTGCAGATCCTGACTGTCTAACCACCTTCTGTATATGCAGTGGAGGTGATTCATGATAGGTGCTTGTGTGCAAGGGAATCCCTCTTGTTATCTCCGACCCAAAGTTGGAGATAACAGTGGGATTTTCTGCAGGCAGCAGGTTTTGGAAGCCAAGCCCTTCCCCCCTGGAGGAGTCTATGAAGGCTCTGTTGGACAGATGAGTTAACAGGTAGTGGAAGGGTGAGGAATGACCCCGGGGGGGGGGATGGGCACCTCCACAGGGACACCTCCATCGCTGTGAAATCAAGTTTGCAGACTGCACAGATAGCCCTGGGATTGCAACCATCATTCACATGTATGGATGAATAATCCACCCAGGTCCAAGAGCTCTCATCTAGGATTTGGTTCATCCAGATTTTGTGTGTGTGTGTGTGTGTGTGTGTGAAACAGAGAGAGAGAGAGATCTGACAACCTCTTTCCTGTCCGTCCCTTTTATTGCAGTCCGGCAGCGATGGCCGAAAAGAGCCTTGACCCCACCTGTGTCTCCATCGCCCTGGAGGACGCCGTCTGCAATTCCGGCTCTCAAGAAGCTCCCCTGCTGACCACCCACCTGAAGAAGGTGGAGAACCACATCACGGACGCCCAGAGGTTCTCCCATTTGCCCAAGCGCTCGGCCGTGGACATTGAGTTCATCGACCTGTCGTATTCTGTCCGCGAGGGCTCGTGCTGGCGGAAGAGAGGTAGGGCGCTTCCGGGACGGCATGGGCGCAGGCCTTTTCCCTGGCCTCTTGCTTGGAGGCGGACATTGCTCTGTGCGCACACTTTCCCCCTGCTTTCCCCCTGCGCCTTACTTCCATGCTCCCTTATGGCATGGCGCATGTGAGCACATATGCACACCCATGCGCACATACATTTAATAGGTATCTGTGAATAGCAGAAGAAGGACCCTGAATGTGCCAGTATCTCTTTGTGTAAGCATATAATGGAAAGGAACGCTTGGAGAATCGTGACTAATGTTCTAAGCAAGCTCCATCTGCCTCTGAGTCACAGCCAGAGCCGAGCTCGCTGATTGGCTGGGGGAGGACATATCGCTCGTGCGAGCCTCCCTTTCTTTCTTCTAGAATGTGAACGCCGCAACTTCAGGGTTTGGTTGAGTGGAACAGGAAACGGTTGGGCCCTGCAACGAAATGTTGCAGCGTGAAGCGCTGCTGGTTCAGACTTCCTCCGAGATACTCCGTTCATCTCGGCCTCCTCCATTCTTTTTCCGAGAAGCCCTTGAGGGTGGTGGTGGTGGTGGTGGTGGGTGGGGCCAAAGGCAAAAAGGGGCGTGGCCAAATATTTATTTATTTATTTATTTTATTACATTTATATACCGCCCCCCAGCCGAAGCTCTCTGGGCGGTTTACAACAATTAAAAATAGTAAACATTAAAAGTATACAAAATTTTTAAAAAACATAAAAACAGTATAAAAACAACAACAGTATCTATTTAATTATATTAGCATATAAAATATATTTGCATATTTTAGCTTAAATCTCTCAGCGGCCGTCGCTGAGCCTTTGGAGAGACATTTCAACATTTATTTATTTATTTATTACATTTCTATACCGCCCAATAGCTGGAGCTCTCTGGGTGGTTCACATTTTAGAATGGGGAGAGGGGGACTGCAGAAAAAAGGAGAAACCAGCAGGCAATTGATGTTCAGGGAATGGGGTTGGGCCTGTCTGGAAAAACCCAGAGGGCCCTATCAGGACTCCAGGTGGGCCAAAATGGCCCCCTAGCTCTCAAGGTCTACAGCCCTGCTCTACTCAATGCAAAGTCGAATGTCTCCCAATGGAGGCCTGAGCTTGGTCCAAAATGACAACTGAGATCTTTCTCCTAGGTCCTCCTTGAGGTGCCCCATCCTCTGTGGTGAGGTGGGTGGCAACCTGAGAGAGGGCCTTCTCTAGGGTGGCCAGAGGCAAAAAGAGGACAAGGCTCTGGCACTGTTAATAGTGGTGCTGAAGAGGGAATTTCAGCAGGTGCTGTGGGAACCTCCTTGTGGGATCTCTATAAAGCTTTTCTTTGGGTTTGTTACCATCACAGTACATTTCAGAGGCAAATCAAGGCCATTGGTTTCTGGCCAATGTTAGTCCTACTTTGAGGAGACTCATTAAGCAAGGCTAACGTTGGACACAGCCCATTGATTTCCCACGTGCCGACGGCCATTTCTGTGGTGGAGAGGTAGCAATTGGCCAAACCAAGGTCTCTCTTGCATCCCACGGCCTCTAGCCTGCGTGAAAAGGCAAATGCCAACCCAGGGATCACTGGGAAAGGAATTAAAAATAAAACTGCCAACATTGCGCTGTCTTCATACGAATTTATGTGTGTGGTCACATTTGGAACATTGTGACCCGTTCTCATTGCCACATCTCAAAAATGGATATTGTGGATCTGGAAAAGGTGTAGAAAGGGACAACCAAATGATTTCCCCTGTGAGGAAAGGTGGCAATATTTGGGGATTTTTTTAGCTTAGGTTATGTGAAAAATGTGTGTTGGGGGTTGCATGAGAGAAGTGTGGAGGGAGGACCTGGGGTCATCCCATGAAGCTGATTGGTGGGAGATTCGGGATAGATAAAAGGAAGGACTTCTTCACAAAGAGCAATCAAACTATGGAATTCACTACCACGAGATGTAGTGATGGCCACCTATCAATAGCTATTAGTCCTGATGGCTCTGTACTACCTCTAGTATCGGAGGCAGGATACCTGTGTACACCAGTTGCTGGGGAACATGGGTGAGAGGGTGATGGCCACCAATTTGGATGGCTACCTCTGGGATCAGAGGCAGAATGTTGGGGAACCTGGGTGGGAGGGTGCTGTTGCACTCACGTCAAGCTTACGGGCTTCCTGTTGACAGCTGGTTGGCCGCTGTGTGAACAGAGTGCTGGACTAGATGGACCCTTGGGCTGATCCAACATTAGGGCTCTTCCGACATTCTTATGCCTTTTGCTTCTGGGATGGAACTCCCCTCGCAAAGGAGTACCTTGATTTGCCAGGTCTAGTTGGTCCCTTAAAACATCGAGGCCTTGGAGTGAAGCAAAAAACACATTCTGATAAGGAGATAAATTTAGCATCTGTTTCCTGCCCCAACCTTGGGTACCTCCCCCTCCCTCCCCCTCTCTCGCTCTGAGCTCTCCTGGGATCCTTATCCTGCGTAGGCAGCACCACTTGCGCCTTGCATATAAATCATTGCTGCAAAAAAGCCGGGGGAGGGTTACAGCAGGTGGTAGGTGGCGGCCTGCCTTAGTTGGCTCTTCTTAATGGGACGCCAATCACCCGCCCCCAGAAGCAGGAGGGGAAATGGAGCCGAAAGGAACCCAGGAAGATCTTGGGGTTCAGACAGCACAAGGTTGAGCAGGGGAGCTCTTTTTTGGTTTGCACCTGAAATCGCTTCATGCCGATATCTTGGAACTTGTCTCACCTGCAGCTCAGGGATGGCAGGTAACAGGGAAGCCTGTTTATACCCCCCCCTCCCCAGAGACGCACACAAATGAACCATGTGGACCAGTTCAAATTCTCATCTGGCTGCTGCTGCTGCTGCTCTTGGCTTGGCGGGGCCATGGACATGCCGTGCATCTTAAGGGATGTCTCATGCAGGCCCTCTGCAGTCCACACAGATGCCCACAGGCACGGCGGCTTGGGTCATGTGCTTCCCTTCTCTGAAAACCGGTGGGGTGGGTCGTCTTGCCAGCTGGCTTACTGGGCATGTGAAGCAGCCCTGTCAAATTGCTCCTTTAGCTGTGCGGTGGAAGGAATGGGTGCGGTTCTACTGTTCCACCAAATGAAGAGCAGACCCACCTGGATAAACGTCCCAAGTAGGCCCCTGCCTGCACACCCACTGTAGCCCACTAGCCACGTAGGGTGGCTCCTTTTTTTTTAACCAGTTGCCCAGGGCTGCAATTACAAGGGCGTCATCGGGTTCCCCACCGCCGGAGGGCCATAATTCACGGCTGATGATGGTCCGTCAGGCCTGGAGTGGTGCAACGCCGGCTTCTTCAGAACGTTTATCCCGTTGCTTCAGCTTTGGGGAAGAAGAGGGACAGGGCCGTATCTCTATCTGCAGAGCCCAAAGGAGTTTTGCTCTGCCTAAGCCATGGAGATCCAGGTTAATCCTACTCAGGATTGACTTTGCAAAGCCCTTGGAGAAGAGCTTCCCTTCGTCAGCTCTGCCTGGGCACAAACACTGAGTGATGGCCAGGGGACTCCATTGCTGCCGTTGCCTTCCTCTGCCCAACCCAAGTCAAGATATCTGGGGTAGATTTAGCCTCCTTGCTTCCTGACATCCCTAAGGTGAGCGAACCAGTGGGAATTAGTCAGGACAGGTTTCTCAAGAGCTTCTCTGTTTGCCTCAATAGATGTTCATCGGGGGGAGGGGCATAGCTTGGTGGTACAGTCCTGCCATCAGAAGTGGTCAGAATCTTTCCCAAGATGCCACCCTGTTTCTCCTACTGGCAATCGTTGGCTTTCCCATCTGTTGTGCGTCCCGTCCCCCCATTCTTAAAGGTTGAAACGCCTCTCCTGAGACTGCGTTACTGGCAGGAAGAGTTTTAAGCTTCAAAAGGCTGGCATCGGTTTGGAGTTTCAGCCCCGCCCCCTTTCCATTGGTTCCGCCCACCAGTGGGGTGTGCCACTCCCCAGAACTCCTCTGAAATGGAATTCGGTCCCTGGCTGAAAGAGGTTGGAAGGAGACTTGATGGACCGAGGAACTGACTCATACATTACGTCCGGGTTTCCGCAAAGTGGCCCATGTCATAGGACGAGTCATCTCAAGACGGTGCGTCCATCTCAGTGGTTGGCCTGCCAACCCTGCTGCTTGGCTTATGCTGATGTCACCTGTCCTGGAAGAATGAGATCACTTTCCGCTGCACATGCAAAACTGGTTTACTTTGTCCACCATGGGGCATGCAGAGGAAGTAGCCGAAAAGCACAACCAACTCCTAGAAGGGCTGGACCCAAGCGTCGTGTACTGTCACGCCTCTGATAACAGGGGTAGGCTTAACACAGCAACCTCCCTCTGACCTCAGTGGGGTCTTCGTGGGATTAGAGTTCAACCATCATGGCTTCTCACAAGGAATCCTGGGGATTGTAGTTCAGCAATGATGCAGAGCACAGAGTTCTTTGAGCTGGACCTATTGGGCAAGATGTCCTGTCACTGAGGTGCCACCCCTTAGGTTAGGGGTGCTTCTAGACAGAGGATTCTTAGCACAGATTTTTTTTCTAGTAATGAGAAGAGTCAGTGTGGTGTAGTGGTTAGAGTATTGGGCTGGGACTCAGGTGATCTGAGTTCAAGTCCCCTTTTCAGCTCACTCGGACTCTTTGGGCCAGTCACTAGGTCTCAGCCTAACCAACCTCACAGGGTTGTTGTGTGGAAAAAAAATGGAGAGGAAGAGGATTGTGTACGCCGTCTTAGGTGGTTCACTGTAGGAAAGGTGAGATGTAAATGTCACCAATAAATGAAAACGGGAGGGTTGAATGAAAACACACACGCACAGATAGAAAAGCGAAACCGTTTGAAATTCAAGGGCTTCCCTCTCCACACCTAAAAGCCTGTCAAAATGCGGGAGATAAATGAAACAAATAAATGAATCCAATAAAAGAAGATGGGGGACGTGGTGGGAAAAACATGGGAGGTTGAGAAACGGAAGGCAAAGCCCCGCCAAGTTCTGTGAACGAGGCAAAGCGATTGATAAAAGCCTCATCTGGAAGCAACATGGAGAGTTTCGTTGGAGAGCCCCCTGCAGAGCTCCGTAAGAGTTCTGGCTGAAACCTGGGGCAGATTCACCGCCCCACTGACACCGGAGCCCCCAGCCTCCACTGTCTGGAAGCAGCTTAGACAGACCAATGGGGGGCAGTTTGGGCCCCCTCTGAAGCCCTGGAAAGGAGGTGTGGGTGCATTTCCCCTGACTGCTGTGCTTCGGGCTTCCCCCCCCCCCCCCAGCTGTGTGATCAAGGTCTCGGCTGTACAGTCACAGCAGGAGTGAACACTGACCAGTTCTCCATAAGCCCCAAATGCCATTTTTCGGAGCCCTTGTGCAGCGGTGTGCAGACCCCCGGTTTGCGCTTGCAGCACAGGCGAGAGTGCCATGTTGCCAGCAAGATGTGCTCCGATGCGATTGTCTGGGAGTGGGAGGCAGGGCGGAGGGAGGGGGGGTTCTGCTGGCGGATGGGATGCTGGGAGCCCCTGCAAGGGCTCAGAGCCCACCGACGGGCCTCTGGCTATGGCTCCCAAAAGCCTCCTGCGGAGAAGGCGGTCTCTGGTGCGCCAGAGCTGAGCTGGATTTGCAGCTGCTGAGCGCCAGGGTTACTGGCAGTCAATGAACTCAAGTAACCGCGCACTGCCTGAGCCGCAACCGTGTCTGAGCGGCAGGCCAGCGGCATCGCTTGTGCAGGGTGGCTGCAGCGGCACAGCCTGTCCTGGTGCTGCGGGGGTTCTCTCACAATCACCCACAGATTAAAATCTACTGCAAAACAGACCTGGCTTTTTGCAATAAGGGAAAGAAAAAAACCCTTTCTTCTTTTCTCCTCCTGCCCTAAGAGGCGAGGTGTGTTTTCCTCAGGGGCTTTCTGTCTAGGCTTGGGAATTTGGCAGGGCTTAAACTGAGTCAGGGCTCTCTGCCCCAGAACCTGTTTCAGTGCCACAGCTCAGCCCCAGAATGGTCTCTATCCCATGGAGCTCGGCCGTGCCGATTAATGGGGTGGGGTGGGTGGGTTTCTGAGCATGTACAGCGTGGTTTTCTTATTGTACTAGATAACTCCAGACTTCTGGAATTGGGGTTGTCAGAAAAGAGGGAGGTTTAGAGCAAGCTTTGAGCCCCAGCACCTATCTCTTTTGAAGGCTTGTTGCTAGGTGTTATGCAGAGCCTAGTTACATTGGAAGGAGAGAGAGAGAGAGAGAGAAATTGTATTGTCGCTGCTGCTGCTGCTGTTTTATTTTCCATCTGCATTGTGAGGCTACAGAAGCCCTCACTTTGTGCGAAACGAAGAGATTTCTCACTTCTCTTTGACATGCGCCTATCCGAAATGGGAATAAAATTGGCTTCAGACTTCTGGCCAATTTGCCCTGACAGCTCACTACACACATGGACGCCACCCCACGCCCCCTACACCTCTCAATCCCAGCTACTTGAACCTTAAAAAAAAGGGGGGGGTTATCTGTTTCCCTCCGCCTCATCCCTATAATCTCTGCATAGGGATATGGGTTGGGTGGGAAAAAATTCCAGCATGCTTTAGCAGACATGCCGTGTCAAGATCACTTTAGAAACCCAGATTAGCAAGGCAGAGAAAGAGGTTTTAGGACGAGAGAGGATAGGATCTACAAAGAGAGATTAGATTAGGTGGATTATAAACTCCTGGAGTATGTTAGTGAAACACGTTGTGACACGGTGGTTGGGAGTATTTGTGTCATTTGTTCACTCTCTCCAGGAGCAGGAATCACTCAGGGCCACATCCTTCACGGAGTGCAGCCCTTTGCACAACAAGGCCCCAGCCTGCCGGTGAACCGGTCTTGTGTTTTAAATGCATGTGTTCAGGCTACTCCATTTTCAAGGACCTTTTCAGTGTCGCAAGAGGCTTTGGGGAGGGATGTTTTCCTGAACACTCGCCTAAAACTGCCTTCCACTCTAACACATCTGGAGAACACCAGGTTGCAGAAGGCCAACCTAGATGGCAGCTGTATAAAACAGCCTTCCTTGTCTGGTTGCCTGTAGATGATCCTTATTCACCCCAGGCTACAAACCTGGTTTAGCAACTGTTGGAATATGAAAGTAATTATGCCAGCTTTCCTTTAAGGAACTGCAATCCTGATTAAGTTTCCCTTCTTAAATATACTTTTAGCATTTTTGTAGTTCAACACTCTTCCCCGCAAAAGTACCTGGGGTGTGGGTGGGTAAAGATCTCTCCATCAACACTGCCCCAAGCGGAGACTGAAAAATCCACAGGATAGACAGGTACAGACACAAACGCATCTGTAGCACTATGCAAGGTTTTCAAGTGGAGAAAAAAACACCCCACCTTGCATTTTAAACGGCTTTGGTTTACCCACCGTATGTGAGTGTTTCATTCAGTCCTCCCATATTTGTTTGTTTGCTTTTACTTCTTACATCTATATCTCACCTTTGCTCCAAGGATTCCAAAGCAGCAGGCACGGTCCTCCTCTCTGTTGTATCCTCCCTACAGCCCTGTGAGGTAGATTAAGCTGAGAGTCAGCGATTGGCCCAAAGTTGCCCGCTGAGATTCCGGCTGGACATCAGGAAAAACTTCCTGACTGTTAGAGCAGTACGACAAGGGAACCAGTGACTTAGGGAGGTGGTGGTCTCTCCCACACTAGAGGCCTTCAAGAGGCAGCTGGACAAGCATCTGTCGGGGATGCTTTAGGGTGGATTCCTGCATTGAGCAGGGGGTTGGACTGGATGGCCTTGTAGGCCCCTTCCAACTCTATGATTCTATGAGTTTCATGGCCGAGGGGAGATTAGAACCTGGACCTCAACACAACACAACACTGGCTTTCATAGGCAAACCATGCTTATTGCGCTCTGTGGTTTGGGATTCATCCTGCAAGAAAGAGAACAAAAAGGCTGGGACCAACATTTCCAAAGGTCAGGGCCGGCTTCAGCCGTTTGGATGGGGTGTGAGTTTACAAAACTCTTCATTTATCTGCTCTGCGCCTCACCCTGCATTTATTCCTTAAACCAAACACTTGGGATTGTCTGCCATTATTGACAATCCCTCCCTACAAGACATGCACACGTGCTCCACCCATGTTGTCTTACCTGGGCAGCCATTTTGCCATTTGCAAGGGATTGTGGGAAACCACGTCATAGCTGCTAGGCTGCCACAGGGCCAAATTACGCATTTTGGACCACGGCAGAGCTGGTGCACTGCAGAAAGTTGCTTCCAGAAGAAAGAGCTTGAGCTGACTCGTGGCAGCGAGCCAAGCCACATCCAGGGGGGCGGGGGAAGCAAGCATTTCTTTCTTGTCCCCTAGCACAGTTAGTTCGTTGCTTCTATGTGATAGCCCTTTAGCATTGCTGTGGCATGGTTTTTCCACAATCGGCTGGAACTGGTATTAAAACGCTTAATATAGTGCTATATTATGCAGCAATCACCTTTCTCATGGCCAAGATGCTAATAAATTTTCTCTGAAATTGACTTCTTTCACCAAAGGCCCTCTGTGCCACTTTAATTAGAAGCTTCCTCCTTGTAGCTTCTGATTATTGCTTCTTCCACTGCAGAGATGGAATGATGAATTGCACTTTTAATTGATGCTTAGTTAGACAATTCCTGTTCTCCATGGGTGGAGGGAGTATTAATTACCAGGATTGCTATGATTTGGCCTATGAAGGCCGTTATTTATTTATAATAGCCAGTTGTTGTTTTCGGTTTCACAAAAAGTTACGTGATAACCTTGCTTGAGCCAACTTTAGTTGATAAAGGAGAATATGAAAGTTTTTGAGCCGCACAGATGTCTGTTTCGGGCAGGCTGAGTGAAGAGTTCTGTGTAACTTGAAAAGCTTGCATTGTCCTTTGTGCCAACAAAATATGGCCCAACATAGCTGACCAGTATAGCAAAATTGGATGAGTTGATACTTGTGCAAAGCTGCATTTCTTAATAATAGGCATATTGTAATAACAGACGGAGACTGATAAGAATTGTATTTTTATTTGTATTTCCTCTTTAAAATTTAATAAATGAATGAATAGGCTGCAATCCTAAATACACTTGCTAGGGAGTAAGCCAAGTTAAACACAGTGGGACTTACCTCTGAGTAAAGATGAATGAGATTCCAGTGTAGGCCCATAGTAGGGTGACCATATGAAAAAGAAGACAGGGCTCTTGTATCTTTAACAGTTGCATAGAAAAGGGAATTTCAGCAGGTGTCATTTGTATATATGGAGAACCTGGTGAAATTCCCTCTTCATCACAACAGTTAAAGCTGCAGGAGCTATACTTGAGTGACCAGATTTAAAAGAAGGCAGGGCACATGCAGCTTTAACTGTTGTGATGAAGAGGGTTCACCAGGTTCTCCATATATACAAATGATACCTGCTGAAATTCCCTTTTCAATACAACTGTTAAAGATACAGGAGCCTGGTCCTCCTTTTCATAGGGTCGCAGTAGCCTATAGATTTCCTGGGGTGGGGGTGGGTTCCTTGCTCTAGAATGCCTCCTCCCTCCACCGATTTGTGGCGTGAAGGCCCCACATCCCTTCACGCCACAAATCCTCTCCTGAAAAAGTGACAGCCCCTCCAGAGAGTCAGGCTGCTACTGGTAGTCACGTGGCATCTGACTTTTCAGTGACAAAAAGAAGACACTAATCAGACACTTAAGTCCCTAATAACGCAGTGTGATTAGTGGCTGCTAGGAGTCTGTCCCTGGACGGATGCTAAGGAGGTCATTGATCTCCTTGGTGCTGGAGGGCTCTTGCGAAAGGCACCTTCCCATTAAAGTCCTACTTAGAGTAGACCCATTGAAACGAATGGGACTTGATTTCAAGTCCTGTTCAAGTTGACTAGCTTAACTCCCATTCATTTCAATGGGTGTCCTCTAAGAAGGACTTTGGATTCCACCTACGGGTTACTTTTGCCCCCACTGCTGTTAGCAGTGAGGAACAAAATCACCTGCTGCAAACACATAATTCAACCTTTCAAAAATTGGACCCAAGTAGGAAATCCACAATCCACAGGGGAGGCTTTATTAGGACCATTCAAATTTGCACAAAAGCGTGCAAGCTTTTGAGTTACTCCGGCAAAAGTTAGAGGAGAGGAGGGAATTCGCGAAATCTGGGAGACAGGGAAAGAACAGAGAGATCAAAGACTAGAATAATTGACCTAGGAATAGGAAAGGAAAGGGGAGAAGGAAAGAAGAGGAGGGAGAAAAGAAAGCAAGCATTTCCCTCCTCCCTCTCTCATAATACTAGAGCCCTGTGGGGTCATATCCCATGGAGCTAATTGATGGGAGATTCTGGACAGACCAAAGGAAGAACTTCTTCACGCAGTGCAAGATGTAGTGATGACCACCCATTTGGATGGTTTCAAAGGGGAATTGGGCAAATTATCAATGGCTACTAGTCCTGATGGCCATGTGCCACCTCCAGTATCAGAGGCAGTAAGCCTATATGCACCAGTTGCTGGGGAACATGGGTGGGAGGGTGCTGTTGCACCTGTGTCCTGTTCATTGACAGCTGGTTGGCCATTGTGTGAACAGAGTGCTGGACTAGATGGACCCTTGGTCTGATTGAGCTCAGTTCTTCTAAAGTTCTTATGATTATTCCCATGTCACTGATGTGCAGTTGAGACTGTGAGTTTGCCCGAGGCAAGATTCGAACCTGGGATTTTCCAGTTCACATGACCATAGCGCCCCCCCCCTTTTATGCTATGCTATGCTAACTATCATTTTGGAGAAGCAGGCTGCAGACGCCGGTGTGGTTGGGTAAAGAAACCACAGTCGAGGCAGAGAAAATCCTTCTCTATTCTTCGGTCACGGTTCTAGCATTTTTTGCACATGTCTCTAAATTCACTGATCCTTGCAGCGATCTGAGATGGTTAATATTCCCATTGTGCAGAATGGAGGCTCCACTGTGCTCACATAAACCTATCACTTTCATGACAAATAGAAGGATTTGAACCCAGGCCTCTGTGAAGCAAATCTAGCACACTATCCATGGTGCCACACTCAACTCAATCCACCCATCCCTCATACGTGCAGGAGCTCCTTTGACCTACAAAGTTGTTGGGGAACGGCATCCGTCTCATACTCAACGGATGGAGGCACTTCTTGGGCCCAAAGGGGAATGTGTGTGGAGCCCTGCCACTCTGTGAAGCTAATGGAAGGAAGCCATTGCAGCCTGGGGATCCCCATGTACACCTTGGTGCTCCTGCACCTGAGTGCTGTGACTAATTTCTCCCAACTAAGACCAGGGAAGAAAGGAGTTGTACTGCTCCAATGCCCTCTAGTGGCGGCAGTGAAAGATGGTGTCCCAGACATCTACGCATCTATTGCCCCATTGAAAAGCAACTAGTTTATTCAATGGAGTATTTATTTAAGTGTGTGCGTGTGTGTATTTGGCCACTTAAGCTGCACTAGTCATGAATGCAGAGGTGGATCCTTCTGAAGCTACCGTATTTCTTCGATTATAAGACGCACACTACTTTCAGTACCACCAACAGGGGGGGGAACCCTAAGACACACCCGCGATTCTAAGACGCACCCCGTTTTTAGAGATGTTTATATGGGGGGAAAAGTGTGTCTTAGAATTGAAGAAATATGGTAGTAATGCCATATCAGCCTCCTATGAACTAGTTATGGCAAAATCCACATCTGTGGGCTGCTGTTTCTCCGTGGCCTTGGTGTGGACCTAGTAGAAGCTTTGGGAGCGATTTACACTGGGGGAAAGGACGTGGGATTAAAAGGCAGGTTTTTGACACCTTTACATGAGCAACACTTTGATCATTTTAGTTGCCCTTTTCTGTATGTTTTTCAACTCTACAATATCTTTTTTATGTGTGCTGACCAGAACTGTACACGGTATTCCAAGTGTGGTCGCACCATTGATTTGTGTAAAGGCAGTATGATACTGGCAGTTGTATTCTCAATTCCTTTTCTAATTATGCCTAGCATGGAGTTTGCTTTTCTTTTTTGTTTTAGATCAGCCGCAGACTGGGTTGACCTTTCCATTGAGTTGTCCACCCCAAAATCTCTTTCTTGATTTTTCACCACTAGCTCAGATCCCATCAATTGCTTACATTGAATCATTTTTGCCATTTTGATGGCCATTCTCCCAGTTTGGAGAGATCCTTTTGGAGCTTTTCAAACCCCCTCCTTTTTTTTTGTTTTAACCACCCTAAATAATTTAGTGTCATCAGCAAACTTGGCCAACTCACTGCTCATGCCTAATTCCAGATCATTTATGAATAAGATGAAAAGCATAGATTCCCATACAGATCCCAAAGCAATCCTTCTCGATACTTTAAAGTAGCCCCGAGGGACTGCTCATTAGCAAAACAAAAACCACAGGAGATACTATTAAGCACATATCTCTCATATCTCCTAGGCCTGTATTTATTCAATTTATGTATGTATTCAGTTTGGGATGTGCTGTTTTTCACCATCCAAGCTCCGGTAAAGCATGAGCGTAGAGATGAAACCCAATGCTTCGGCTGTGGGGCGGTATATAAATGTAATAAAATAAATAAATAAATAAATAAATGAGCAGTTACACTGTTTGGGCATCCTATATTAACTCAACTCTGGCCAAGTTCAGCTGCCCAGATGGTGAGACCCTCAGTGAACATAGACCTTACACAAGGTCTGATTATTTGTCCAGAACAGTCATCTCCAACTGGCCATTGGTTCTTCAGGGTCATAAGAACATCAGAAGAGCCCTGCTGGATCAGACCAAGGGTCCATCTCATCCGGCATTCTGTACACACAGTAGCCAACCAGCTGCCAATGCGAAACCACAAGCAGGACACGGGTGGAACAGCACTAGTAGCCATTAGTAGCTATCTCCACCTCCATGAATCTGTCTCATCTCCTTTTAAATTCATCCCAATTGGGAGGCATCATGACATCAGCCAGTCCAATTTCTTTCCATTTCCCTGCTACCAGATTCTGTTAACTGTTGAATATTTGGCATACAGAGCCGGTGTTCCATCACAAACGATCATTTAGTGGGCTGAGATGACATTTTTTGTGCCACCACCACGCAAATGGTCATCTGAATCCTCCATCGGGCTGTGATGACTAGCCTCTATATTGCCGTCAGTCCACGTGCTACATCCGCCCTCCAGCCCCATGCGGTGTCCAGGTTATCCATTCCTCATCCTCTGCTTCTCTTCACTGTCTGGCTCAGCATCACAGTTGCTGCCAGTAAAACAAAATCCTGTCATCTTGAAAACCTGCCAGACCCTGCAGTCCATTCGGGGCAGGGAGGTGAGCGCTGACCTGGGATGCCTTCCTGGAACCTGGCAGCAACCAGGCATTGATTCAGGCTTTTAGGTTTGGGCAGGATGCTCCCTGAAGTACTGCAAATATGGCAGGGGGCAGCACCCGCAGTTCTAGAACAGCAAGGATCTGATTTACCGATGTAGGTGATCTTCTTCTTCTTCTTCTTCTTCTTCTTCTTCTTCTTCTTCTTCTTCTTCTTCTTCTTCTTCTTCTTCTTCTTCTTCTTCTTCTTCTTCTTCCTCCTCCTCCTCCTCCTCCTCCTCCTCCTCCTCCTCCTCTTCCTCTTCCTCTTCCTCTTCCTCTTCCTCTTCTCCCACACTAGAGGCCTTCAAGAGGCAGCTGGACAACCATCTGAAAGGGATGCTTTAGGGTGGATTCTTGCATTGAGCAGGGGGTTGGACTTGATGGCCTTGTAGGCCCCTTCCAACTCTGCTATTCTCCTCCTCCTCCTCCTCCTCCTCCTCCTCTTCTTCTTCTTCTTCTTCTTCTTCTTCTTCTTCTTCTTCTTCTTCTTCTCTGTGTTTCCTTCTTGGCTAGGTACAGAGTTGCCCCTTTTTTCTGCCAACGTGCTTGTGCCTTTGATAGCTCTGACAGGCAACAATTCAACAGGTAAAGCTTTCCCCTACAGTACAGAGAAGATGCTGTGCTGGGAGAATAATATCAGTATGAGCTGGATTCCCAATTAGGCAGTTGTTAAAGACACGGGAACCCAACCAAGGAATGGGGGAGGGGGAGATAACACAATCCCTTGCAAAGGGGGGATCCTAGCATTGCAAACTTTTGATGTTTCTGGAGAAGAAGGAGTTTTGTTTGGGGGTTGCAGGAACCTACCCTGTCTTTGACCTGAGAACTTCTGCACACTCTTCCTGCCCCACTCCTCTGGTTTGCTTTCCCAATACATTCCATTTCTTGCCCCATCTGCTCTCTTGGGCTAATGAGGTCTGCATATTGTATCTCCATCTTCCGATAAGGCACATACCACAAGGTTAGCGGGACGAGGTCCAGAATGTATGGTGCAACTGTGGCAAGAACAAGCAGGGAAAACCTTGATACCCGTAGAATAGATCTCTCTCCCACTCGAATCATTTTGCAGGTTTTGACTTTGAAGTCTTTCTCAATGCCCCTGGCAAAGAATTCCATCACATAGCTGGAGTTGCCCAGAGGTGGAATGGGGCAATCTCTCTGCAACGACTGGATGTATGTATGTATGTATGTATGTATGTATGTATGTATGTCACTAGTTCAGGCAGAAAGTCTGTAGTTTAAAAGGCTTTCCTGCCCCCACCTACCCCCACCAAACTCTTCTTACCAACCAGTTGCAAAATTCAGGCTCCTGTTTTTTTCCATTGGTTATGTTGCAATTGCCAAATTATTTCTTTCAGTTTTACCACCCCCCTCTAAGTAGACGTGTATACTAGCTAGTAGCCACCAGTTACCAAAGGCCAGCAGTATAAATTTAGACAAGCCTCTTCTATCCCTCATTGTCCATTAGGGGAATCCTCTTGCTTTGTTTTATTGATTGATTGATTGATTTTATCTGAAGATTTTTCAATTAATATATGAGCCAACATTCAATTAAGCACACATTTCAAACATAGCCACCCGTTTTCATTTGCAAGACATTAAATTAATCGAAAGGATAACATACACACACACACACACACACACATATTTTATATAGATGATATATATATATATATAGAGAGAGAGAGAGAGAGAGAGTGAGAGTGAATGTAAGCGTTAGGAGGCCTTTTACACATCCCTATTTTAAAGTCAATCATATTCCAGTAACAGAAACCATTTTCCCAAGAAGAAGCCATTCTTCAAATTAAGGTGCAAAGCAGCCCTAATTGGCACGGATACTTGTCCATTATAACCAATTTTCATACTTTGTCAAACCACCCCGTAATTACTAGGGCTTAAAAGGTGGAAATTGGGGGCATAACCATTGTGAAACCACTTCAGATTTGGCTGCTGTTAATGAACAATCTATTAATTCGTGCTGAGAACTACGAAAGTGACTTTCGTCTAAGTAACCCAATAGAATGGACAGTGGGGATTTCGAACCTAAGTCTGAACATGTAAATCAGTCCCCCTCTTTTGCCACACGCCTTCCAGTGTTTGTTGGATGTATTTGTTTATTTACAGCGTTTATACATTGCACCGCATCTAAGCAGATTCCGGATATTCCAAATATATTTGCATTGGGGCATGTGGGTCATCCCAGTGTATGATTCATGGAGTTCGGTAGGTCATTAGTTCTACTCCTTAAGCTCCCATTCTGCGTATGGCTCCATTTGGGGGACCTCGTGGGTTCTAGTAAAAACAAAAAACAGATCTTTGCAAGGCTGAAATTTGCTCAGCCCTGCTGAAGAACCTGTCAGCGGCTTTACAATTTTGCTGATAGAACCCAATGGGAGTCATCCCATGAAGCTGATGGGTGGGGGATTCCGGACAGACCAAAGGGAAGACTTCTTCACACAGCGCAGAGTTAAACTATGGAACTCACTACCACAAGATGTAGTGATGACCACCAATCTGGATGGCTTCAAAAGGGGGTTGGATAAATTCCTGAAGGAGAAGGCTATCAATGGCTACTAGTCCTGGTGGCTATGGGCTACCTCCAGCATCAGAGGTACCAGTTGTTGGGGAACATGGGTGGGAGGGTGCTGTTGCACTGTGTCCTGCTTGTGGGTCCCTGGTCAACAGCTGTTTGGCCATTGTGTGAACAGAGTGCTGGACTAGATGGACCCTTGGTCTGATCCAGCAGGGCTCTTCTTATGTTCTTATGTTGCTTCCTCTTCTCATCTCTTCCAGGATACAAGACACTGCTGAAATGCCTGTCTGGAAAGTTTTGTCGTCGCGAACTCATTGGAATTATGGGTCCTTCTGGAGCTGGGAAATCCACCCTTATGAACATCCTGGCGGGTTACCGGTGAGGCAAAGCCCCTTTCTCTTAGATAGGCTGGTGTTTAACTGAAGGGGGTTGGGGTCTTTACCTCTACAGCCATCACTGTGGCTCCTCTCATGGTGCTAGTGTTGCCAATTCCTCCCCCCTCCCGGATTTGGCACCAAAACCCTGGACAAATCCGGGCAAATCCGGTCATATGGTCACCCTAATATTGCACAGTAACCGTGCACAGCATTTACTCATAAGACAGTTCCCTGCCCTCAAGGACCTTCCAATCCAAAATTTGACACAGGGGAAAGGAGGGGTGGGATGAAGTTGAGGAAAAATAGGAGAAGAACATGAATTCGGTTTGGTGACAGGTACATAGGCTAGTTTCAGCAGGAGAAGAGAACTTGGAGGTTATCCCAAAAGGCCTCAGAGGAAAGGAATTTTTTGAGGAGAGATATGAAGAGCGAGAAAGAAGGGGATTCTGGGGAGGAGCTACAGGCATCAGGGGCAGCAAAGCAGAAAGGACAAATTTGCAGGAGACTTTTGGATGTCTTAGAACGGGAGAGCTGGAGATTATGGTTTTCTCCGCTGTGGCACCCCGGTTGTGGAATGAGCTCCCCAGAGAGGTCCGCCTGGCACCTACACTGTACTCCTTTCATCGCCAGCTGAAGACCTTTTTATTCTCTCAGTATTTTAACACTTAATTTTAACTTAAATTTAGATTTTACTGTTTTAACGCTGTATTTTAATCTTATATCAATTTTGCTGTGTGGTTTTTATCCTGGTTGTGCTTTTTATACTGTACTTTGTATTTGTGCTTTTAACCTGTTGGTTGTTTTATTATGGTTTTAATTTGTGTGAACCGCCCAGAGAACTTTGGCTATTGGGCGGTATAAAAATGTAATAAAATAAATAAATAAATTGGTTGGGATATATTATCTAGAATGAAACTGCACTGCCTTCTCGAAGGGATGCGAACCTTTGCCATTTTTGGCTTCTGTGACATATGGATGGATATACGGCAGGATTGAGAGATTTGTAATGCATTTTGCAAACCAGGCCAACTGGTAATGGAGTCCAGCCTAACATTCAGACCAAACTGCTTGCTGCTACTTTCAGGGAGACGGGCATGAAAGGCCAGATCTTTGTGAACGGACGTCAGAGAGAGCTGCGCACCTTCCGGAAAATGTCTTGCTACATCATGCAGGACGATATGCTGCTGCCACATCTCACCGTGCGCGAGGCCATGATGGTGAGTGGATGTGGGAACTGAGCTCAAGGAAGGTTGGAGGTGAGGGTTATGTTGTGCCAGGTCCAGAAAGAAGGGAACCGGAGTTGCTCCAGAGGAGGCTTTCATTCATCCTGCAAACGCCCTGCCCCATTCATGGGATTTGACCGGTGGGGTGGGCGGGTGGGGGTCAGGATGGCATCATCTTCCATTTGCAGCCTCCCCAGTTTTCCCACCACTGCTGGGTTTGTTTCTTACTGCAGAAAATCCATTAAGTTTGGATTTTCCAAACTTCTTAAGCATAAGAAGAGGCATGCTGGATCAGACCAGGGGTCCTTAAAAGTTTACACAGTGGTCAATTAGCTGCCCACAGGGAATCCACAAGCAGGTCATGGGTACAACAGCAGCCTCCCACCCATGTTCCCCAGCCACTGGTGTACAGAGGCATGTTGCTTCTGACAGAACATGACAAGCCAGAGTACAGGTTCAGTGTGGGTTGTTGTTGATAAATCGTGGGTTGTTGTGTTACTTCAACCCTGCTGTACTAACAAACCATGGTTTGTTAACCTCAGACAACTCATGAAGAGATCCTATAGTCTGTTGTTGGTTGAAAACTGTGGGTTGTTCATAGTTAACAAACCATGGTTTATTGGCATGGCTGGGTTTACACAACACAGCAATCTATGGTTCAACCCCCACCACACTTAACCCACACTCTGGCTTGTCATGTTGCGTGAACCGGGTCAAAGTCTTTTGATTGATAATCCTAGGAGCTGTCCGTCTGGAAGCCCACTGCAGAAACCAGCTATGGAATCACTAAGGGCAGAAAGCCTGCGTGGACTCTGGGTTGTCTCCAGAGAACAATGCTTGTTCCCAGGAGACAAAAAAAGAGCACAACTTAGAGTGTGATATTTACTCTTTCCCACTGCAGGTTTCTGCAAACCTGAAGCTGAATGAGAAGCAGGAGGTGAAGAAGGAGCTGGTAAGCTCATATACCTGCCATATTTGTAAATCTGAGAGAGAGAGAGAGAGAGAGAGAGAGAGAGAGAGAGAGAGAGAGAGAGAGAGAGTTTGCATTGTTTCCTGATCCCCTAATCCAAAATGAGCAGAAAACCAAGAAAACTAGGCCTGATAGTTCCCTATTTTATTTTATTTTCCCCAGTTGTATTTCAAAAGCCCGCACTCACCAACCTCACACTCAACCAAGAAGACACCTCTGGTTGCCAGCTTAAGAGAGATTTGAATGTTTTGGAATCTGCTTTGTTCACAAGTCTGAGAATCACTTGACTCGCAGCTGACCTCTAGCAAATGTTATCTTAATTAAATTGCAGGGGAGCTCAGCTCTTTCCAAGGCAGCTCTTAGCTGCCAGCCGTTTTGGAGAGTCAGAACCACACAGAGACAAAAACACCTTGTGACATCAAATTGCCAGCTGGCAAGCTACAGGGTCTTCTCGGTTCTCTGCTGGGAATAGTATCATTATCATCATCTATGTATTACATTCACAACCTGCCTTTCCTCCAAGGAGACCAAGGGCTGAGGACATGGATCTCCCACCGAACCCCAATTTATCCGTTCAAGAACCCTGTGACGTAGCTTAGGCAGAGAGACAGGCAGGCACACTCTGGTCCCAGACCAACCTGGGAGCTTCCTGGCTGCATGGAGATTTCCACCTAAGTTCTTATCTGATATTCCAATCTGGGCCTCTCGGGGTCTCAGTCTGGTCCGCCATGTTCCCCCCAGAAGGCCACACCCCTTCCCCTAGCTCCACCCCCTTTGTCCCAACCTCAGTTCATTGGTTTCCCCAGCGTTTGTGCCATCCCCCCACCCCCGCCATTTTAAAAGGTTGACCTACTTCTTCTAAGGGTTAGTATCTGGCGGAAAGAGCTTTAAGCTCAGCCAAGCTGGTATTTTTGGTCCTTCCACTTTTTCTTTTTGCTCCGCCCACCGATGAGATGTGGCCCCTGGGAGCGTCTCCAAAGAGGTCCAACGCTTCTGCCCTAACCCTTTATATCAATAAGGGTTTATATTAAAGGGTTTATATTAATGCGCTCTACGTAGGGCTGCCTTTGATGACGGTTCGGAAGCTGCAGCTCGTGGAAAATGCAGCGGCCAGATTGATTTCGGGAACCAGAAGGTTCGACCATATAACACCTGCTCTGGTCCGCTTGCACTGGCTGCCTGTAAGTTTCCGAGCCCAATTCAAGGTGCTGTTTTTGACCTATAAAGCCTCACACAGCTTGGGACCACAATACCTGGCGGAACGCCTCTCCCGACGTGAATATACCCGGTCACTACGTTCAACATCTAAGGTCCTCCTCCGGGTGCCTACTCCGAGAGAGGCTCGGAGTGTGGCAACGAGGGACAGGGCCTTTTCGGTGGTGGCCCCCAGACTGTGGAATGATCTCCCTGACGAGGCTCGCCTGGCACCAATGCTGCTATCTTTCCAGCGCCAGGTTAAGATTTTCCTCTTTGCCCAGGCATATGGCGGCACATCTTAATCACCCACATGTTTAGTTTTTTAACGGTTTTTAATGCTTTATGTGTGTATGTTCCGTGTTTTAGAATTTTAAATTTTGTATACTTGTTTTTATTCTCAATTTTAGAATTTCTGTAAACCGCCCAGAGAGCCCTGGCTATGGGAGCGGTATAAGTGTAATAAATAAATAAATAAATAAATAAATAAATAAATAAAAAATAAGTATCAGTGGCTCTTATCAAGTAACGGTGACATGAGAGCACGTGTCTCACGGAAACTCTCTTCCCCCTCGCCCTGCTTCTGCCGGATCCAGGTGAACGAGATCTTGACCGCGCTGAGTCTCCTGGAGTGTTCCTACACCCGCACCATGTCCCTGTCTGGAGGGCAGCGCAAGCGTCTCGCCATTGCTCTGGAGCTGGTCAACAATCCCCCGGTCATGTTTTTTGATGAACCCACCAGGTAGGAGCCACCCTTCCCAAGCCTCTCTCTGGTCCCAACCCTGAATCACCACCTGGGGAAAGGCAGCAGGATCCAATCCCTACCTTCTCCCCATGGGTGGAGAGGAGATCCCGCAGATCTCCTTTTGCCTTAGAGAACATTTGGGGTTAATCCTGGAAGAAGAGGGCAGGAACACAGAGGCAGGATCAGGCTCCCTCCTCCGTGAGGACGGAAAGGGCCGGCGGAGCAAATCCGAGGAAAGAAAGTCGATGAATAATCCAAAGATCGTTGTGTTGATGTCCGAGTTCAGCCCAGGCCAGAGTCAAGGATTCAGACAAGGTGATAGGATGGCAACAGAGGACAGGTTAATGGGAAGGAAGGAGCAAGCTAGAATAGGAACAAAAAACAGAGAGAGAGGGTTGGGTAGAGAGAGAGTTTCCAGGAGACGGTACGGAGAGAACCAGATATTTTGGGGCTGTCTCAGGACAGCTGGAGTCAGGGCTGGCACCAAGAGTCGGCACGGTGGAGCTCCAGCCAAGAGCCCACACCATGGGCAGGGGTAACAAGAGTCCCCTGGGCCTGCTCCTTCTCTTCAACATTGCAGCCTGCTTGTTCCCCTACCTCTCGCTCTGACCCAGACACTGGGGTGGTGTTGAGAAGGAGCAAACGGGAGATGCCTCCTTGCTCCCTGGCTCTCTGCCTGCCAGGTAAGCAGTGGTAGCAATAAGGAGAAAGAGGATGAGGAGCAAGGACTGCTGGTGACCATGGCGGTGAGAAGGGAGGCGCACTGGGTGGGTGGGGGGCACTGGTGGTGTCTTGCCCAAGGTTGGAGCTAACGACCAACGTCAGGGGAGGCAGAGATGCAGAGCCGAATTCAGCAGAAGGAGGGCAAAGGAGCAGAACATTGAGCGGGTCTCCTTCATAGAATCATAGAATAGCAGAGTTGGAAGGGGCCTACAAGACCATCTAGTCCAACCCCCTGCTCAATGCAGGAATCCACCCTAAAGCATCCCTGACAGATGGTTGTCCAGCTGCCTCTTGAAGGCCTCTAGTGTGGGAGAGCCCACACTAGAGGCCAAGGAGGCTGCTGAGCAGCAAGAGGGATCGCAGATCACCCCAGAGGTGCCACCAGAGCCAAAGCAGGTTTACCGTGACGGCAGTTTTGAAAACGCATCCAAGGCACGCAGGCAGCCAAGCAAACAACGAAAGCAACCCTCAAATGCAGCAAAGTCCAACTGGGGAGAACTCCGTGCGGTGCTCTGCCAGTGAAGGCCGGTGGCTCCGATGTCGGTGGGCCGGTGAATCTGCTCTGGGGTTCAGTCAGAGCCAGTCAGGACTCTAAAGGAGCTCTCCAAATTCTGGTTGGTTCTGACAAACCTGGAGCGGATTCACTGCCCCACTGACATTGGGGCCACCGACCTCCCCTGGCTGCTGCCCTCTTTGACCCCCGGCGTTTCCCCTGCCTCCCTTTCCCCACCTCTACAGCGGGCTGGATAGCTCCTCGTGCTTCCAGGTGGTCTCCCTGCTGAAGTCTCTGGCCCAAGGCGGACGCACCATCATCTGCACCATCCACCAGCCCAGCGCAAAACTCTTCGAAAAGTTCGACAAGGTGAGGGCTCCTGCAGACATCCGGTGAACCAGTTTCTGGTGCTTTCCTGGATGGGAATGACGGGACTTGCAGTCCAAGACACCTGGTTGGGGAAGGCTGCTTGGGCAGGGTGGGGCCGCCTGACTCTTCGTTGTTCTTCCTAAGTTGGGGCCCTTTCCAGGTGGCGCGGGGAGGAATTTGGCCACACAGGACCCAGGTTTCTCCTGAGGCCTCCTCAGAATCTAGACCTTAAAGCAGATCCACAAAGCCAGGCCAAACAGGTTTGCGCTCACAATGCCTTTCTCCCCCTGACCTTCTTTCCTTCCAGCTTTATATCCTGAGTCAGGGTCAGTGTATCTTCAAGGGAGCCGTACCCAACCTCATCCCGTACCTAAAAGGGCTGGGCCTGCATTGCCCCACCTACCACAACCCAGCTGATTTCAGTAAGTGATGGTGGCCACTGATGGCTTTTCTTTTCTTCTAAACAATTTGATGAATTTACCTATCAATCAATTCATGGATTTGTTGGGTGTTTAGCATGAAGCTCACAGGCCAAATTGAGCCTTCTGGGGTTCCCCACAAAGCCCCGCCCCTTTCCCCTTGGCCCCGCCCCTTTCCCTTGATCCCGCCCCCTTTCCCCTTACCAAAAATTGTTTGGTGGCTGCATGTTTCCCTTCCATTCCCTAGATGGAAATGCCTGTCTTAAGGGTTAATTACTACCAGTAAGAGCTTTAAGGTAAAACCTGGTATTTTGGGCCATGCCACGTTGCCTTTGGGTCCCATGGTCCTTCGTGAGCTTCTAAGGTTCCACCTTTAGAAGTGTCCGAAAAATTTAAAATAAATAAAATAAATCCTCCGAAATTTAATTCGGCCCTCTGGCTGAAAGACATCAACATCCCTGCTGCTCTAATGGCTGTTAACCAGCGTTGCTAAATAGAACATCTATGTTGGGAGGTTCTTGTATCTACAAATACCAGTACTGGTGTAGCAACAGTACAGAGGGGCTTTGGCCTTCATGTAACCCGCTTGTAAATTTCCCATTGGAGCTTCTGTTTGTCCACTACTAGAAAAAGGATTCCGGGTCAGCTCAACCCGTGGTCTGACCTAACAGGGCTCACTCTCCTTATCGACTGGAAGCCCCTTTTCCTGCTAGTCCTTTAACGCAAGAACTTCTTGAAATGCGGAATAAAAAAATGCACCACCGGTTTTGGGAACTCTGTAGCATGGCAGCTAAGAGCCTGAGCAGAGAAGAACCAGGTTCAAAATCTCCCCTCGGCTACAATCTCACTTAGCCTGCTTTAGACAAGCTACTCTTCCATCAACATCAGATATCCAACCCCCCCCCCCCCGCCCCCCAATCTGTAATATGGGGATAAAAATACAGCCTCCCTTACATCATGGTCAGTGTAAGGATTGCTGACATGGCATGTATTATTTGAAATACTGAAATATTATTGTTGACTTACATGGTGGAAAAACCAGCCTGTTAGCATGGCGGAAGGTAGAGGGCTTCTGGGGAGGATTTGGGTGAAGGTTAGGAAGCATGTGTTTCCATGCGCACGTGCATTATCCCTTGCAGTTATTGAAGTTGCTTCGGGAGAATATGGGGACCTCAACCCGCTGCTGTTCCAAGCTGTCCAGAACGGGCTGTGCGTCATGGCGGAGAAGAAGACCAGTCCCGACAAAAACGATTCATCTTGCCAGGGACACTGTGTGTCGGTGAGTGGATGTGTGTGTGTGTGTGTGAGAGAGAGAGAGCTGGGTCAGGCGCTTGTTAAGCAATTCGAATCCCAACGCGATACAAAAACGTTTTCTGTGTTTATATTGTAATGGCCATTGGCTATAAACAATAACATTTGAATGAATGAACGAACGAGCTCAGTGATAGGATATCTGCTTTGCGTGCAGAAGGTCACAGGTTTGATCCCTGGCTTCTCCTGGTACAGCGAGGAGAGAATCCTCCCTGAAAACCTGGGATGCCACTGCCAGTCAGTGTGGACAACATTGGCCTAGAAGGAGAAGAGAAGATTGAGGGGAGACATGATAGCACTCTTCAAAGACTTAAAAGGTTGTCACACAGAGGAGGGCCAGGATCTCTTCTCGATCCTCCCAGAGTGCAGGACATGGAATAACGGGCTCAAGTTAAAGGAAGCCAGATTCCGGCTGGACATCAGGAAAAACTTCCTGACTGTTAGAGCAGTACGACAATGGAATCAGTTACCGAGGGAGGTTGTGGGCTCTTCCACACTAGAGGCCTTCAAGAGGCAGCTGGACAAGCATCTGTCAGGGATGCTTTAGGGTGGATTCCTGCATTGAGCAGGGGTTGGACTCGATGGCCTTGTAGGCCCCTTCCAACTCTGCTATTCTATGATTCTATGATTCTATGATTCTATGACCCATGGCCTGACTCAGTATAGGGCAGCTTCCTATGTTCCGAAGAACCTGGGCCATATAGATTTAGCTGCTCTTCCCTGAGTGCTGTGCTTCTCTGTTCTTCTGTCCACAACAGAGCACCGTCTTTAGCAGCAAAACTCTGACTTTTTCAGCCCCGGGCCGTCGTGTCCTGGAGTGCAGGTGCTCATCATGGCAATCTTCATAGCCACGCCCCCAAGGAGAGTCCAAGAATGCAGGCAGCTGTGTTGATTCATAGCAACAAACCAGTCCTAGCCGTTTTCATCTCCACCAAGAGCAGAACTTTTGAAAAGCAAATGGGTCTTAACGGCCCATTCAAAACCAAAACAATCCAAAATACTTTGCGTTACAACAGGGAACAATACATTTTTCCAGGGGAAATTCATTTCCTCCCAGCTACTGTGAGAGCTGCAGCTAAACTCAATCCTGAATTCTGAGTGGGTGTCAGATGACATAAATGTCTCTGCTACTAAAAAAATAAAATGTATCCGGGCTGTGTCCCAGCAAATTCTGTCTCCCAAGCCACTGGATCCAGGACCCACCTCTAAGCCCAACTTGCAACATTGAGGCCTGGTTTGAATTTTCTTTTAATGTGTACAAGTGGGATCTGCAGTATAACACGGTAGGGTGGAGTGCTCCTGTTCAGGGTTCCAGCCAGCCATGCCCCCTTCCAGGATATGCCATTCCGGTTCCTGTATTCCATTTTTCACTCCTCCCTTAGCAACAGTCAATCAATATTCAGCCTAGTTCTGACTGTGCTGTTGATGAGTCACCTCTCACCGGTTCCTTAGTATATACTTCTGGGGTTTCCTCAGGCCTGCTGAGACCCCTCCCCGTCCCCATGCATGAACGGTGCCACTTTGGTTTGGTTCTCGGGGAATATATATCGCTATGAGTGGATATATGATTGTAATATAGTTCACTTCTGGTTTTAATTTGTATTGGTTTTTATTTTTGTAAACCGCCTTGCATTTCAATGTGACAGATGTACAAGTTATTTAAAAATATATTTTTAAAAAACTTGCACCTTTATTTAATAGTTTGTTTACACCACTAAACGGGTTTTTTTAAAAAATATCTCTAACTGGTTCAGAAAGTACATTAGAACATACCTTAAAATACAATTAAAATACATAAAGATTTATTTATTTATTACATTTTTATACCACCCAATAGCTGAAGCTGGCTAAAACGTTCATAAAAAATTCAAATCAATTAAAACTATAATTTCAAACTAGACAGACTTTTGCAGCACCTTTGCTCAGGGAAGAAATGGGTCTTTAATTGGTGCCTAAAATATGATACAGTTGATGCATCCTGAATGCCAGGGAGCAAATCACTCCATGGCCAAGCAGGATATAACAGTTTGAAAACAGTATATGGAATGTGTCCTGGGCCTGAACAGTTGCTAAAACCATTATAAACTGTTATAAAGCAATAGTGTAAATCCTGCCCATGAATTGATTTTCTACTTGGATCGTGTTAATCGTTTCTCTGACCTTCTTCTTCTCTCTCTCTCTCTCTTTCTGTTTTGACCCACACAGGAGATAGATCACATTGAGAGCCACACTTTTGCTACCAGCACTCTGACTCAGTTCTGTATTCTCTTCAAGAGGACGTTCCTGTCCATTCTGAGAGACACGGTGAAGACTGGGAGCGGGGAGCCAGTCAGGAGGGGCTGGGTGTTTGAAGCTGGGGGCTGTAGAAATGGTGCTGGGCATGTGAAGTATTTACTACAGGCATGCAAGGAGGATTTAGCCCTTTTATGCTGATCTGGGAGCCCTTCCTACCAGGGCATTAGCAGGCACGTCAAAGATTCAGAGTCCAGGCCCATAGGACACAAATCTGCATAAAATCTGCATATGCTAATTTATATCTGTACCTGCAAATTTAGAAATAATAACAAGGATTTATTTAAATTTCACAGGAGGCAAGGGGAGCTGCTAAATTTCTCATCCAAATTCATTTCCAATAGCTGCATCCTTCAATTCATTTGCACTCGGACCCCGAACCAATGGAAATAGTTCATTTCTAAGCTGAATTGCCCCACCGGGGGAGGGGGGAGATTTGGGCAGGGGGGCAGGGGGTTGGAGTATGTGAAAAGAGAAGAATTAAGTTTTTCCTTCCCAGCTGCAGTCTCCCTTGAAAATTGCCCCCTGCATGGCAATTCAGCTGATCTATACCAGGGTCAGATGGAAGCCAAGATCTGGAGCTCAAGGGGATGGCCATTCCATCACACACTTTTACTGCACTTGATCATTTACACTGGATGTGTTTGTCAAACTCTCCTTATCATTTATTTAGTTGATGTGGATAATCAAGAAGGGGTGGCAGAGAGAGAATATGGGTGACTGACTCCACCCATTTTTGACTCTGGCCTTGGCCGGCTCAGCCATGCAGCCCCTGACAGGTTCCTCTTAAGCAAATGCTGCCCGTGTTAGAGAAAAATGTTCTCCACCCTTGTGTACCAATTTTAGGTAACAAGTCTTGCCTTGTGAGCAACAGCCACGGCAGGATGGGAGCAGGTGAGCTGGATAATAGATAGGTGAGCAGGCCATGGGTGAGAACTTTCTAGCTGCTCAGGCCAAAGACCAGAGTGCCACCCAGGAAGCTTTTTATAAGGTTGTCGTGTGACCACCTCCAGCCAACTTGGAGTAGAAGGAGGTGCTGACCCGGGTCCTCACATTCTCTTTCTCCCCCTTCCCTTGTTGACACACAGTGATCCAACCATGGCTGGGAAACTCAGGGAAACCAATTCGAGGCCAGCTGTTTTAGTCTTGAACACTTCTGGTGGATAGAAGGAAAGGAAAGGAACCTCTTGTGCAAGCATTGAGTCATTACTGACTCTTGGAGGGATGCCAAGTTTCGCTGACATTTTCTTGGCAGGCCTTATAGCGGGGTGGTTTGCCGTTGCCTTCCCTGGCCATGATTACCTTTCCCCCAGCTAGCTGGGTACTCATTTTGCCGACCTCAGGAGGATGGAAGGCTGAGTCGACCCGAGCCGGCTGCCTGAAACCAGCTTCCGCTGGGATCGAACTCAGGCCGTGGGGAGAGTTTCAGCTGCAGAAACTGCTGCTTTACTGCTCTGCGCCACACGAGACTGGTGGATAGAAAGAGAACTGTAAATACGAGAATCCCAGCCTCAAGTCCTACCTCTGCCATAGACATAATCTGTGGCCTTGTTCCTGTCTCCATCGTTCAACTTCAGTTATCCATCTGGGAAATGAGAATATTGATGCCAAGTCTGGTTTAAGAGGGTAACGCCCTTTGCAAGCGTCACATAAAAGGTCAGGTCGGTAACCCTAAACGTGCCGCGTCTCGCTTTGACAGGTGCTAACCCACCTGCGGTTCATGTCGCACATCTGCATCGGCGTCCTCATTGGCCTGCTTTACCTGCACATCGGCAATGATGCCGCCAAAGTCTTCAACAACACTGGATTCCTGTTCTTCTCCATGCTCTTCCTCATGTTTGCCGCTCTGATGCCGACCGTCCTCACATGTGAGTCCTCGCACCCCTTCGCTTGTCGTAGCGGAGGGAACTAAAGTGATATTCAAAAAATGGCTTCTTATTGCATTATCGTTTAGATGGGGGGATGTTAGCATCAGAGGGAAGGAGGGAGAGTCGTGCCAAAGTCCCTTTCCTCAGCATGGCTTCCAACTCCTTCACTTCAAGCAACCCAAGAGGGATGTAAGCCAGAGGTCTTCAGCCTTTGAGAGAATGTCACAGGTGTCATGTTAGGGTTAATGCTCAGGTTACGGTTAGGGTTGAGGCAACACCACTCCCAGGACCGGATGCAAGATGGGTTGCATACTGACTTTTAGTGGCTGGAGGGAAATCTCAGTGGTATGTTAGGGTTAATGCTCAGGTTAGGCTTAGGCGTGAGGAGGCATGGCTCTCTGTGCAGGAACTGGTGCTGTGGAAGAGCCTGGCAAGGCCAGATGGACTGAGAGGGCCACCAGGATGGCTTGCATTAATGCAGAGGTGGTGTCTGGGCTCCTAAACACACGTCACTTTTTTTTAAACCCCAATAGAGATGGACAGAACTTCACTTTGCAGCATGCCAGCCTCCCAATTAAAAATATATGTTATAAAAATTCTTTAGAAATGAAATTAAGTCAGGAGGGGCAAGGAGCCTTTGTCCACCCATTCCTGGTGAACATAGAATCATAGAGTTGGAAGGGGCCTACAAGGCCATCGAGTCCAACCCCCTGCTCAATGCAGGAATCCACCCTAAAACATCCCCGACAGATGGTTGTCCAGCTGCCTCTTGAAGGCCTCTAGGGTGGGAGAGCCCACCACCTCCCTAGGCAACTGGTTCCATTGTCGAGCTGCTCTAACAGTCAGGAAGTTTTTCCTGATGTCCAGCTGGAATCTGGCTTCCTGTAACTTGAGCCCGTTATTCCATATCCTGCACATGGGCAGGAGGGTGCCGTTGCACTTGTGTCCTGCTTCTGGATTCTCGGCCAGCAGCTGGATGGCCATTGTTTGAATAGAACACTGGCCTGGATGGACCCTTGGTCTGATCCAGTATGGATCTTTCTGTTCCTTTCCTGCCTTTCCGCTATATAACCTCCAGGTGGTGTTGTTGTACAGCAGAGTCACGCAGTTACACTAGTGGTTGTTCGTACTTTGGTTTGGCGTGTGTGTGTGTGTGTGTGGGGGGAAACCACTGTCTATTCCTTCCACTCCCACACACATGCACCCTGCAAAAATGCTCTTCAAACCCAAAAGTGAAACTGTAGGGTCCTCTAAAGCTCCTGTAAACAACTGTGAGCGAGGAATGAAGATCACACAATAAAGATTTAGAAAGGTTCTAAGGCACATGTGTCATGCCATGCGGGTGCCTTGACCAGATGCTTTCTGGGGACTCAAGCAGAGAAATCTTTTCTACTCTTGCTCCTGGAGATGTCAGGGATTGAAGGCTTGTGGATTTGCACCTTCTGCTCCTCCACCGCAGTGGTGCTGGATTGCCTGTACCTCATCTGCTCTGTCTCCTTGTTGTTACAGTTCCTCTAGAGATGTCTGTGTTTCTGAGGGAGCATCTCAACTACTGGTACAGCTTGAAGGCCTATTTCCTAGCCAAAACCATGGCAGATGTTCCTTTCCAGGTGAGGGACTGAAAGGGCTTCTCGACTGTATTCTGCATTCATGCCCCGGGGTCACCACATTTCCCCCTCGACAGAAGCTTTGTGCTTTTAATAGCTACATGACAGACAGAAGCTCAACAGGTGCAGCTTCTCCTAAGGTGTAGCAGAACGTTCCTTGCACTCCATTTGCCAATGTTTTTTGCCTCCCCTACTTCCTCCCTTCCTATTCTTGGACGCATATTTATTTATTTAAAATGTTTATAAACTCCCCTTCATTTCCCAGTCCCAGGATGGTGTACAAAATTGCATTAAAACAACCACTGAAATAAAATGCAAAAGTAAAAACGACAACAAAAGAAAATCGACTGAGTTAGGTATTAAAATCGGCAAATGCCTGGGAAAACAGATAGGCTTCCAACAGGCGCCTAAACATCGGGAAGGTCTGCAGGGGAGAGAGAATCCAAAGGCAGGGGGCTACAACAGAGAAGGCCCTCCCCCCTCATTGCTGTCAGATGCACCTGTGCAGGTGATGAGACAACCAGGAGGCCCTGATCAGTAGATCGCAGTGAACGGGCAAGTTGGTAGGGGAGAAGGCGCTGCCTTGGGTAACTTGGTCCCAACGTGTTTCGGGCCTTTTTATATTATTAAGTCACCTTGAAACTGATCTGTTAATGTATTGGCAGTACAGTTCTCTGCTCATGGTAGACTGTCTCAGTCAGCAACCTAATTGCTGGATTTTATGCTAGTTTCTAGACCAGTCTCAAGGGAAGCCCCACACAGAGCACATTGCAGTAATCCAGACTTGAGGTTCTCCATGCATGGGAAACTGTGGCCGGTCGTATCCTTAGCCAGACTATCCCCATCCATTGTATGTGTGACAAGGGGGTGGGTGGGGAAATGTCACACTTTAAAAGTAGTGCTAATCTTCTCCCTCCTGCTTCCTGCAGGTGATTTGCCCCATCACCTACTGCAGCATCGTCTACTGGATGACGGGTCAGCCTCCAGAAGCCACTCGCTTCCTGCTCTTCTCCGCCCTGGCCACCTCCACTGCCCTGGTGGCCCAATCCCTGGGGCTCGTGATAGGGGCAGCGTCCACCTCCTTACAGGTAAGGTGGGGGCAAGCAGGAGCTGGAGAATGTGTTGTTTTCAGAACAGGGATGAAGTTCTATAGAGATACAAAAACTGCCTTCTGGAATCCAGCCAAGATCTGTGCCCCCCACTGCTGCCTCCCGCCCCCCAGAGGGGCAGGAAGTCCAAATGTTGAGGGATACTTAATGAAAGATATGGTTAAGATTAGAAGATGTCACTTCTGACATCTGGAAAACCAGGAAACAGAAGGTGGATAGAACTACTTAAAGTTGGAGAAGTTTGTGTCATTTAATTTTCTTTTATAATTCTTCTGCGTGAGTGTGAGATTTCTATTTCTGTCTAATAAAATTTCTTTTGATTCATTTCCTAAGAGTCTATGCCATTTAACTCAACAATATAGGCAGTCACCCCCCACAATTTCCGCTGCACAAAAAGATCTGTAGGACTTCTTGAGTAGTTAAATTGGCATTCAAATTGATTCAGGCATAAATGCAGACATAAATTAAAATTATCCCACACATGGTTATTGAAAAGTGGTCTTTTATTTGTTGGAATAAACAATTTAATGAAAATGTTGGTACATATAGCTCTGAGTGTGTGTTTTCTTTGCCTTGTTATTAAAACTGTTTTTTTATTATTATTGTTCAGTTTATACCTATTTTAGCAAGATGTAACATCAAGGCATTGAAGTTGCATCTTAATTAAAAACAAACCAACAGTGAAAACCTTGAAATTTGTGTTACTGCTGTTCATTTCTATACATAGTATGTTTCTTCCTCTAGCAAAATCCCACAGTCTAGAGAATCTTTTGACTGTGGACTTCCTTGATCTTGAAATCTTAAAGCAGATTTGAAAGTCTGTGGTTTCAGACTCCATCTTGACTAGCCTTCTCCAACTTCCCCCCCCCCCAATGTGTGAGACTACAAGCTCTATTGCCCCCAGCCTGATTGGCTGGTGATGATGAGGTTTGTAGTCCCACACATTGGGAGGGCAGATTGGGGAAGGCTGATCTTGGCCTTTTTCACTGTGATTCTCTCTCTCTCTGCATTTGCCTCCCAGGTAGCCACGTTTGTGGGTCCTGTCACAGCGATTCCCGTCCTCCTCTTCTCTGGCTTCTTCGTCAGCTTCAAGACCATCCCTACCTACTTACAGTGGAGTTCCTACGTCTCTTACGTCAGGTGGGGCTTCTTGTTAACCTAAGGGTCGATCAAAGTGCCTCCATCCCAAGCACCCACCTGAATTGTGGTGTGTTATGGTCCCTAGCGGAGTGGTAACTTTTGAACTGCAGGCATTCACCATGACTGTCCCCAAACCCTTTAGGAACGTCTGAATAATGCAGGCTTCTATACGTCTATTGCAGGAACTTTGTATAGCTAGTGGGTTTTAATTACTCAGTCAAGTCCAAGGAAAGGAAAGGAACCTCTCGTGCAAAGCATTTGAATCATTGCTGACTCCTAGAGGGACGCCTGCTTTCGCTGACGTTTTCTTGGCACTCTTAGTGGGGTGGTTTGCCATTGCCTTCCCCAGTCACAGTTACCTTTCCCCCAGCTAGCTGGTGACTCATTTTACCGACCTCGGAAGGATGGAAGGCTGAGTCGACCTGAGCCGGCTGCCTGAGAACCAACTTCCGCTGGGATCGAACTCAGGCCGTGGGGAGAGTTTCAGCTGCAGTAACTGCTGCTTACCACTCTGCGCCACACGAGGCTCACTAGTCAAGACCAAGCCCCCTCAAAATACCTTGCATTAAAATCACTCAGCTTTCCTACATGGGGCTATTAATTGCTGTATCAACTTTCAGTTTCATCCCAGAATTGAGATCCAAGCTCTATACAAAGAGCTTTTCCTTTCCTGCTTTTCCACTACATGGCACGGTGCTATAGTGGAATATTGCAATCATGGAGGATTAAGCTATCAATGTCTACCAGTCCCGATGGAGATACATTACCTCCAGGAGCAGAGGCAGTGGGCTCTCGAAACCAGTTGCAGGGGATCTTGAACGACAGGGTGCTGTTGCACTTGTGTCCTGCTTTTGGACTTCCCACTGAGAGAGCTAGCAGGGGCGGATCTACACAGCGTACTGAAGGCGCTTGCGTGCGCCTGCAGTGCGCCCAGAAAGCGATTGTGTAGATCCTGCCCAGCGGCTGGGGAATCCGGCCACGTCCTTGCCGCTGCCGCTGCCCACCTCCCCGCCGGCCTCCTGCTGCCGGCGAAAGAGCCACCCGGGTCGGAGAGCTCGGCGGAAGAAGGCGGGGAGGAGAGCGGAAGAAGCTCTCTGACCCGGGTGGCTCTTTCGCTGGCAGCAGGAGGCCGGCGGGGAGGTGGGCAGCGGCAGCGGCAGCAGCAAGGACGCGGCCGGATTCCCCGGCCTTCTCCTCCTCCGCCTCTTCCTCCGCCTCTTCCAGGGCAGGATCTACACAATCGCTTTCGGGGCGCACTGCAGGCGCACACAAGCGCCTTCAGTACGCTGTGTAGATCCGCCCCAGGAGGATTGACTAAATAGATCTTTGGTCTGATCCAGCAGGGCTCTTCTCTTGAGGATGAGAGGTGTACAAATGCCCAATTTTTGGATTTTATACGTCATTGGAATATCTTCCTCCCAATCCAGAAGCGAGCGTTTTCACTTGTTTCCGGGGTTACTTTAGGAAGCGTCAACTCCTTGTTATGCTAGTGGTGAATCCCGCCGGCACAATGGGATGACAAGGAGTATTGGATTTTGCCCCTTGCATGTACTACATTTAAGCTTCCTAAGTGGAAGAGAAGGACTCCAACCCTTTAGGCAATCCTCGGAGAGGGTGCTACGTATTATTTTGCCGCGCTGGTAACGCCTCCTCTTTTGCACCCTGGCTCAGGTACGGCTTTGAAGGCGTCATCCTCACCATCTACTCCTTGGAACGTGAAGAGCTGGAATGTAAGGTCCCCGAATGCCCTTTCAAGGATCCCATGAAGATACTCAAGGAACTGGATGTGGAAGAAGCCAAACTCTACCTTGATTTCATTGTCCTGGGGATTTTCTTTGTCATCCTCCGGCTGATGGCCTACCTCACCCTCAAGTACAAGGTGAAGTCCGAAAGATAAAAGGGGCCTCAGGCACGCCCCTGATGCCCTTTGGCGGACGCTATCGGCTGTGCCACGCCCACTTCTCTAAGGACACAAACTCTGCGGGCCCGTGGGTCCAGGAGGGAGGTGATCGGGTAGCTGGTGACCGGAGTCAGCTCAGTCGAGAAGGGTTGATGAGACGTCTCGGAACTGTTTTAACCTTTACAAGCATCCTCTTCATTGCAGAATGGTCTCTCCGCTCCCTTTTTGTATACTTCTGGAATGTGTCAAACTCTCTTCCCGGAGCAGTATCCGTCAGAGGGAACGTGTCCCCGTTCACATCCTGCCTCTCCTCCCCACCCCAACCACCCCACGGACCGGATCTCTTGGGGGACGCTGTCTACAAGTGCAACGGATGTTTCTGATCCATTGGGGGAGTGGGAGGGGGGGACAGGAGATGCTGCAATCCATTTGGGCAGGGCCCGGGGTGGGTGGGGGAAGCGGGGGGGGCTGAGGGGGGCAGAGCAAGGGGTCTGCAACAGGTGAAGATGTCTTCTGCAAAGCACACTTTTGTAGCGCCGTTGTTTTCCGTGCCGTTTTTGACTTGCTTGCGGACATAACTGTAGCATGTGTATCAATATTAAGAAACTGGGAGATTTATTAGGAGTGTGTGCTGCACAAGGCTTTAAATGTTTACCATAACCGTAGCAATGGGGAATTTTGCATTTTCCCTCCTCTCCCTCCCTTTTTCTTGTGGTTCCTTAGGAGAAACCAAATGACAATCCATGAACTTTATTATTATTATTTTTGCAAAAGTTGTGGGCAGGAATGGAAGCAGAGAACAGAGAGATCAGTCCAGAGATGATTTCGTAGGGATAGAAGGCCTTGTGGGTCAGATGGGACAGGGTTTGAGCATCATAGCTGCCCTTGGAAAACCTGCAGCTTCTGTTGGGCCAGAGATACTTGGGAGGGCTGTGTTTATTCCATGATTTTGCTGGAGCACAAAATGTTGTGTTGGGCGTAGAATCTGGCTCCTGGAGTGGGGAAGATGGGCAGCTGGTATCCCACACAGTTCTTTTAACCCCCTCAATGATGATCAGAAGTAGAACAAAGCATATAAAAGAGTGAAAATTGCAGAAAATTATGCAAAGTAAGAAAAAAAATATGCAAACTCAGCAATTTTGCATCCCTGTATGCAGGCTGTAGAATCCAGCTTTTACTTGGGGGCAAATTTTATTCAGTGTCTCAGTGCACCGAGTGAGTTTTATTCCCGACTTAAGCATGTGTAGTTTTGGGCTGTGCGAAAATCTTGGTGCGACCTTAGGCAAGAGACAGATGCAAGCGAGAATGGACACTCGTACCATAGAGTCACGAGCGGTCCTTCTAGGCACATTTCTCTTCTGTCTCTCATTGAACAGGTTTCGTAGATTTTTGAAGCACACGATAAACCTGAGCGGCCTGTGTGGCCTGAGGAAATTCTAAGACACAAGTGTAGATGCCACAAGCAACGATGGCTTTGTCATACCAGTTGACGCTCCATGAGAAACCATCAACTTTCCACAGAGGAAAAAGGTGCTTTTTAGATCTTTTGAGATTCTCAGTCCTTGTTGGAATTCCACATTTGGCAAGATGACGCCAAGCTGCTGCTGAGGTCCTTCACTCTCCTTTTACTGGGAGACCCTCTTTAAGTATTGAGACAATCAATAGTGTGCCATTACTCCCTCTCCTTTGCTGCCTTTTTAATCATCTCTCTAGTATGTAAAAATTTGCAAAAGCACTGTGTACAGTCCTTTTTTTGCCAGCCTTGACGACAACCCTCAGAGGAGGTAGGCTGCAGTCATTCCCATTTTAAAGACAGAAGGACTGAGGCTCAGATATGGGCGTAAGGTTATACAGTAGGTTCATCGCAGAGGTAAATCGGAACTCAGGTCCCTGGCCATCACTCCAACAAATCTATTGTTTTTTCTGAGAATTGTTAGTTCCTTTCAAGAGCCGAGCACTCTGTCAAAAAATCTAAGACGGACTAAAAACGTTTCATCCCTGGCTCCAGGATTTCCAGTCCTCCCCTTTCAAGTCTTCTGCTCTAGAAGCTGGAATTCAGCAAAGGAGGTATTTGCTATCACTGCACCTGCTTCCTGGGGAAAGCTTTACCTGTTGACTTTCTGCCTGTCGTTATGCAGCTGTTAAAGGCACAGGAATTCTACCAGGGGGAGAAAAAAAAATCTTTACCAGTGGTAAAGTTGGGTCATTTTAGATTCAGTGATATTGGTGGATGGGCTCTTTAGAGAGCAGTCGCCCACTTCAAAATGCAGCCAGCCAGTCCTGTTACATCTGGGGCTCTGCTTGCTCACTTTGGTGTGTGCCCCCCCCCCCGGTGCTTCTGCCCCAAAGCCCTACCCAGAAGGTTTCACAGGTAGCACCTGCTGGGGTGTTTTTTCCTTCCACTTTGGCTCCGAATGGTCAGTAGGGACTTAATGGCAATAGATATACGCGAGAACTAACAGGATTGCAAATCTGTAGGCTGCTATATGAAGGTACCCTGCGAGTACAGCTAACTGCTGATTTGCAGATGTGAAGGAGAGGGGGACTTCTGGGGAATGTAGGTTTTATATTTATTTATCTGATTGTGCCTGCCTTGTGGTGCACAGAGAGAGTGAAACAATATGTTCTCCTGGGCCAACTAGTGTTTGAAAGGCAAGCGGTTGAGGTCTGTCTCTCAGCTATTAATCAGGATGGAGAGATTAATACTTCCTCTTTGGAGGTTGTGTGACACTGAAAACCAGTTGCTGTTGCCTTTCAAGCCCTGCTTGGTAGTTTGTGGGCTTGTTGAAAGTATCTGATTAGCCACTGTGGCGAAACAGAATGCTCAACTCGTTGAAGCTCTGGTCCTGTCCAGCCTGGCTGTTTTTTACATTCTTACGAGCCAATGCTGTGTAAGAGCGGCATCACACTGGGGGACATTGTGTTTCCTTACCGTCGCTTCTCCGCCCATGTGTTTGTCCCTCATTACTTCCTCTTTTGAAAGAGGAAGTAAACAACGTGCATGTGGGCCGTTTTGACCCCGCTGCTTCTCCTGCACAAAGCGGGAGAGAGCGGCAACGTCCGTCTTTAAAAATAACTCGGACTTCCTGGGGTGTTCTTTTGTGGCGCGAAGAAGGCTAGAAGGGGCGGAAGCAGACGATGTTGTGAGAGGGACTCGCGTGAAAACCCGTGAGTAACGAGCGTGCAATAAAACGCTTGTCTGATGGAGCTGGAAGAGCCCAGTGTGACTTGCAAGCTTGCATCCGGTGCTCTAAATCTTTACGCCATCTTGTTTGGTTCGTCCTGTGAGTTTGGTTCTAGGTACTAGTGCAGGCACTACGAGAGACTGACGGACCAGCAATGCTTTTACTTTCCCCTGCAGTCTTAGGTGGGTGGTGGGCTGTAGGGATCCTCTGGGGGCTCCCTTCCTTCTCTACCTCTTGCACTTGGGAAGACGGAAGACCCTTCTCAAGGGGATGCCCCCAACCTGTGCCTCTCCCACTTCGCCTGCATTTCTCTGGGTGAGGGAGGACGGAGATCACTGCTGTTCTGCCGTAGCAATATCGGCCCCCGCCCTTTGCCAACACAACCACGACTGAACCCCCACAGCCAGCATCCCTTCCCCCATAAGTGTCTACCCTTGTGACAAAGGCTAACAAGCCTTTGGGTTGCTTTTCAGTTATTTGGTGGTGGGACACGAACCAAAGAGGCCCGGCATCCCAAAGGCGCGTCTTCTGTTTCACACCAGAAGGGGCGGATGTGATGCACTTTACGAGGGCCTGTTCATTTATTTATTCTTGGAAGGGCGGGGAGGAAGAGCCCGAGTTCCCAAACTGCACTTTTAATTTCTTTAGGCTGCTAGAAATGAATCGTTTCTATTTGTAAGGTAGATTTTGGAGGAGGGGGGCCGGCTTCGGAGCAGGAGTATTGGAGAGGCGTGCTTTGCAACCCCTGTGGGAGCATTGTTTGAGCTCAGGCCAGTGTTCGAAGTAAGCCTGTGTGCACCCGTTGCTGGGGAACATGGGTGGGAGGGTGCTGTTGCACCATGTCCTGCTTTGTTGTTCCCTGGCCGACGGTTGGTTGTCCACTGTGTGAACAGAGTGCTGGACTAGGTGGACTCTTGGTCTGATCCAGCAGGGCTCTTCTGATGTTCTTATGCCCACTAGAAGGGGGCGGCCCCCTGGAAGAGTGCTTTTCTCCTAGCACTGGGAAATGGAGAGGCGAGATAGCTTTCCATTTCAAAAGAGGCAGAGGGACAAAGTTGCTTTCCATTTTTAATCGAGACGAATAGTTTGCCCTCTTGCTAAGGTGCAGTGTGGATGTGCAATCATTTCCTGGTCTTGTTTATCCTCCTATCGTTTCCATTTTACAGATCTGGAAACTAATGTCATATATGTACTGGTGAATGAATTTAGAAATAGTTGCCTTCTGAGATTTCAAACCTGCATTCTCAGCCAGGGCTGGAGACAACAGGGTGCTGGACTACGAGGGGCCATGGTCCAATCCAGAAAGACCATTTTTATGACTTCTTAGATGGGGGCGGGGACTCTATCCCAGCCTTCCCCAACCTGGTGCCCTCCGCATAGGTTGGACTACAACTCCCATCATATGTGGCTGGGGATGATGTGATTTGTAGTGCAACCCATTGGAGGCTGCCTTACCTTTTAACCTCCCTGATTATGAGTGCAACCTTTTAAGTGTTAGCAGCGGGACATGAACCAAAGGTAGCCGAAAGCTACAAATGCAGTAAGTAGGAAAAGCGATGTAGCCAAACGCTGTAGTACCAAGATGTTGAGGGGGATGTCGGTTCCTTGAGAGGCTTGTCTCGGGAGGGAATCCTTGGCTTATCTGGGATCGCCCCCTCCTCCCCGGGCCCGTTAAGAAATTATTCAACGTGGAAATAAATGCAGGAGGTTCCTACAAAAAGCCATCCTTATGATTCCCCCACCCCATCCAAAGAGCGAGTGAATAAACGCAAGATGCAATTGGTGCGCGGCGACCCCTCCTTCCACACACACACACACACACACAAAGCGGATCTACAATCCTAACCATTGGTGCTAAGACTGAGGAAACCGGGGTGCACGAGGGAAGTGAGGCCAAGTGGTCATCCCAGCCCCCCCACCCTCCAAAGTCAGGCAATAAAAAAAATAGGGTTTTCTTTTCCATTCTGTGTAAATCAGATCGGACCAGTTCTGCTGCTTTCCACGGCGGGTGTCTTCCTAGGAAGTGGTGCAGCCCTGGCATCCATCGTTTCGGTAACTGTGCATGTCTGGGAATAAGCGAAGACAGTTTCTGCTTCCCTTGCATCTCTGTTTTTGGTGTTTATCTCTGTAGGTGGAATCCTTGTGGGACGGTATGTGTGTATGTATGTGTGTGCGCGTGTGTGAATGACTTTGAGAGTACTGGAACCAAAATGAGCCGTCTCCATTTCCGTGGCTCCTTCATAGCAAGAGATCTTGCCATTATCATTTTGGTGTTGTTCTTAAGACGGCACCTCATGTCAAAATTGGAAGCAAGAGATAACTTAACAACACAATATCCTAGGCCTGCTTGCTCAGAAGTAAGTCCTACTGTGTTAATGGGTTGGCTCCCTGGGGTTGCATCCATTTACAACGCAATCCTAAACCGGTTTACTCAGAAATAAGTTGCAGTGCTGGGAAACCTGGTGTCCTTGAGATGTTCTTGGACTGTAACCCCCATCATGTTGGCAGGGGCTGATGGGAGCTGCATCAAAGACCACAAGTTCCCCGTCACTATGCAGTGAGTTCAGCTGAAGTTACTCCCGAGGAAGTGTGCTTAGGACTGCACCTTAATATTTTTTTCACAACTCTGCCTGGCACCCTTGGGTGCCTCTCAATCATTTCCCAAAAGAAGTGTTGGAGGGTGTGCCATTTTCCATTTTGAGCTGAGTTCAATAGAAGCTGCTAAATTCGGTCAAAGGGCTCTCAAATCCCCTCCCTGTGGTTCTGTGTCTGTCTGTCTTTTTGTTTGTTTTCTGTTTTAATTAAGGAAAAGAAAAACCACAATATGGAAAAAGCCAATCGCTCTTCCCTTTGAGAGTTTTCCATGATCACACAAGGTTGGAGGAGGAAGCGGGGACCCATTTAGAGGTCTCCGAAACAGACGTCTGGGTTGAGAACGTCTAGATTTCCCAAGCCTGGCGGTGGGCTTTTAATGTAGGGTCGGAGCGGCTTGTGACAGCTGCCGATGTGGCTGGTCTTTGCTGTTCGTTTCAAGTGTTCATTTGAGGCCTGCTGTATACGGATGGATTTCACACATTAATAAAACCTATATTTATACTGTATCTCTCTCTCTCTCTCTCTTGTTTCTGGGGGCCTGCGAAAACTGCATGAGGGCGAAAAAGTCTTGTTGGTTGGGTGGCCAACGAAACATAAAAAGCATCATCACAAAAGAGGGCAGAAAAGGAGGCATGTTTGCCCAAAATGTGCTAATCTGTATGCAGAGATGCAAATTTGGAAATAATTGTTATAATATAGCTAGAAAAATAATACATCACAGCGGAGAGGAGAAGACTGGGACGTGCTGTGTCCCTGCCTCTGTGGTCTGCTGTCCAGGGGTCACTGATGAGGAACTTCAACGCCGGTTTACTCTCCCTTAATCTTTAAACCACACTTGGACCAGACAACCCTTTAAGTAGAGCGCGCCTTCAAATAGAGGACTGTATTCTGACAACTCTTCAGAAAGAGAGCTGACCTCTGTAAAGCGGGACATATGGCCACCCTACGTTCTTGGATCCATTATTTGTATATCCAAATAGCACACCCTGCAGAGGAAGAGTCCTCTTTTTGTACCCCTATTCTCAAATTGAGGATCACTTCTTGAGCCCCCACCCCACCCCCATTATACCAGGGGTGTACAACCTATTGCCCAGAGGGGCACATGGCACACACCCTGGCCTTATCTACTCCGTGGCTTTCAATACTGCCTTCCTTGTATCATCGGAATAACGGGCTCAAGTTACAGGAAGTCAGATTCCGGCTGGACATCAGGAAAAACTTCCTGACTGTTAGAGCAGTACGACAATGGAACCAGTTCCCTAGGGAGGTTGTGGGCTCTCCCACACTAGAGGCCTCCAAGAGGCAGCTGGACAGCCATCTGTCAGGGATGCTTTAGGGTGGATTCCTGCACTGAGCAGGAGGTTAGACTTGATGGCCTTTTAGGCCCCTTCCAACTCTACTATTCTATGTTTCTATGATCGTAGTGATTCTTATTCTTATTATAGCAAAATGAAACCACCTCTCTGTGGGCCTGTTCAGAAGACACCTTAAACCCTGCTGGTTAAGGCTTTCGGCTAAGCAGCAGGGTTTAAGGCGTCGTGTGTGATGCGTTTTGCCACTCACTCTCCCCAGGGTTAGCTGCTCAAATCATGGCTTAAAGTGTTGTGTGTGACAGCACGGCTTGTGGTTAGTGCTAACCCCAGAGAACCGCAGTTTCGCTACCTGCAGAGCCTGAAGTGTTGTCTGAACAGGCCTGGGTGGCGGGGAACTGCACAGAAATCTACTTATGAAAGACGGACCGGCTGTGTTGCATTTCTGCCCTATTAGTCACTTCTTACTGAGATTTCCTCCCTTTGGTCCAAAATACATCACTGCTGCTTGTGTGTATTTCCTGAGAGAGGAACTGCAGGGAAACAGGGGAGCGGACCAGGGTGGAGAATACGGCCACTTCTTCCAAATTCTGGAGTGATTCACATGTGTGTGGGTATGTTCTTAAGCGGTGAATCAATACAAGGTTACTTTTAAAAAGCACTTTGGGTGTGTCAAATCAGCCTAGCAAACGTTCCAAGATGTGCGTGGAATTGGAGCTGCCCACCAAATCCAGCCCCCAAATCAACTTCCCCTGCCTCACCCCCAAGGCCCGAGCAAAACTTTTATGAAATGCAATGTTATACTTTTTTTTCACTTTGAAGGAAAAAGCAGCAGCGTTTGTTCTTGCGTTTGCTGTGTACATCTTGCAGGCACATACTCAAGAAGCAAAAACTGCTTTGAGCGATGGTCTTTTAGGAACTGCGTTCATTCCTAATTCCATCTCACCCCAACTGATGCTGTGTCATAGCATCTTGGGTCCTTCCCTTCCTGTAGGAAGTCAGCTCTATCCCTGATCAAGCCTGTCTTAATTATGGGCAAAACCAGAACAGCTGGAACACAATCCCTTCTGAAGGTATGATTTCACCCAGAGTGGTTTTGCAACTTCAGAGTGTTGCAATGCAAACGCCGTCCAGGCCTACGGGTGAGGTGAGATGCAGTGAGCTTTCTGGGCTGAAACTGACATACCAAATCAAATCACCAAGGGACCAACAACGCATGTAAGAATCTCTTTACCATGTCTCCTTCCAGGCTCTGCAAACCACGTGGTGCCCAGTCTTAGCCTCTACTGATCTTATTTATTTATTTATTTAGAATAATTATATACCGCTCCCCATGGAAAATTTCGGAGCGGTGTACAATGTAAAATGAAAATAAAAACAGTTAAAACAAAATTTAAAAGAAGCAATAACATTAATCCAAGGCTGCATGTTAGAGAAAGGCTTCTTGGAATAAAGACGTTTTCAGGAGGCGCCGAAAGGAGTACAAGGTTGATCTTGTGTGTTTATTAACTAGCATTGGTCTTTCAATAACCATTTTTCTGAATGATTCACAGCACATACAAATGCAGTCAATTAAACCAAAGTGGCAGGATCCTGCTAACTCAATATCCAGGGCTTTGTTCTCTTCTTTCCACTTGTACTAAGGACAAGAGGGTTGCAGGCCAAGTAGCACCAATTTAACCATAACGGTAGCGTGGCCTTATGAAAAGGAGGACAGGGCTCCTGCATTTTTAACAGTTGCGTAGAAAAGGGAATTTCTGCAGGTGTCATTGGTATGCATGCAGCACCTGGTGAAATTCCCTCTCCATCACAACAGTTACAGCTGCAGGAGCTCTGCCATCATTAGCTAGAGCGACCAGATACAAACCTCCTGTAATCTCCTGTGGCTTTAACTGTTGTGATGATGAGGAAATTTCACCAGGTGCCACATACATACAAATGACACCTGCTGAAATTCCCTTTTCTACACAACTATTAAAGATACAGGAGCCCTGTCCTCCTTTTCATATGGTCACCCTAACTAACGGTGAAACCTCCATATTCAGGAGTAGTCTATACGATCATTCCGAACTGGATGTTTGTTTATTAAATCATTTCTTACCTGCTTTTCATGATAAAATAATCCCAAAGTAGACTACAAGCAATAAAATGCAGAATAATACATTGTTGACGATGACGACAACAAAAATCCAACTGGGGAGACCAGGAACAGATAACAGTTTTCATGATGTAGCAAAAGAATAGAACGGAAAATGTAATCCAAAGCCTGAGAAAGCAAGTAGATGTTCTGCTAGCACAAAAAGCTTTTAAGTCTTGGCACTGCTTTTAAATAAGTTGTGTTGCCTTTTCGGAAAATGTTCTCTCTTGGGTCGCTGTGTTATCAAACACCAGGAAAGTACAGCACCGTTAGGACATCCTCACTCAATCTTAATATCCAGAAAAGTACCTAAGGAGAAAGTGCTCCATCAGGTAGCCGGGTCCTAAGCTGTGTAGGGCTTTATATGTCTGCATTCGTACCACCGGGACAAACAGCAGGAGACACCTGTCTCAGACGTACCTTGCTTAGGATGCACCTTGGAGCATCTGTCTGACCATAGCTGGAAGCAAAGAGTTATTATTGTTATTTAATAGATCTATATCCTGTTGAACATATTTAAAAATATCTCTTTAAAAAAATCCCAGGTAGTTCAAAATGCATTACAATATACATAAAAGTTGCTAAAAAGTTTATATAAAGCTTTAGTTAAAGCATTAATATCAATTAATACCAATACAACACCATAATTGCATAACAGGCTGGGCAGCAAAAAGAAACTTACACCATGTTTGCATTCACTCAGAGAAGGCTGGAGTCAATGGGCTAGGGTGACCTTTGGTCTCAGGGCCGGTGCCAGACTATTTTGCGCCCTAGGCAAGGTGAGCTACTTTCACACACACACACACACACACACACACACACACACACACATGCCAACTTTGAATTTTAAGAACATTTGTTTCCTGGAAAAAATAAGAAGCACAAAACTTGAAACTGCTAAATTTATTTTAGAGTGCAAGAAATACGTCATGCCAATTATAGCAAACAAATTGGAAAAGAACATCTATGGGTCTAAAATGCATTATTTAATAGGAATATCACCTCCAAATCATCCCCCCAACTCACACGAGCACGCACACACACATACTCAGCATCGCTCACTCCAAACAAACACGCATGAACACATGCATTCACTCAAAGACCCCGTGCACCCCATTCACCCATACATTCTCTCTCTCTCTCTCTTCCGGGCGCGTTCCAGAAGTCCAAACGTGGAGCCGCCCCACCCCCACCCCAGCGTCCCTGGCTTCATTTCGTCTGGGCAGGCGCAGGGCGCCGTCTTGCACGCCCAGGCCCAGCTGAATCCTCAGGCCGGGCCGGCTCACAGCCATCGCGCATGAGTGCTGCACTGTGCCCAGTGCCCCTCTTAGCTTGGCACTCCAGGCGGCCACCTGAGTGGCCTCTATGGTAGCACCGGCCCTGTTTGGTGACATCCCATAATTGCTGGTGGCACAGGTCAAAACACAGCCACAACGTAAGAAGGGAACTGGGAAAGGCTGTGGGTCAGGAGAACCCCAGATTTGCATACAGGATATCTCAGGTTTGATCCCTGACATCTCCAGGTGTTGCTGGAAAAACTCCTGCCTGAAACCCCGGAGAGCATCGCTGCTGCCAGTCAGTGCTGACAATACTGGGCTTGATGGACCAAAAGCCTGACTCAGTTAAAAGCAGTTTCCTACGTCCATCCCTTGTGCAGGATCTACTGGGATCCCCATGCTGGAGCACAAGGTAAGTCTAATAAATAAAGCAGCCGTCTTCAAATATCTGCAAGGCTGCGATGCAGAAGACGGAGCAGACCTGGCCGCTGTGGCATCAAAGGGCAGGACTGGAACCAAAGGTTGGAAGAGGCAGGAAAGCAGATTTCAGCTAAACGTCAGAGAAATGTCCTAATGGTAAGAATTTGGTGAAAGTGGCACAGGGCTGCCTCAGGCGGTGGTGTGTATGATGTGGCTTTCTTCACTGGAGGTATTTATTTATTTATTTATTTATTTATTTATTTATTTATTACATTTCTATACTGCCCAATAGCCGAAGCTCTCTGGGCGGTTCACGAAAATTAAAACCATGAAAAGCATAATAAAACAACTAACAGTCTAAAAAACACAAATACAAAATACAATATAAAAAGTACAACCAGGATAAAACCATACAGCAGAAATTGATACAGATTAAATTACAGAATTAAAACAGCAAAGTTTAAATTTAAGTTAAATTAGGTGTTAAAATACTGAGAACATAAAAAGGTCTGCAGCTGGCAATGGAAGGAATATAGTGTAAGTGCCAGGCGGACCTCTCTGGGGAGCTCGTTCCACAGCCGGGGTGCCACAGCGAAGAAAGCCCTCCTGGTAGCCACCTGCCTCACTTCCTTTGGCAGGGGCTCACGGAGAAGGACCCCTGTGGATGATCTTAAGGTCTGGGCGGGCACATATGGGAGGAGGCATTCCTTCAAATAACCTGGCCCCAAGCTGTTTAGGGCTTTGAATGTTAGTACCAGCACTTTGAATCGGGCCCGGACCTGGACTGGCAGCCAATGAAGTTGTAGAAAGACTGGCCTGATGTGGTCTTGCTGGCCAGTCCCTGTTACTAAACGGGCTGCCCTGCTTTGTACCAGCTGAATTTTCCGGTAGCAAGCTGCATCCTGTACTGTGGACACTAAAAGATCTCCGTCCTCCCTTCTGACTCCATGATTCTAAAAATATTTCTGCATGACAGGTGAAAACGCAACCTCTGCACCGTTTCCTTGCACGGCAGTTCAGCCCCACTTGAATTCCTGCCCCTTGTTCAGCTGTTTAAAGGTACAGGTACCCTGTCCGAAAAAGAAACTGACGACACTGTGTTTACATTCCCTGCTAAGTCTGCAGAGGCTGTATTTGAAGCCAGTCCAGTGGGACAGGAAGCTGTTGTGTGAGCCGGAATAAATCTCCTTCTCTCCCTCTCTCTCTCTCATTCTGTTCCGCTCATGTTTCCCCTCCCTGCTCAGTTTTTAATGTGTGTGGTTTTGGACGCGTTTGCCAGCTGTGTGAGAGAGCCAGTTGTAAAGCTGAGTGGGAAGGGCCGGGCTTGCAGGAAGTTGCAGAGAAGCTGCCTCTCGGAGAAGGTTTTGCAGGGCCAGAAATAAAACCACTGCAAAGAGAGAGAGAGTGGGGGGGAAGAGAAGCTTGTTGTGAATGCAGCTGGAGCCTACCAGAGGGCTCTCAAAAAAGCCCCACTGGCACGCAACTGACAACAGCGAGTCCCGAATGGAGCAGAGGGCAGCGGTGTTCCCCCGAACATCAGCTGGGGAAGAGCTTCAGCAGAGGTAACGCTTCAGGGTCAGGGGGTCATGTCCCCAGAGGGCTGGGCATCCTCCGGCTTGGCTCTCTCTCAGTGGAGCTTGCCGCTTTCAAAGGTCTGGTTGTGTCCGCCATCTCCCCGTGATCGGAAACAGGCCAGGCTGTTTTGAGTAGTGGAAAGAACCCACAACTTCCGAACAAGACATCAATGGGACCCTTTTTGTGTGTGTATTGAATGTGTGCCACACGGGAGGTTGGAGCAGCCAGGAGGGAACAGAAAGCAGGTCTGGCACTGTCTGGCAGGTGGGCAGTGGAACGGGTAAAGTGACCTTTGCTGTCACCGTTTTCTTAGGTTGTGAGTCCGAGGCTAGAGGCTCGGGAAGGATCGTGACAGATAACCAGCACATCCCCCAAATGTACATTTTCTTCTACTGGGAGCTTTTAGACCAGATGATATTCTTGGCTATCCTATCCCTGCTGCTTTGAGTACCATTGTTCCTGGCAGAAAGGTGACCTAGAAATCAAATCAAGTCAATCAGTAATGCAAGAATATGTAGAAAGGTTATCTTGGATCACAGTCCCGTAGCTGGGGTGGGGACTCTCGGTCCTTGGAGACTCACCAAAGTCACAGCCTTCTTTGAGTGACCAGAGTTCATTCATTCCCAAGGGGAAGAGAGGAAGAGGGAGAGAGAGAGAGAGAGAGAGAGAGAGATTGACTGATTGATTCCAGGTCATTAAAGGACCACACTGAAGAATACTTAACTTACTTTTGACTTTAATAACTTTCTCTATTCTTTTTAATTTTGCTCAGGATCCACGGATGGACATTTTGCTTATTACTTTCTTCATTAGTCTTTCCTATTTCCAAAGAGCTTGGACATTTGGGGTGGGTAATTATTCACGCAGTTCTCTTCCCTGCCCTGTCCCAAGGGCTGGGCGGGAGTAACAACACGGCGTTTATCTCATTTGTATCTGTACAAATAACCTGGCAATCGTTCGGGCAGAGAAACAATGGCTGGCACGCCCAAAGTCCATCACAGTGCACCGACGTCGTGATAAACTGCAGATAAATTGGAGTTGGTGGGTTTAGAATCCCTTCCAAGGGCTCCCTCTTGATTTGCACTGAATGTCTGGTAGTGCAAACCGTCACAGGGTGAGACTTTGGGTCAGAGATGCATGGGTCCCACTGAGCAGAATGAGTGGGAGGCAGGGCTGGCATCAAAAGTAGGCGTGGTTACACTACTGCTTTTACAGCGCTTTAAAGCGCTTTAAAGTGCTTTGAAAACGTTTTGAAACCTGTATATGCAGTGTGTCCTGGGCCCCAACAGTTGTCAAAACTGTTATAAAGCACTTTAAAGCAGTAGTGTAGATTCCCCCCCCCCCCAGGATGAGAAGCAGCTCCAGTGGGTGACAATGGCACTGAGGGAGGGGGACTGATGGAGAGCGTCTCGCCCCAAAGCACTCCAAAATCTGGAGCTGGCAGGCCTGCCGCATTTTGCAGTAAGGATGCAATCCTATGCATGTTTAGACAGGGGGAAAACTGCATCTCCAGGCTTGTAGGATTTTTTTTCTGTCTAAACATGCATACACATTACCATCTAGAGGCGGTGTGTGTTTTGAGGGGTGGGGGTGGGGGAGTAAGACATTAAATCCAGAGACTGAATTTCTCAGTTCATTGTTTGCTTTGAAAACAAGAACACTGAAGACAGGCAATGAACAGCAGCAGGCATAATTTCTTAGAGACAAGCCTGGATTTACTGGTAATGATAGGTGTGTGTACAGGCACAGCCCAAATGCTCAGGGTCCTCTCTCCTCTTAACTCTTTGGTATCTGCTACCCAAGGATGCTGCTGCTGCTGCTGCTGCCTAAACCTTCACCTGAATTCCAGACTCTGCCCTTGACCCAGGTTGGCCTTGCCCAATTCAGTGCCCTCCTGTCATCCCTGGCTGGGGGAGGCTGGCCTGAATGCACAGGCTGAGTCCTGCAGATTCTCGGATGCTCTTACCATTCCAAGGACTCAGACGATGAAATTGACAACTGTAGAATAAGGCTCCAGATGAAACTGACAAGGATTTTTACAGTAGGAAATACATAGCAGACCGGTAGACTTGCACAAGACCACTGATTAAATTTAGTTTAAAAAAAACATTACGATACCATTTGCGCAAATTTAAAAACCTGGAAAATAATAATTAAAAAACCACAATCCCTCTTGAACAAATCACAGGACCCAGAAAAAAATATATGTGTCCATTTATTTAGTACAAACATTTCCAGAATCAGGAGGAAAAACCCACTACAGTCTGCCACCACTTGTCAGAATGAATCCCTTCAGGCTTAAACAGAACAGAATTCCCAGTGTCACACATCCCTAAATTTTAGATTGGTACCTCTTTGGGTCAGGGAGCCACGCTTCTGTAAGTGACACACATGTTGAATGCTGGATTTAAATAAACCAGTTATATTCATCATGTCAAAAGTAGTAGCTAATGTAAGCAGGATATGGAGTGTTGAGAATGCTTAGCAGCTCTCCCAGAGGCATGAGTGACTGAAAGCTTCATCCCACCTAGAATCATAGAATCATAGAATAGCAGAGTTGGAAGGGGCCTACAAGGCCATCGAGTCCAACCCCCTGCTCAATGCAGGATTCCACCCTAAAGCCACCTACCTGCTTGCCTCAGATGATCCCCATAGCGCTAAGCTTTCACGGTTGCTGCTGCTGTTGTTGTTGCTACCATGTTTAAAGTTCTCCCTAATATCTATTACTGTGCCAATTTTAGAGTCTTTATCTTTAAAGCTTACGCAGATGTAAGCATTTCTTTAAAATCCTGCTCCTACGCCCCAGCGGCGGCTCGGAAGATACGTTAAAAATGTAGGGGCTAAATACGGCAAATCTTTTTGCTTTATTGCGCAATTAAGGCAGGATGCATGGGAGTACTTCACAATCAAAGCAGATTATAAGGCGGAAAACGTCTGAGTCCTTTGCATGCAATTCACAGTGATTGCACAGTATAACGCTGGTGTGATAAAACTCATAGGATGTTGGGAACTGTAGTCCAACGCACATCTGGAGGACATCAGGTTCGGAGAAGCTGTTCTAAGATTGGACATTAGTTATGGCCCAATTGTTGTGGGGCGCTTTTGTGGTGTTCCTTCTAGGCTGTGACACGGGTCGGGGGTACAGGTAGAATTTGTGCATCATGGATGAACGTGTTTGATATTGTATTGTTTCTCAATTATGCTTGTTATGGTGCTTAATTTTATTTTTTGCATTATTGTGCTGAATATGGTTTAAATTGATTTTGGTTTTTTTCATTTTATGTTGGATTTCTCTATTTGTGCAAGTCATTTTGAATGCTTTTTATGCTTGGAAAGGATTCATAAATAATACTATTATTATTATTATTATTATTAATAATAATAACTGCAGTATCCCAGTCTTCTCTATGGGCTCTCGTTCTTGTTGGCCACACAGCAAGCTATGAATGCTCCAGGTGTTGCCATTCAGCACAAAACATACACAAAAATGAGTGTCGATTTGCAGAAACGGTGGCATTGGTTTGCACGACTACTTAATTCTTCTGGGCACAGCCTTGAAGCTGCTTTGGCTCGCAAGGACCTGAAATTTTATTAGCAATTTATTTTATTTTGGATCAGCACAGTGTAAGTGACCACCTGGCCACTCAGTGTCAGAAACCGCTGCTAAGAGCTGTTCTCTGCCCAGCCCCGGTGTCTTCCAGTCCAGGCCTCTGCGACAAAGCTGGCTGTAATAAATGTGTTACTCCAGCTTGCTTGGATGCCCTTTCCTGGCCGGCTCCTTTAAGCCGAGGAAGGAGGGAGGCCCAGATTATTTTCCAGCCTGCTGTGACTTCAGAAGGCAGCAAAAAGGAGCATAGCAAGCAAGCTGAGAGAACGGAGGTCTTCTGCAGTGAGCAATAGTTGCTGGAGACAAAGGATGAAGCTGGCACAGGCCAGAGGACACCTGCTGCTTTGCCCAGCTGGGTAAAACAGACCCTGATTTGTCCTTCTCCGCTCTGGATGTCCGACAGAAGACAGGCAATCCTGAAAAAAACAGCTCTGGGCCAAAAGGTACCCGCTGTCTGTGTGTGATTTTTGCAAAATGGCTCCTCCTCTTGCTTTTTAAAAAATATCTCTCTCTTTCCCATCGGCAGCTGAGTTCCCTACTCCCTTTTCTTCCTCTTTCCTCCCTTCGATCCTCTGTTTTTCTCTTGCCTTCCCTGCTCTCTTTTCATTCACAGTTGCCACTTTTTCTTGTCGGTAGCCGCTGTGTGACTTTTACACTTTTATAGACTGTCAAAAAATCAACAGCTGAAGCTTTAACAGATTGCAGTTTTGGGAGTCCCCATTTCTTCATGCAATGCGGAGCTTGGCCGGTTGCATGTTCACTCAAAAGTAAGGTCAATGGGACTTACTCCATGGGCTTGCAAGCCCAAATGCCTTGAAAATGAAACCCCTAATTGTCGGCCACCCCGGTCTTCCTTAATGCGGTGCTCCCCAGATTTATGGACCATAACTCCCATCAGCCCCAGCTAGCATGGCCAATGGTCAGGGATTATTTGTGGGCGGCTGTGGAAGACACATCTCTTTACCCAAGCCTTTCATTTAATGATTGTGTTGCTCTGTTAGTCTGCTTCTTAACGATTGTGCATTTAGGTTTGGTTTTAAATATTGCAAATAATTCGAGCCTTTTAACTGATGAGTTTTTGTATTTGTCAATATATATTTTATTTATTTATTTATATAGCACCATCAGTGTACATGGTGCTGTACAGAGTAAAACAATAAAATAGCAAGACCCTGCCGCATAGGCTTACATTCTAATAGAATCATAATAAAACAATAAGACGGGGAAGAGAATGCACCAAACAGGCACAGGGGAGAGTAAAACTAACAGTATAAAAGTCAGATCGAAATCAAGTTTTAAAAGCTTTAGAAAAAAGAAAAGTTTTTAGCTGAGCTTTAAAAACTGCGATTGAACTTGTAGTTCGCAAATGTATTTTAATTCTGTTTCTGTAAACTTTCGACATGGTAAGCGATGATGATGATGATGGGACTTGTAGTCTAAAACATAAGGGAGGCACCAGGTTGCCTATCTCACTTTGGAAGCCTGAGGGCAGCGCCCTTTTCTCATAGTGTGGCCTAGTGGTTAGAGTATTGGACTGGGACTCAGGAGAGCAGGGTTCTAATCCCCACCTGGCCACGAAGCTCACTGAGTGAATTTGGGCAATCACTGACTCTCAGCCTAAGCTGCCTCACAGGGTTGTTGTGAGGATAAAATGTGTGTGTGTGTGTGTGGAGGATCACGTACACTGCCTTGGGTTCATCTAACCCAGTATTGCCTAGTGGGATAAAAATGTAAATACATAAAATGGATACTGTTTTATACTGTTGTTTTTGTATTTTTGATGGTTTTAAATTTTCTATACTTTTTAATGTTCACTGTTTTTAACTTTTGTAAACCTCCCAGAAAGCTTCTGCTATGGGGCGGTATATAAATTTAATAAATACATACATAGAGGCAAGAGGTAGCCCTGTTTAAGAGGTGCCTGTAGGGAAATCGTGCTACCTATGCCAGGGACGGCAGACTTCTACAGGTGGGGATCCCAGCTGGTACGTCGTGGTTTTAGGAAGGGTGGTGGCGTGGGGTCCATAGGAAAATGAAGAACAGGCCTGGCTTTCTCACCTTGCTGCATGTATTTCAGGTAAAGGGCCGGACCTTTCCACCATGCCGTTCAGGAGATGGCTGCCCCGGGCGGGGACCGGCTGGAGCAGAGCGAAGCGGATCGACTCCAAGCATAAAGCCGGAGGCGTTGTGGCTGCGACAATGTGCTTGAACTTCGTGCCAGGTATGACAGAGCTGCGTCCGAGGGGCCTGTTTTGGGTGTCAAAAGAAGATGGCAGAAGTAGGCGACTCCCAACCAGCACGTGCGGGGAAGGAAAATAAGCCCCCGTGGCTTATTTTCCCTCCATGATCATGCCAACCCGAACTATGTATATTTCTGTGATTGTTTCTTTAAAGCGACGTTAATGACACGACACTGCCTTGACAACACCATTATCAGTAGTAGGTGAATAATAACGAATAGCATGAAAGTCATGGAAGTAGTATAAAATAAACTGAAGGCTCTATAATAACCCCCGTTCTGCTGGGCTTCCTTCTCTGAGGTGCAGGGAACAGCCTCGTCCTCAAGAGGATCTTGCATTTGGACCGGACTTTGCGCTCCTCCACGCCACCACTCAGGTAAGAATGGATCGTCGGGGTGCTTGAAACTTGGCAAGAGAGGGGGCTGTGGTGGTCAGCCAGCAAGGGTCAGGGCTTAAGGGAGACTTCCCCAACCTGGGGACCTCCACATGGGTTGGGCTACAGCTCCCATCATTCCCAGTCAGCCTGGCCATTGACCCCACCTCCATTTGCCTTCGGCCCTGCCAACCACTGGGACGTGGCCCCTGGTCACCGTTGGTTTTGTGCAGCTCTCCCGTTCGTGCAAAATGAGCCGTGGACACAAATCCGGTGCAAGATGAACAGCGAGCCGAGGTCTGGAGAATCTTAGCAAGGTCGAACGTCACCCGTTCATCCCTGTCTTCTCCGGATGGCTCTCACCCATACGGTCGCATTGGTCCATTTTCCTATTTTATTTATTATTTAAAACATTTATATCCCGCCCTATATCATTAAGATCTCAGAGCAGCATACAGATAAAAGCATACAGTATAAAACAATAAATATGCACCGTTAAAAACAAATTAAACCATGAACAACTTAAAACAATATACAATTTAAAAGCAGTAAAAGCAATTAAAACAGTTAAAACAATATGCCGGTGAGTTTAACCATCAAAGGCTTTGTTAAAAAGCCATGTTTTTACTTGGCGTTGAAATAAAATCAGTGTTGGTGGCAATCGGACGTCCAGGGGGAGGGCATTCCACAGTCAGGGTGCCACAGCAGAGAAGGCCCTCTCCCTTGTCCCATCATAATGTATATATTGCATTGGTGGGATACGGAGAAGGGCTCCTTCAACAGATCTAAGGTCTCGGGCAGGTATCTATAAGGAGAGGCTCTCTCTCAAGTATCGAGGTCCCAAGCCGTTTAGGGCTTTAAACGTCATTACCAACAGCAACAATCTTCCTAGGCATGATGGCCAAATTTCTCCCATTCAGGCAGCCACGTCGGTTTTCTCATGGCTTCCTTTTTTTTCTGTTCCAGGGATTTCATCCATCATCAGGGAGGATATCCGGGGACACCATCTCAGCCTGCGTCCCCGAGGCCAAGCCAAATACCGCTGAAGAACATAGCCACTGCTGGTATAGCCATGGGCCTTATGGCTTGAAGGGGTGACTGGGCTGCATTTCCTGGCCCAGAGGAGTGGCTGGCAACTAGATTGGCCAGAGGCCCCATATCCAACATTGTAATTGGGAGGTTGGGCCAAAACCTGGGGCAAATCTACACAGAGTACTGAAGGCGCTTGCATGCGCCCCCAGTGCGCCCCCAAAGCGATTGTGTAGATACCGCCCTGGAAGAGACGGAGGAAGAGGCGGAGGAGGAGGTGGCTGGGGAATCCAGCCGCGTCCTTGCTGCTGCCGCCCACCGCCCTGCCGGCCGGGTCGGAGAGCTCGGCGGAAGAAGGCAGGGCGGAGAGCGGAAGAAGCTCTCCGACCTGGCTGGCTCTTTCGCTGGCAGCAGGAGGCCGGCGGGGAGGTGGGCAGTGGCGGCAAGGACACGGCCGGATTCCCCAGCCTCCTTCTCCTCCGTCTCTTCCAGGGCGGGATCTACACAATCATTTTGGGGGCGCACTGGGGGCGCATGCAAGCGCCTTCAGTCCTCTGTGTAGATTTGCCCCTGTTATGCTTTCTTAACTTATTTATTTATTTATTGCATTTTTATACCACCCAATAGCCGAAGCTCTCTGGGCGGTTCACAAACTTGTGCTCAGGAAGGTTGGCAACCCTGTCATTCCTTCCAAGCATGTGATTTGATGCAGTACTGAGCAGCTTTTAATTTCTTAAAGGAACAATAATTAAAAAAACAAGTTTCTAGATCTTATGAATTTCAAAGCTTGAGAGGTTTTAGGCAATGCTCATTGGTTTCTCGAGAAGCTGAAAACGTGGCTGGGTAGGATTTTCAAGTGCTCAGAGGGGAAAGTTCTAGAGCTCTTAGGAGCTCTGGGCTACTCCCTATAAACCAGCAAAACTAGACTAAATTACGGGAAACCGTTTTTAAATATAGAATAAATTATGCAAGATAAGAAGAAATCATGTCACTTTGGGAGCCTGGGTAAGGTTCCCAATAATTTACATAATTTATATCAGATTCATGATTGACCTTTCTTGGAGCAGAAACTCTCTCTCTCTCTCTCTCTCTCTCTCTCTCTCTCATATTCCAAATCTGGAAAAAGAAAATGTGTGTCGTTTCTCCTTATTTTGCATACATTGTGTTTAATCGATTCCTGTTTGGCTAGAGGTAGGCAGAGTTCCAGAGGCCAAGGGAACTTCCCCCTTCGATCTCTGGGAATCTAATCCAGCCACCCTTGAAATTCCACAAAGTGTTGCTCACATTTTTCCGACTCTCCCTTCACCACCATAAGGACTAGAATCACGGTTGCTGTTTTTTTAAAACCACCACCACCACCTTAGAGCAACCTACAGCCAGCGAACCGCGACTCCCTTACTCATGGAGCCTTTGTGCTCAGCTGGATTGGGACGGTTGTGCAGAAATGTACCTTCCTCTCTCTGTCCTTCCCTTCTTCAGAAGCCATCCAGAAACACCGGAAATGCCTGGCCGATTGGTTCCGCCAGCAGCCCAACGAGGAGAGGCAGTTTGGCCCGTCCTTCTCGCTGGACACGACCCACGTCGACCCCGTGATCCGGGAGAGCTCCCTGGAGGAGATCCTGAAGCCCTCTCCCGAGATGACCATCCAGAACCAGCTCCAGGCCTCCTGCAGCCGCACCATTGGCCTCCAGCACCTCTTCGACGCGGACGCCTGCGGGCATCCGGTGAGGAACGTGGTGCTGTACGGGACAGTGGGCACCGGCAAGAGCACCCTCATCAAGAAGATGGTGATGGACTGGTGCCACGAGCGCCTGCCGCGCTTTGAGCTGCTCATCCCCTTCTCCTGCGAGGACCTGTCCCAAGGCAATGCGCCCATCTCCTTGCGGCGCATGGTCACCAAGAAGTACCTCCACCTGCGGGAGGTGGTGCCGGCCTTGGGCTCCGCCAACCTCAAGGTGCTCTTCATCCTCAACGGCCTGGACCGCCTCAACCTGGACTTCCGCCTGGCCCGCACCGAGCTCTGCTGTGACCCCAACGAGCCGGTCCTTCCCTCGGCCATTGTGGTCAACCTGCTCAGGAAATACATGCTGCCAGAGGTGGGTCTTAGGGACTGACGGGTGGATGACGAAGCCAAGCCCTCCTCGCCTCTCTCTGCTGTGGCCTTCCTTCCCACCAGTGTTCCCTGGTGGCACCGATGGCAGTGGGACGGTGAATTTACTCCGGGTTTCAATCAGAACCAGTCAGAACTCCAAAGGAGCAATCCAAGGTGCTTCCGCAACTTGGAAAGCTCATTTAGGATTCCAGCTGAAACCCAGAGCGGATTCACTGTCCCATGACGTTGGAGCCTTTACTAGGGCTGTGCACCGACCCTCCGATCCGCTCTGCACCCGATCCGCAAATTCCGGATCGGGCCCGCTCCGCCCCGTGTCGATCCACCTACGGTCTGCTCCATTCCGCTGCGGAGCTCCGGATCCGAATCAGAGCTCCACAGCAGTGGCACCGCCGCTGCCATGTAAAGCCCCCTCCCTCCTCTCCCCTTACCTGCGTCCGTCCGCGGTCTGGCAGCGGCTTCAACTGAGCCCGAGGACTCAAACCGGAAGACCAGGCCGGAGCTGCGGCCTGGTCTTCCGGTTTGAGTCCTTGGGCTCAATTGAAGCCGCCACCAGACTGCGACAGAGACAGGTAAGCCCCCCTCCCCTCTACCCCCTTACCTGGCTCTGCCGCCGTCGCCACATGCACTGTGGCAGTGCCAGGTAAGCCCCCACTTACCTTTCTTTCAGAGCTCCGGATCGAGGCGAAGGATCTGCTTGGTCTCAATCTTCTTCGCCTCGATCTGCAGCACCCCCCAACCCGCTTTGTGTCCGCCTTTGCCGGAGGCAAATCAGGCCGCCTCGCTATTGCTTCTAGGCTCCGAAGTGAATCCTTTATGTAAAATAGGGAGAAACCACGCACATTTTCTTCTTCCAACCTAGCCTTTACCCTCCTGGGTGGGGGGAAATGGGAGACAGGACACAGACCGTGCAATGGGAGCAGGCCCTGATGTGTCCTGTGCCTGCTCCTGCCTCCTTTGCTCCACCTTCTTACCCACAGGGCCGTTGCTATCAGTTAGTCTTGGGGGGAGTCTACACACCGTTCCGAAGGTGCCCTGAAGCCACTTGAGGGCGCCCCGAAAACGCTCATGTACTATGTACCTTAATCGTCCCCAGAAGAGGCGGAGGAGGAGGCGTGCTTCGGCGTTCCGAAGGGCGAGGAAAGGGGGGGGCGGCGGCGGCGGCGGCGGCGGCGGCTTCTTCCGTAGTTTGCCTCTCCAAGGAGTTTGCCTCTCCAAGGAGCGCGCGCGGGGGAGATCCCCAGCCACACCAAGTGGCTGCATGGAAGGGGGTGGAGGAGGAAGCAGGCTGGAGACACGCGCGCGCGCACACACACACACACACGGACACACGAGGCAAACTGTTGCTGGCAGCGGAGGGCGAAGGGGAGGAAGAAGCGGTGGCGGCGCGCGCTGTGTCTCTCTCCCCTGTCTTCCTTTGAATTCCGCGATGCATTGTCCTCCTCGCTCTCGCTCAGGGGACACACACACACACGCTTCCTCCTCTGCCTCTTCTGGGGACGATTAAGGTACATACTACAGGAGCGTTTTCGGGGCGCCCTCAAGTGGCTTCGGGGCGCCTTCGGAACGGTGTGTAGACTTCCCCCTCCAATTGGAGCAGGCCCTCCTGTTCCGTGGGAATCCTTTAGAGCTGTATTCAGTGAAAACCTGCACCACCCCCTGTTATAACATACTGAAAACGAAATGCTCTGAGCCAGCCTGCCCTTGACTGACCCTTGTGCGCGCATGTGCTCCTGTTCTTCCAGGCAAGCATCATCGTCACCACGCGGCCCTCCGCAGTGCGCCGGATCCCCAGCAAGTTTGTGGGCCGCTACGTGGAGGTCTGTGGCTTCTCCGACATCAACTTGCAGAAGCTCTACTTCCAGCTGCGTCTGTGCCAGCCCGAGTGCGCCGGCACCTCCGGCCCTCCCACAGAGGAGGAGGCGAGCGAGCAGGACAACCTGGTGGAGATGCTTTCAAGGAACTTGGAGCGGCACAACCAGATCGCGGCCGCCTGCTTCCTGCCCTCCTACTGCTGGCTGGTGTGCACTACCTTGCACTTCCTGTACTTCACCAAGTCGGTGCCTCCTACTCAGACCCTCACAGGCATCTACACCAGCTTCCTGAGGCTCAACTTCAGCGGGGAGGTGCTGGACAGCACGGACCCCTCCAACATCTCCATGATGAAGTACGTGGCCAAGACAGTGGGCAAGCTGGCCTACGAGGGGGTGATGTCCCGGAAGACCTCCTTCTCGGAGGCGGACCTGCGTCGCTGCTTCGAGGTGGAGATGAAGACGGAGAGCGAGCTCAACCTGCTGAACGTCTTCCGGAGCGACGTCTTCCGCTTCTTCCTGACGCCCTGCGTGCAGTCCGGCAAGGAGCACACCTTTGTCTTCACCATCCCCGCCATGCAGGAGTACCTGGCTGCCCTCTACGTGGTCCTGGGCGAGAAGAAGACCCTGACGCAACGGGTGGGCAAAGAGGTCTCCGAGATCATCAGCAAGGTGAGCGAAGACGTGTCCGTGGTCCTGGCCATCGTCTCCAAAGTCCTGCCCTTGCGCATTCTGCCGGTCATCTTCAGCCTGGTCAAAATCTTCCCCCGCTACTTCAGCCGCTTCGGCAGCAAGGACCGCGACACCATCGCCCGCACCATGGCAGTGGAGATGTTCAAGGAGGAAGACTACTTCAACGATGACGTGTTGGACCAGATCAACTTCAGCATTCTTGGGGTGGAGGGCCCCATGCGCCACCCGGACGAGGCGTCCGACGACGAGGTCTTCGAACTCTTCCCCATCTTCATGGTCGGGCTGCTGTCACGGCGCAACCGGGCCATCTTGGACCAACTGGGCTGCCCCATAAAAAACCTGGCGGCCTTCGAGATCGCCAAGGCCATGAAGAAGACGGTCATTCGCAACAGCCGCAAGGGCCTGCCGCCCTCCGAGCTCCTGGACTACCTCTTCTTTCTGCACGAGTTCCAGAACGAGCGCTTCACGGCCGAGGCCATCCAGTCCTTGAGAACCATCAACCTCTCCTTTGTCAAGATGACCCCCCTCAAATGCTCCGTCCTGGCGTCTGTGGTGGGCACCACGAGTCACGAGGTGGAGGAGCTGAACCTCACCTCTTGCCACCTAGACGTCAGCAGTCTGAGGACTCTCTTCCCAGTTTTGCTGCGATGCAAAAGGCTCCAGTGAGTGTTGGGACCTAACGGGGGCAGGGTTAAAGTACAGCATCCTTCCTCGGGTTGCACTACAGCTCCCATCATTCCCAGCCAGCATTGGCTGGGACTCAGTGGTCGAGCACCTGCTTTGCATGCAGATCCCAGGTAGGGCTAGGGAAAACTCCTGCCTGAAACCCTGCAGACCCATTGCTGCCAGTCAGTGTCGACAATACTGGGACAGATGGACCAAAGATCTGACTCAGTATAAGGCAGCTTCCTCTGTTCCTAAGTAATAATGAATCAAGAAAGAAGATCCTTTTTAATTGCTCATTTGAGGAATCCAAATTTCCCTTAAAATCCCTGTAAAACTGTGGACCCAAATCTTTTAATAATCAAGAACAGTGGGATTTTCTGGGGTGTGTGTGTTTTGTTTTTTGAATATAGACCCGAGAAATTAATTTGAGTACTTTTAAGAAGTGCCCATGTTCTAGAGAGATCTGTCTCCAGCAATGGTAACTGTTCCTGGAGCCAATTTATGGCCATGTAATAATTTCATAAAATTAATTGAAGAGTGTTCGGAAACTCCAGCTGGTTCAAAGAGCTGCAGCCAGATTGTTGACCAGGGCTGGTTACAGGGAGCAGAGAACTCCCCTGTTAAAACAGCTCCACTGGCTTCCAGTCTGTTTCCAGGCACAATTCAAAATGCTGGAAATGACCTATAAAGCTCTATATGGTTCGGGTCCAGGTTATTTGAAAGAACGTATTCTCCCTTATGAGCCTGCCCGTGCTTTGAGACCTTCTGGAGAAGCCCTTCTTTCAGTCCCACCATCTTCACAGGCACGCTTGGTGGGAACATGGGAGAGGGCCTTCTCGGTGGCTGCTCCGGTGCTCTGGAACTCTTTTCCCGGGGAAGCTAGGCTGGCTCCCTCCTTGATGGGCTTTCAGAAGCAGGCTAAAATGTTTTTATTCCAGCAGGCCTTTGGAGAATAATCTGGCCCTCCATCTATGTTAATGTTAATGTCTTATAGTTTTGTTGTGTATTTTAAATGTTTATGGTTTTGTTTCCCCCCCCCCATGTATATTTTAAACTTTGTAAGGCCGCCTTGAGGCCCAGCATTGGGCAAAAGGCGGGATACAAATAAATATAATAATAATAATAATAATAATAATAATAATAATAATAATAATAATAAATTATTTTCCAATGTCCCGTAGGTTGCAATCTTGCCTTTCACCAGCGGGTGGCAAAAGGTGATCAGAGCAGAATAGTTGCACAGGGGCACCTGACTCTGAACTAAATTGCTCTTTTGGTTTCCTCGTTCAGCTTGCCGCTCAACAGCCTGGGGCCGGAGGCGTGCAAGTTGATCAGAGACCTACTCTTGCACGAGAAATGCATGGTCAGCACCTTACGGTGAGTGTGAAAGGGGTGTGGCATCACATGTCTCGACAACTTTGGCCCTTCGAACGCAGGGTCGGGCTTCTACTTCCCAAACCTAACGCTAGTGCTTATCAGTGACATAACATGCTTTGCATACGTTATCTCAGTAAGCATTACAAGATACCTGTGAGATGGGTTTCTTTCCTTATCACTGTGTAGCAGGAGGCCCTGGCAGGTGGGGAGAGGCTGAGGTCACTCATTGCTTGCTTTAAGGCTCTCTGATTAACTTGTGCAGGAGATCCCAGTGGCTCTCTGGGAATACCCGGGAATAAGTCCCATCGAGACTAATTTGTGACTACATAAGCCTAAACAGGTTGGAGAAACCTGCAACGGAATCAGATGAGCTCAGATTTCCACGAATCCGACCGGCAAATTCTGGAGCAGACCAGCTTTTCCTAAGTTATACAGATTCCACAGACTTACAGATTATTTCCTTTCCACAATTTTACCCAAATTTAGTTGTAGAAAATAAAAATAAAAACACTGGCCAAAATACTGCCAAATACCAAAACAAAACAAACCAATGGCCAAATACGGGCATTTCCTCCATAGGTTAAAGCACGAAGATGTGCATTTTCTGGAGGATTTAAGCATTTTCTGCGGGATTTGTGCATTCGTGCAAGTGAGAATTTGCAGAATTGCGAATTTCCGCAAATTCGAGCAATTGAGGGAAATCCAGTTCCGTCAATAAGCAGACAATGGAATGAAAGGCACCTGACAGTTACAAAATCTGTACCTCCCTGCGCATCCCCTAGGCTGGCTGGGGATAATGGGAGTTGTAGTCCAACCCCTCTGGAGGGCACCGGGTTGGAGTGGGCTGGTGTACGGGAAGGCTCACGCCTCCTGACTTTCACCTCTGCCCCTTCTGCAGGCTGGCGGACAACCCCGTGACTGAGCAGGGAGCCCGCTACCTGGCCGAAGGCATTGCCGGCAACCGCTCCTTGAGCCACCTGTCGCTGCTGCACACCTCGCTGGGCAACCAGGGCGTGGCAGTGATCACCCAGCACTTGGCTCAGAACCAGCACTTGCGGGAACTGGACGTGGCCTACAACTCGGTGACCGACGAGACCGCGCTGGCGCTGGTGGAAGAGGCCAAGAGGCACGCAACGCTGGAGACCGTGCAGTGAGTCCCGCCGTCCCCCCTGCAGCCTCCTAGCTGAATAGGCCCCCGTGTGCAGGCGCATGGTTATGGTGCATCCCTGGCTAACCGAGCAATTTTTCCAGGGGCCACGTTTTTAAGTGGTGAAGTCCGGGGGCGCTGAACTATTGTCAGCGCAAGGGCTGAATACCATTTTGAAGAAGCTCGTGTGTGAGAGTGTGTGTGTGTGTGTGTGTGTATATGTGTGTGTGTACATTCCAGGTCTTGGGTGAAGCCAAAAGCACAAAAGCAGTGACGAAACCACTACCATGTTTTAGCTTATGGTTCTTATTGCCAGTAATTAAGCCCTTAGGAGAGGCATTTTAACCTTTTAGAATTTGGGGGGGGGGGAATGTGCCCAAAACAGGTAGTCAAGGGAAAGGAGGTAGGATGTGGGATAAGGTGGATGGTCGTCCAGGAGGGCAGACGAGGATCTGAGGCAGGGCGGATATGGTCCGCAGGCCTGAGGTTCGACATGCCTGGTCTAGTTCTATCGGCAGTGGCTTTCCAGGACATCAGGAAGAGAAAAAGCCTTCCCCATCTCCAGGCTACCTGGTACTTCTAAGAGGAGGCACCAAAATTGAACCTGGGTCCTTCTATATACAAAGGATGTGTTCTACCCGGGAGCTACAGAGCTCCCCAACTTGGCTTTCATCAGAAAAACTGACTGAAAAAGGCCCCAATAAGGATGGGTCTTGGGGAAAGGGGCAGGCGTATTTGGGGACCAGTTCAAACCCTCTGGAAGCTGGATTGGCAGTCTATACTAAATGAATGAATGAATGAATGAATGAATGAATGAATGAATGAATGAACAATTTGTATTGCCAAAATGCTGCAGCGTTCGAGAAAGAGATATGCAGAGAAATGAGCTTCCATTACCCCAAATCCTGCTCCATCTTAGGCCACAGCTAGACCTAAGGCTTATCCTGGGATCATCCAGGGTTCGCCCCTGCCTGAGCACTGGATCCCCTGTGTGTCACCTAGATGAACAGGTTTGACCCCTGGACGATCCAGGGATAAACCTTAGGTCTAGCGATGGCCTTAGTTCTCACCATGGGGATTTCACTAGTCATTGTCTATATGCTCTTAAGCGTCCATTAGTCTTCATGAGGACTAGGGTCTTGGATTTCATTTTTTCCCCCTTAACAGAAGCTGAAATATGGCTGACGAGGCGGTGGGAACAAGGGTGGTTAAATGGTGAAAGGCAGGAAGAACATCAAGATGTGCCTTCCAGATTTTCCAGAAGTGCACGTGTTCTAGCGAGATATCTACGGCTGGGCCACATGGAGTAGAATGAGTAGAGAGAACTCCCTGGAAAACATCTTGCATGAAACCCTGGAGAGCCACTGACAGTCAGTGTAGACCAGGGCTGCTCAGTCGTCAGACTTGTGAGGTCTCATACTCGTTCCTCTGGTCTTCAGCGAATAATTCCTTCCTAACATGGGCCCCCTTAAAAGATGGGCATGTGCAGGTGTAGATTTGATAACCTCTTCTCCCCAATTTACTCCTTCGCAGGTAGGGGCTGTGATTCAGAGGTAGAGCACCTGCTACATGCAGGTGGTCTCAGGTTCGACCCCTGACCTCCCCAGGTGGGGCTAGGAAAACCACTGCTTGCAGACCTGCTGCTGCTGCTGCCAGTCAGTGTTGACAATGCAGGGCGTGGTGGACCCAGGGTCTGAGTTAGGACAAGGCAGCTTCTGATGGTCCTAAGGCCCTGGCTGGCTCCTTAAGCGTTCTTGTCCCTCCCTCCAGCTTGTATTTCAACGAGATCAGCGCGGAAGGGAAGCAAGCCCTGCACGCGATGCGCAAGGAGTCCAGCCGCGTCAAGGTGCTCATCTTCTTGACAATAGGGGCCGACGTCTCCGACTACTGGGCCATCATCCTGAACGTGGTCCAGAAGAACCTGCCCGTCTGGGACCGCGAGCGGGTGCAGCAGCACCTCGGCCTGCTGCTGGAGGACTTGCAGTGGAGCCGCCGAAAGACCGCCAACCCTTGGAAGAAGGTCAAGTTCCTCCGCGTGGAGAACGAGGTCAAGAGGATGCTGGGAAACCTCCAGCAGGGGGCTCCCTAACGCCCTGCTCCCCGGAGCCTTCCGGAAACAGCATTATTCCGACTCCGGTTCAAGAATGCCAGTTGCGGGGGAAGAGCATGAGCCGTGTCAGGTGCATACAAATGCCCACTGAATCTGGAATTGGAGGAGATATCTCTCCCATGGCGTTGAGCTATTGTCTACCTAGTGGGCTTCCGATTGAGGCATCTGGTTGACTGCTGTGGGCCATGGATGCTCAACTACATAGGCCTTTGGTCTGATCCAGCATGGCTCCTCTTACATTCTTATAAGCCTGGCTTCTTCATACCTACACAATACAGATGTCAGACTGACAGACCAGTGATTCAGACAGAGATTCACTTTTGAGTCCTGTCCCATCTACCATGTTTCAGATGGGTTGCCAATTTTTTTTCATCTCTTATCTGTACTTTCTGTGTTCATTTGTCAGCTTATTGGTGTATTATTGTTTTGTTTTGTTTTTAATTTAAAAACACAATTTTTAAAAGCTGAAAACCTGCTCCAAGTGGGAAGGAGGTGGTTTATAATGGCACGGGTGCTCGCCACTCTGTGCTATGCAGAGTTGCTAAGAACCCAAAGAACTGTTTTCCTGGAAAAAAATTGTTTGAGTGACAAGCAGGGATGCAATCCAAAAGTACTCCCGCCGTACAAATAATGCCTCATTTATGGGCACCCGTAGGCCATACGGGTCATGCAGGGAGTGGTTAGCTAGCTCTCTTTGACAGCTCGAAAAAGGGGTACCCCCCAGTATCCCCAGTACATAGATGTGCAGTGTGGTGTAGTGGCTAAGGTGTTGGACTGGGAGTCGGGAGATCCGGGTTCTAGTCTCCACTCAGCCATGGAAACCCACTGGGTGACTTTGGGCCTGTCACAGACTCTTAGCCCAACCTACCTCACAGGGTTGTTGTTGTGAGGATTAAAACGGAGAGGAGGAGGAAGATGTACGCTGCCTTGGGTTCCTTGGAGGAAAAAAGGCGGGATATAAATGTAATAAATATGTCATTATTCTCAGAATCCTTACGTGGTATGAACATGAGGTACCGATTTAAGTTCAGGGAGAGGCCTAGCTCCACACCACAGCGTGGGTCATTCTCACATTTGAGGTGTGTTCCTGAGGGGTGCTTCTGTGTTGCTGTGAGGACATTCTGCAACAACCCACCACCCCGGCAGTGTTCACTCCAGGTCCTATCATCAATTCCAAACACAAATACCTCACAAGCCCTGCCTATTATGCCCCACGACACTATGTTTTCTTCCCAGCTTGTTCAAGATTCATAATCGTGGCATGTTGGAACTTGAGGCCACGTTTGGGGCCAAAAAAGTAAAAGGGTTTCTTTATATCGCTGAGGACTAGCAGCATGTGAAATATGACAGGCCATAGCCCCACTGGGGTTGTTTTGTTCGCCCCCTGCTGGCAGCCTATATCTATGCAGTATGTGAGTCTTCTTCCCTACTTCCAGGTAGTTGAGTGGTGGGTTGGATTCTCTTGAAAAAGTGCAGAGGAATAATAAGGATGCCCAACCCTCATCTCATGCCAGATTTCGAGGCTGGGGTTCGAATCAAACCTGTGGGGATGAAGAAAGCATAATATAAAGGAGGGGTGGGTAGGGTGACCATATTTGGGAAACCAAAAAAGAGGACACCTAGTGTGCGTGGGGGGAAGCAGCTTTCTGAGTCCTGCAGAAAGTACATTATTCCCCCACCACCTTAAAGAACCCGATTGGAGTGGAGGAGGGGAAAGGATTTCATTCTGCACCACCACCATCCACTCCAATTGGGGCCTTTTCTATAATGTCCAGGAATGACCCACTTTCCCCTTTAAGACCTCAATTGGAGCTCGGGGTGGGGGAATGATGTGCCTCAAGAAAGCATGTCACTCCCTCCTGCCATGCTAATGGCAGCCTTAAAGGGGAAGGTGTGTCATTCCAGGACATTATTGAAAATTATAGAAAATCCCCCCTGACACCATGGAAAGAACAAAAACCAGGACAAATCCGGGAAAATCCTGACAGTTGGTCACCCTAGGGGTGGGGGGTTGCTGGGGTGAGGATCGTTCTGCCGCCGTGCCTCCGCAGAAATAAAAGCACTTTGTTTTAGCGGAACACATCTGTTTTCTACGCATCGTTCTTTTACTGTCAGAAAAAAAAATTCTTTAAAGAGAGTTGGTGTGGTGGTGGTTATAAGGGTGCACGGAGCCCAGCTTGTACAGGCTGAGAGATGGAGGAACGGACGAAAGGAAGTTGTTTTTCGCACAACTCGTAATGAACTGACTGGATTTGAGGTCACAAGATGCCCTGAAGGCTGTTCTCACATCAACGGTTTTTGTTTCGTTTTTTGTAATGTTAGATTATCATGTTTTTTGTAATGTTAGTCATGGCAAATAGGTATCGGCTGCTCTTAGCTGTGGAACCTCCAAGTCCAGAGGCAGTATATCTTGGAATACCAACTGCTGCTGCCTTCATGTATCGCAGGGGTGGTTGAACCTTTTTCTGTAGAAATCCACATCCCCTTGCAGGGGGCAGCATGTTGGCGGTGGGCAGAGCCAGAACCAAAAGTGTGTGTGGAGGATGTTGGGGGAAATAAGTAGTGTTGTACAAATTCCTCCATGCAGATAAACGCAAGCGTGAGCTTTGAATCCTTAGTGCTTTATTTTAGAGAAGTCTTTCAAAACAAAACAACCAGGCTGGTATCATCAACTGATAACAAAGTAATTGTCTCACCATAAATCATAGCAAGCATAACAGCTTTACAGTTCTTCTTGGCAAAAGTTCTCTTTACATCAAAACAGCATACTCTCTTGCCTAGCAGCAGCTTACACCACACCCTCAAGCCTCCACACACTGCTGTGAAAGAGCAAGCCTTTTACTTCTGCCACCCTGTTTTCTTCTCTTTCTGCCACCCTGTTTTTTCTCTCTTTTTGCTACCCTGTTTTCTCTCTCTTTCTGCCACCCCGTTTTTTCTCTCTTTCTGCCACCCCGTTTTCTCTCTCTTTCTGCCACCCCGTTTTCTCTCTCTTTCTGCCACCCCGTTTTCTCTCTCTTTCTGCCACCCCGTTTTCTCTCTCTTTCTGCCACCCCGTTTTCTCTCTCTTTCTGCCACCCTGTTTTCTTTCTCTTTCTGCCACCCTTTTCTCTCTTTCTGCCACCCCGTTTTCTCTCTCTTTCTGCCACCCCGTTTTCTCTCTCTTTCTGCCACCCCGTTTTCTCTCTCTTTCTGCCACCCCGTTTTCTCTCTCTTTCTGCCACCCCGTTTTCTCTCTCTTTCTGCCACCCCGTTTTCTCTCTCTTTCTGCCACCCCGTTTTCTCTCTCTTTCTGCCACCCCGTTTTCTCTCTCTTTCTGCCACCCCGTTTTCTCTCTCTTTCTGCCACCCCGTTTTCTCTCTCTTTCTGCCACCCCGTTTTCTCTCTCTTTTTGCCACCCTCTTTTCTTTCTCTGCCACCCTCTTTTCTCTCTCTTTCCCTCAGGCTGCAGGTTGCCTACACTGATGTATCACTTGTGGGTTCCTAGGAAGCATCTGGCTGGCCACTGCAGGAAGCAAAATTCAGGACCAGGTAGCCCAACCTTATTCAGTCTAATGCCCTCCAGGTGTGTTGGACTATGCTGGCTGTGGAGTTCTGGGAGCTGTAGTCCAGTATTTCTGGAGGATACCAGGTTGGGGAAGGCTGAGCTGTATTTTTGCAGGGTTGTTGCTGTGCAGCATGCTCATGTGCATGTTTACTCAGAAGTAAATTCAGTGAGACGTAATCCCATGTGTGCGTAACATTGGAGGTCTGAAATCTTATGCATGTGTACTCAGAACAGAAGTTCTATTGTGTTCAATGGGACCTATGTCCAGATAAGTGGCCGCATGGCTGCAGCCTTATTTGTTTAAATTGATGTTGTGCAGACTTCTACTTTTACTTTCTACTGTTAGTTTTTCCCTACCCAGTGCCTGCTTACCCTACCCTGTACCTGTTTGCATTCTCTTCCCCTCCTTATTGTTTTACTATGATTTTATTAGATTGTAAGCCTATGCGGCAGGGTCTTGCTATTTACTGTTTTACTCTGTACAGCACCATGTACATTGATGGTGCTATATAAATAAATAATAATAATAATAATAAATTGCTCTCTCACACCCACACCACCCACCCACACACCAACAACCTGCTGGGCTTTAGGCAGGTAGCAAATAAAACCTTTTTTAAAAAATAGGTAATTAAAAAAAAGTACAAGCAACCTGAATTACATTATAATTCCACTCAATGGCGTTGTTTACTTTCATGATTTTTTTTTTTTAAATCTCCTCTTGCAGATCTTTTCTTAAAAAATAGCTGAAGATATACTATAAATTTCTTCTAAATTTTAGCAGTGAAAAGTTGCAAAGGATTTTTGTAAAGAAGAAAAAGATGTCCACTCTAGCTAGCCCTGGAACCTATTTTGGGGACTAGGGTTCAGCCTCAGAACATGTTAATTGTTCATATTATTTCACTGATCACACTCTTTAATTGCATTTCTATATATATATATATAAATAAATACACTGGGGTGGCATACAATAAGCATGCACCAGTCAAACGGAGAAAGAAAAGCACAGCCTCTAAGCATGTACAATTTGCAGTTCCTTTACTACACATTGGGTTTGCGAAGCCAAAGGTATTTGCTCCTGTGGGAGCTCAGTACCTCTTGTTTTTAGGAACCTACGTGCCATTACTGGCCCGTCTCCTCCGCCAGGAGCGAAGGTATAATTTTCCTCTCTATGATCTGCTCTTCAGATAGGGGGAAGAAAACACTTGCGGTGAAGAAGATGCCTTCCCCCGCTTAAATATTAAACTCGCGTGATCTCTTTAAAAAGGTGGGGTCCCCACGTAAAGCTGCCAGTTCACCCTGGACCTTGGACTTCGTGCGCTCCAGGAGCCAAGAAGCAGAAGGAAGAGGTAAGTGGCTCAGGACATGGCCAGCCTCAGAGCCGTACGCTTGGATTTCTTGGGCATTAATGATAATAATTGTTCATGAAACCACCGATGACAGTTGGGTGCTGAGCATAATTTACGGAGCTCTGACAGTGTGATCTTGCTACAATTCTTAGCTTGCCTTGAAACTGTAAAGCACCCTTCCCCAACCTGGTGCCCTCCAGATGTTGTGGACTACAACACCCATCACCCTTGACCATTGGCCATGCTGGCTGGGGCTGATGAGAACTGAAGTCCCCAGAACCTGGAGAGAGAACACCTGGTTGGGGAACGAAACTGCAGAGCCTCCAGAAACCGGTAGCCACCTTTCATTCTAGCAAGGCCCCTTTGTTTTTCACAGCTGTCGGACAGGCAGAAGTTCCACAGGGAGATGCATCACTGCAGTCCCAAGTCAAGGAGAGCTGAGCCTATTGATTTTTCTCTGTGGTACAGCTGTTAAAGGCACAGGACCTCTGCCAGGGTAGGTGGGTGGGGTAGAGGAGAAGGAAATCAAACCCAGTGTGCAAGTTCCTGCTTTAGATCAATCTGCTTTTCCTTTGCTTAAAAGAAGGAGGGAAGAAGTGAGTCTTGTCTGTGCTAAACAATTTTTTAAAAACAAACTTGCTATATCAGTAATTATGAGATATTAAAAGTTAAGCACAACTAAAGATATATATCTCTATCTATCTATCTATCTATCTGCATAGTGAGTGTGGCGTAGTGGCTAAAGTGTTGGACTGGGAGTTGGGAGATCCGAGTTCTAGTCCCCACTCAGCCATGGAAACTCACTGGGTGACTTTGGGCCAGTCACAGACTCTCAGACCAACCTACCTCACAGGGTTGTTGTTGTGAGGATAACATGGAAAGGAGGATGATTATGCACACTGCCTTGGCTTCCTTGGAGGAAAAAAGGCAGGATATAAATGCAATAATACATACATAGCTCCTTTAGAGTTTTGACTGAAACCTGGAGCAGTTTCAAAGCCCTCCTGACGTCAGAGTCACCAGCCTCCATTGGTTATTTATTTATTTATTTATTACATTTATATACCGCCCCACAGCTGAAGCTCTCTGGGCGGTTTACAACAGTTTAAAACAGTAAACATTAAAAAAAAGTATACAAAATTTAAAAAACCATCAGAAACATATAGACAACAATATAAAAAACAACATTGTCCATTTAAAAACAACAGTTCTGGGGTCCGTTAAAAACAAAACTTAGCATTGTTAAATGCTATTAGATGCCTGGGAGAAGAGAAAAGTCTTGACCTGGCGCCTGAAAGATAACAGTGTTAGAGCCTTATCGGGGAGAACATTCCACAGTCGGGGGGCCACCACCGAAAAGGTTAGACTCAGGTTGAGCCTCTGTCCCTGAACTCTTCAAGAACAATTGCTGGGTCCCATTTGAAAATATGAAACTGAGTCAGATCATCAGCCCTTCTAGCCCAGTATTGCTTACCCTGGCTGGAAGCACCTCTCTGGTGTCTTTCCTAGCCCTGGGATCTGAGGTACTTTTCAGCTAGAGGTGCTGGGTTATTGAACCTAGGACCCTGTGCTCTACCACTGAGCTACAACCTCTTCCCAAAACTATAGACTGGGTTCACATAACATGACAACCCATACTCAAGGTGAAGTACGGGCTGAGTGTGGGTTGTTGTGTTGTGTGAACCCAGCTGCGCTGACAAACCATGGTTTGTTAACCATGAGCAAGCCATGAAGAGATCCCATGGCTTGCTGTTGAGTTGGGAACTGTGGGTTGTTTGTGGTTTCTTAGGGCACCTCCTTCTCTGGCCAGGCTCCCAGGTCCAAGACAGAGGAGGTAATGAGTACTGGATTAACCCAGGCCGTGAGAAGATGGCCAAGGTAGAGGCAGCCATTTTAGCTACGGTTCATTGGGTTCTAAACCAATAACACGGGGAAAGGTCACTGGGTGGAATGGGGGGGAGGGGGCATTAAGGCATGGGAGGGAAGCCCCCCCCCCTGGAATTTTTCCTCACCTTCTGGTAGTCAGAGACAGATTGTCAGTTCCCCAACTTGGTGCCCTCCAGATGTGTTGGGTTGTATTCCACATAATTCCCACCCATCATGTATTACACATTTCATAATAAATTGGTTACTCTTCAAGGGTGCATCTTATGCCTGTTTAGACAGGGGGAAAAAATCCTACAACTTCCAGCATGCCCCAGGTAGCTAGGCTGTCTGAACAGGCTTGTGCCCTAAAATGCCACAAAGTCTTTCCCTCTCTTATACGATATTGATGAGGGATTCTTGTTGACAGTGGACCAAATTAGATGAGATACTAAATGCAGAGGCGGAAACCACGTCCGTGGTTTTTAAGAATGAATGAATTAATGGGGGATGATTTTCATCAGGACTTCAGCAGGAAGGTTTTTTGCAACCTTTTCCTTCCCAGGGTGGTTCCGATAACAATCACCGCCCGCCCACTTATTGTTCATTTTTCATTTTGGATAAAAAGATTACTTCCAGCAACACGTTCAACATCCTATTGGATTTTGCCACGTAGTGTGAGAATTGTGAACTGGTGGAGTTAGCCCGGTATGGTCTGACTGCCACAACGCTCAAGGAAAAGATCTTGAACAGGAGACACTGGTGACTCAACTTAGCCCCTTGGACATACAAAACATGTGTTCATCTCCTGAGCCTCCTCCCACAGTGGCTTACAAGCATGTGCAGAGTGTATCAGCCTAGCCAAGTTTCCATAACTCTGGGATAGCGGGGGAGAAAGCTTCAAAGCAAATTTAACACACACACACCATCTGAGTTTGCAGATTAACTGTGCACAACTCCTTACTCCAAGGTAACTGTGAATAAGATTGCAGTCTTAATCCTGATAGCTGGATAGATATTTCTGAGTCTCAGTTAGAGATAAAATGGAGGTACTTCCATCGATGGGGACGGGACGTGAGTGCTTTTGAAATCAGAGTAGGTTTCTGGGTTTTGGGAGGTGTGAATTGTGTGTAATGTTCTTTGCTGACCCCCCATTTCTTTCCTTGCAGGGCTCCAGGACATCACAGAGTTAACCATGTAAGTTCCAAGTCAGGTTACTAGCCTCCAGTTGCTTCCACTGGCCATCAGGCAGTGCATACGCATGCATGTGCGTATGCAGAGCACACGTGTGCAGGCCGCTTTACAGACTCAGATTGGCATGTTGGGCTGATACTGAAACACGTGACCAAAAGCTTCTATATGGTGGTGTAGTGGTAAATTTGGAAAACGCGGGCACTCATCCTGTCAGTCCCTGTAGCCACCTCCCCTCTAGGGGAGTCCAAAAATTCAAGCAGCTGTTTCGGTCCTTGCCAAAAAACCAGTTCTAGTAATGTTCCTCTCCGCCTGCAGCAGGTCTTAATTGTAAAGCGGATAGGTCTGAATTGCCCATTTATAAGGAAAACACCCCAAAATTCTTTGCATTGCCACAGGGGACAATATGTTGTTACTGTGAGGATTGCACCTAAACTTCCCAGGGTGGTTCTTCAGAGGTGGGGTGGGTGCGTGGGAGTCAGCACCCCCGCTAATCTAAAAGTCCTGGTGCTGCAACCCTGCAAATCCTGGTTCCAGGACACCATGACTCCTATGCTGAGGTTTGGGTCACACAGACATGACGTTAAAATTTTAATCTGCTGATGAAAAGGCCATGATGAATCAGCCGGCAGGCTGAATTTGTTTGCCTTTGGAATGAAGTACATTTAGGAGTCCGAAACCCCTTGACTGCCTCCTAGCAATCGCTGACTGATGCGTGCCTCTTCTCGTATTGCAGGAAATTTGAATTTAACCCGAAAGACGGGATCGATAACCCAGCCCTATCTCTGGCGGAGGATTCTGGTAATGGGAGGGAGAGAGAGAGGGAGGGAGGGCTGGGGCTGCGTGGGTGGGAGGGAGAGGAAGGACCAGCTGTTTCCCTGGTGGTGTTTGCAAAGAGGGAGGGTGACTCTTCCTTCTTCATCAGGGTTCGGAACAGTGCTGGCTGCATTCTTTGTCCTGCACAGGGGTGATTCTGGCTCACCTGGCCTCTCTTCCTGGGCCAAATCCTGGGCAGGTTTACACAGAGTACCCAGCGAGCATCATGAGACAACTGCTAAAGTGACACCAGAAATAAGGAAATGAATTTGTCTTCCAGCTGAAAGAAGATGACTACAGAGGAGGCTGCCCATGGGGGTTCTGTATGAGTAACTGTTCTGGGGGAACATAATTCTCCTGGGTCTCTGCATCAGATGGGATTGGGCCATCCAATCAATACCAATGCTGACTCAGCAGGGTAACCTGCTATCAGAGGAGCCTGCCCGTTGCTTCTCTGCATGACTGACAGCTCTGCCCTTGCTTCCTTTCCCTCAACCTGCCTGCCTGTCATCATTCAGTCATTCCCAATGCAAAGGCCCCATAGAGCATGCTTTAGAAGAGGTGTCCCATTCTGTCCCTCTATGAATCAGTCACATGCTTCCTTTCAATGAAGAGTCACACCAGAACAGTGACTCAAGCAGAAATATAAAGAAGCAGGTCTCCTGTTCTCCTCCTGGCCAGCCTAACAACTTTTTGGAGTAGATTAGGCTGAAACAATGGTTATCCCATAATGAGACAGGATTTGAGCCCAGGTCTTCCCAGTCATAGTCCAGTCCTCTAACTATTATGCCACCCCATCCCTCTAAAAGTAAACGTTTTTAGGAGTAAGGATGGAAGGTGGCTACTCCTTATCCAGGGATTTCCCAGTGAGGATGGGAGAGCAGGCTTGGTTCCCCTTCCTCTATGAACACGGGACACAATCCACTGGACATGCTGTGCAAACCTGGTTGAAATGAGGGCTTGTGAAGGGGAAAGCCCCGACAGATTGACCCTAAGACAGTGGCCCTCTTCTTTCCATTTCCTGCTTGGCCACTCTTGATAACGACACCCAAAGCCCATCGCCTGAAGCAAATGTGGGTCTTGGTGGTTTGGTGCAGGGGGGGGAGGGGCAGGATGGATCAAGCCAATTGCTGGCTGCAAGTTTTGGAGGGCCCTTGGGCAAGACCCCTCCATGGGACCCCTCCTACAGTGATTCTACTTTCTCAGCACCATGGCCAGCAGCTGCTATTGCTCCTCATCCTAAGAACACCAGAAGAGCCCTGCTGGATCAGACCAAGGGTCCATCTAGTCCAGCACTCTGTTCACACAGCAGCCAACCAGCCATCGGCCAGGGACCAACAAGGTGCAACAGGACATGGTACAAGAGCACCCTCCCACCCATGTTCCCCAGCAACTGGTGCACACAGGCTTACTGCCTCGAATACTGGAGGTAGCCCATAGGCATCAAGTAGCCATTGATAGCCTTTTCCTCCAGGAATTTATCCAACCCCCGTTTTAAAGCCATCCAAATTGGTAGCCATCACTACACCTTGTGGTAGCCAATTCCATAATTTAACTCTGTGCTGTGTGAAGAAATACTTCCTTTTATTTGTCCTGAATCTCCCACCAATCAGCTTCATGGGATGCCCCCTGGCTCTAGTATTTTGAGAGAGGGAGAAAAATGCCTCCCTATCCACGTTTGCCACGCCATGCATAATTTTGTACACCTCTATCAGGTCTCCCCTTAGCCCCATTTTTCCCAAGCTAAACAATCCCAGCAAATGCCCAACCTAGTCTTGGCACCAGCCCTAGATCAAGAGAGGAAAGGGCAGACAGCTTTAGAGGGGGTGCCCCAGCCTGCTGAGCCGAAAAGGCAGGAAAGGCTTAGCAGGAGACCCGGCGTCTTCTACCCCTGGCGACCGGACCTCCAACCTTGTCCTCCGCAGAGCTGGAGGGCGCTTCGCAGCTGCGCTTCTGCACATTGAAGAAAGAAAACGGAGAGAGTTTTGGGTTCTGGCTGCGCGAAGAGGTGGGCAAGAGCGGGCACATCGTGAGGCACGTGACGCCAGGAGGGATGGCCCACCGCAGGGGCCTACGGGGTGGCGACCGGATCCTCGAGGTGAACGGCGTGGATGTTGAAGGCATGGAGCATTTTCGGGTAAGAGTAAGGCTTGATTGGGTGGGGGAGGGGGGCAGCGGCTCAGCCTGGTTGTTTGCTGCCCATTTTCTCTCCACTCCACCCCCCCCCCCAATACCTTCTAGGCTAAACAATGTTTGGATTACGGGGAGTGCAGCCCGGTCTCTCTCTTGCAGGTGGTTTGGAAGATCAAGCACAGCGGGAAGCAGCTCTCGCTCACCATCCTGGACGGAAACGCCTACGACGTGGCCAAAGCCCTCGACCGGGATCTGGCCCAGCTCCTGCCCCGTCACAACAGGCCACGGCTCTGCTGCGTCACCAAGGACCAACGTGGCTTCGGCTTCAGTGTTTCGGCTCCAGAAGGTAGCAGAGGAGGCCATTGCCCGGCCCCCATAGGACATCAATAAGTATAAAATTTGCACATGCTATTTTATATTTATTTACTTATTACATTTATACGCCACTTTTTTTCCTGCTTAAGGAACCCAAGGCGGGGTGCATAATCCTCGTCCCCTCCATTTTATCCCCACAACAACAACCCTGTGAGGTACGTTGGGTTGAGAGGCTGTGATTGGCCCAAAGTCACCCAGTGAGCTTCCATGGCCCAGTGGGGACTAGATCCCGGTTCCCCCAACTCCCAGTTCAACACTTTAACCACTACGATGGCTGTCATTAAGTGTGAACCACCCCTTAACATCCATCACGAGATCCTTGAAAAATTACTATGTCTAGAATCCTTGGAGTTGGAGCTGCCTGAGTGGAGAGAGTTGTGCATGAGTGGAGAGTTGGAGTTGTGCATCCTTGGAGTTGTGCATGAGTGGAGAGAGAAGACACATTGCTTGCAATGCTCCTACCACTTCCACTTTTACTCAGGGAAGTGGCAGGAGGGACAGGGCCTTTTCGGTGGTGGCCCCCAGACTATGGAACAATCTCCCTGACGAGGCTCGCCTGGCGCCAACGCTGCTATCTTTCCTGCGCCAGGTTAAGACTTTCCTCTTTGCCCAGGCATATGGCGGCACATCTCAATCACCCACATGTTTATTTTTAACGATTTTTAATGCTTTATGTGGGTCATCCCATGAAGCTGATGGGTGGGAGATTCAGCACAGATAAAATGACTTCTTCACACAGCGCAGAGTTAAATTATGGAATTGGATACCACAAGGTGTAGTGATGGCTACCAATTTGGATGGCTTTAAAACGGGGGTTGGATAAATTCCTGGAGGAAAAGGCTATCAATGGCTACTAGTCCCAATGGCTATGTGCTATCTACAGTATCCGGGGCAGTAAACCTAGGTGCACCAGATGCTGGGGAACATGGGTGGGAGGGTGCTGTTGCACCATATCCTGCTTTGTTGGTCCCTGGTCGAAAGCTGGTTGGCCACTGTATGAACAGAGTGCTGGACTAGACGGACCCTTGGTCTGATCCATCAGGGCTCTTCTGACATTCATATGAGCAATGGAGCTCCTTGCCTTTTGGACTCTCCTCTAGGATGTGACTATATGTTCTGTCATGATGAGCATCTGCAGTTCAACATTTGCCACTGCAGTCCAGTAGGGTCCAAATTCTTGTGCCCCAAGGTGGCTGCTCCCATTGACCTGTTCTTCTTTCCAGGTGTGAAGGGAACATTCCGGCTGTATGTGGCAACGGACGGGCCGGCTCATAAGGCGGGAGTGCCGGATGGTTCCTGGCTTCTGGAGCTCAATGGCGTCAGTGTGGAGAGCTGGACCCCTGCCCGGCTTAACAAAAAGGTACCAGACCTGCAACACGCTTCAAGAAATGCCAGCTGGTTCATCATGAGGCTTTTAGCCGAGTGACTGAATCATCCCCCAATTAAATGTGCATGAGAATAGAAACTTTTTGATAGAAACACCCCACCACCACCCATGTTTCAGGCAATAGGCAAATTTTACTGCAAAATTCCTTCAACCTGCTGCCCTCTAGACATTTGGACTACAACTCCCATTTTGTCCCAGCCAGGACTTCTGGGAATTGTAGTTCAAAACATTTGGAGGGCATCAGGTTGCGAAAGACTGCTGGAGAGTATTGTTGGAGCTGTGTGTGCGTTAGAGTTCTACCTCCCTTAATAAAAGACATGAGAACCTTCTAACATAGCATGTTTAGCCTGGAGAAGAGAAGATTGAGGGGAGACATGAGAGCACTCTTCAAAGACTTAAAAGGTTGTCACACAGAGGAGGGCCAGGATCTTCTTGATCCTCCCAGAGTGCAGGACACGGAATAACGGGCTCAGGTTACAGGAATCCAGATTCTGGCAGGACATCAGGAAAAACTGTTAGAGCATACGACAATGGAACCAGTTACCTAGAGAGGTTGTGGGCTCTCCCACAGTAGAGGCCTTCAAGAGGCAGCTGGACAACCATCTCCCAGGGATGCTTTAGGGTGGATTCCTGCATTGAGCAAGGGGTTGGACTTGATGGCCTTGTAGGCCCCTTCCAACTCTGCTATTCTATGATTCTATGATAGGTGAACAGTATGTTGTAGTGGTTAGAGTGTTGGACTGGGAGTCAAGAGATGTGAGTTCTAGTCCCCACTCAGCCACGAAGCTCCCTGGGTGAATTTGGGTCAGTAAGGATAAAATGGAGAGGAGGGTGGGGGATCTACACTACTGCTTTTAAAGCGCTTTTGAAAACATTTTGAAAACTGTATATGCAGTGTGTCCTGGGCCCAAACGGTTGTCAAAACTGTTATAAAGCATTTTAAAGCGCTTTAAAGCAGTAGTGTAGATCCGCCCGAGGAGGATCATATAAGCCGCCTTGGGTTCTTTGCAAGAAAAACCCCAACAACAAACCATGGCTTGTTCAAGGAAGATAAGCCATGCTGCCTGATTAACAAGCCACCTCTGTTTCCCTGCTGTTTCGGGCTCTGGCCAGCCCAACCCCGAAGGTGTGTTGTTGCATGTGGCTCCTCCTCTCCTGCTGCAGTTGCTCTGCACAGTGTCAATCAAATAGGATGTTTGGTGACCTGGTGCCGGCAATAAGACCAAGGCCCCTGTGTCGTTGTTTTCTTCTGCTCCCTGTTTGTGGGCCTGACGCCGATTCCAGCTCAAACGCAGCAGCAACCCAGTCGGACTGTTGGTAATTGATGCAGAGTCGGAGGAGTTTTACCAACAACGCGGCATTAAAGTCACAGCAGCCATGGCTGACGCCTCTTGGGTCCCTTTCGAAGTGCGCAAACTCCAGATGGTGAGAGGGCCGGACGGCTACGGATTCTTGTTGAAAGAAGAGAAACGCAGCTCCGGAAAGTGCGGTAAGCCCCCCTCCCCAATGGGAGACACTTCTAAAAGACCCAGATGACGCACCACGTGTAGCTCTTTTATAGCTTTCCTTTAAAATGCGAAGCAGGTGACTTCAAGGAAAAGTGGCGGACTGATGAGTGGAGAAGCTGCTTTAGGGTGGATTCCTGCATTGAGCAGGGGGTTGGACTCGATGGCCTTGTAGGCCCCTTCCAACTCTGCTATTCTATGATTCAATGATTCTATCAACCCTCTCCCCTTCCATGCAAAACTCCCCCATTTCCCAGCTACTTTTCTCCCTAAAGAGGAAAAGATATGAGGACCAAGCAGCTGGGAGGGATGATTTCGAACAGAACTTCTTTTAGCCTGAAGTCCCAATTTCCATTTTGGAGCAGCTTTTGAGGCTGCGTTCCAGCAGCAGGGCAGGCAAAAGTGAGCAGGGCTGAAATAGGTGTCCTATTTTAACTTAAATGTTTTTACTCTTGCTAATTTAATGAGGAGGCATTTCAACCTTTTCAAATGGAGGGGGAAATATGCAAAAAGTTGGAGGTAAAGCAGCTGGGATTATTTTTTATCTATTTATTTATTATTATATTTATACTGCCCAACAGCCTAAACTCTCTGGGCAGTTTACAACTAAAATGTGGGGAAAGAGGTTGGGCAGCCCTGATTTATAATCTACAAATGGTGGGAGCAGGAAAGCAGGGTGGGATTTCACGTATTGGATAGGTGGGCCCGAAGTCTCGCCAACTGACAGCAGCCAGTGGGGGCCAGAGGCTCCGACGTCTCTGGGGAGGTGAATCCATTCCGGGTTTCAGTCAGAACCAGTCAGAGTGCCTTGGACAGCTCCTTCAGAGTTCTAACTGAAGCCTGGAGTGGATTCACGTCCCCACGGACATCGGAGCCGCCAGCCTCCACTGAAGCCACATCAAGATCAAGGCAGGGCCTGGGAGAGTGACAGAATTCACACCCAGAGCAAAGCTGAAACTTAGGGCCTGGGAGTTACCAGCAATCATCCACCCCTGGAAACTGCAGGGATGTCAGTGTGGAACTTCTTGACCCAGGACAAATAAAAGGAAGGACTTCTTCACACAACGCATAGTTAAGTTATGGAACTCACTACCATAGGATGTGGTGATGGTCACCAATCTGGATGGCTTTAAAAGGGGGTTGGATAAGTTCCTGGAGGCAAAGGCTATCCATGGCTACTAGCCCTGATGGTTGTGTGCTATCTCCAGTATTTGAGGCACTAAGCCTGTGTGCACCAGTTGCTGGGGAACATGGGTGGGAGGGTGCTGTTGCACCATGTCCTGCTTGTTCATCCCTGGCCGATGGCTGGTTGGTCATTGTGTGAACAGAGTGCTGGACTAGATGGACCCTTGGTCTGATCCAGCCGGCCACTTCTTAATAATAGGTCAGAAGGGTGGATCAAGTAATGTTCTCTGGCCCTTATAAACACTTCCAGGTCAGAAGCGCATGTTGGTTTGCACATGCTGGAGACTCTACTGTGGCCATTTTAGCCTTTCTGGGTTGATGCCTCGCCTAGCCCCCGGTTCTATCTACGTAAGGGGCAAGACCACTTGTGGCACTCCAGATGTTTTGGCCTACAACTCCCATCAGCCCCTGCCTGCATAGCCAATGGTGGAGGATCACGGGAGCTGTAGGCCAAAACTTCTGGAGAGCTACGAGTTACCCACCCTTGATCTAGATTGGGCCTAGTGCCAGGCTGCAATTGCCAGGCAATTACTTGATGGTTCACATGACAGTTGGTCTCCTCTACTAAGCCCTGAAAAGGGAGTAGTCGGCAGATCTACTCCAGAACTGTTTGAACAGGGCCAGCGTATGGCTTTGTCCTTCTCTACCACTTCCCAAATATTTTCTTTCCCTGCACAAAAATGCAGGGAAATGACCTTTTTGTCTAGTAAGTAGGATGGAGAACCCTGCATGTTCTCCTCCTACAGCTTGTGGGTGACTTAACGGCACCCACGCGCACGAAGGATGGCCAGCCTGTACGGGGTGGCCTCTGGAATCTTCTCGTACAAACGCACCCTCTGTCGTCTAACCCATCTGTGACTTTGCAGGGCAGTTTTTGACAGAGGTGGATGCTGGGTTGCCTGCTGAGAAGGCAGGGATGAGACTCGGCGACCGCCTCCTAGCCGTGAACGGAGAGAGCGCTGAAGATCTCGACCACCAGGAGGTGGTGTTGAAGATCCGAGCCAATAGCATTCGGGTGACTCTGTTGGTCATTGATGCAGAAGGAAGCAAGTTCTACGATTTGGTAATAGGCAGCAGCTTGAGAATTGAGGAGCACTAAGGGGCATGGGCAGGTTGATCCTATATAAAAAGGCTACCCCTCCCCGACTTCTGCCGTAAAGACCACAAAGTTGTAGAATGGGGCAGAGATGCCACCGCACCTGGGAACTGGGCAGGCACCCCTTCAGGTGGGATTGCCATGTGCTTCTTTGGGCATGTATGCCCCCAGACAAACTGGTTTGACAGTACTCAGATCAGGGGGCAGGAAAGAGGGATTCTCAGCACTTCCATTAAACTACAATCCCTGGGATCCTTTGGGGGTAATTAAGCCATTATAAAACTGATTAAAATGTGTAGTGTAGATATGGCTATTCTGTCTTGGGTACCTTATGGATGAGAGGTTTAAGTGGTTCCTTTCCACGATTCTATAAAAAGGGGTAAAAAGAATAGCCTAGATATGGGATTGGGAGGATGCTGTTACATTTGCTGATGATGCCCCAGACTCGTTGGTTTGAGTCTCTCTTGCTTTTCCCAGGTTGGGTTATCACCTCTCCTATTCTACGACGACCCAGAGCCTCCGTCAAGCTTGCACGTCCACCGTGCTTCTTCTCCCAGCATGCTTCAGGAAAGCAGCAACACCATCTTGACACCCTGCCTCTGTCACCTCGGTACACACTCTGGGAATGGACGGCCACCTTACCAACTTGATGACAGTTTGCAGGCCTTTGTGGAAGAGGTATGAATTATACGTACCACTTCCGTAGCTGCAGGGACCTGGTCCAATTGCCTACAGCTCTCTCTGCATTGCTTTCAGCATCCAGTTCAACCTCTTTTGCCCTTTACATTTGAGGTTCTTCATGGCCCAGTCTTTGCAAACAGTGGGTCACATGGGGATATTATTTTTGGACTGTACTACTTCAAGCGAGGGTTCATATGACTGAATGCTTTCTCATTAAAAAAGAAAAAGTAAATACCAACAAATGACGTGATCCCCTCACCTATCTCAAGTGTTACAGTCATATACACAAGATGGCTCTGGAGTTCCAGGCTGGCGATACTAGATGCATAACACTTATCACTTCTTCTAATAGCAGACTCAAGTGGCGACAAAAATAGAGCCAAAGGAAGGGCCCACCGAGAAACAAGATGGAGGGCAATTAAAGATTTGCAAAATACAAAGCGGAATTTAAGGGGGGAAACCCACTAAAGCAGCCTCGTGAGAGCTGAGCATGCACAGTAGCCACGGGATGTTGCATTCCCATTGGGGCAGGCGGCAGTGCAACTCCCTGCTTTGAGCTCCTTACAGCTCATTGTATCCTAGAGGAGGGTTCAAAGGGCTCTCAGGAACCCTGATCAGGAGCACGCCAGCTAGGAGGTAAGGAGGACATAGTACAACTTTTTGTTGCAGGTCCTACTTGTAAAAATGGCACGGCTTGCCATGAATTCTTCGTGGCAAACAATGCCGTTCCGACAAGTAGGCCCTGAATGTTCCGTTCAGGAATAACAACGATTTCAACCAACCAGTTATCTTTATCTCAAGACCAGAGATATTTCCAATCGTTTGTTTCAACACTGGGTTATTTGCGCATGTGGGGATTGTAGCAAGTTTCTGTGAACTCAAGGTGCAGTGTTGACTTGGGGGCATCCAGCATTGCAATACATCTTCATATTTTTTGTTCCTGCATTTCTGATTTAAAGCTACTAGCACACCAGATTAAGATTGTTCATATCTGAATTTCTTTCTCCAGGGTCTGTCACAAGAGGGCTGAGCTCTCGTGCGGACAGAGAAGTTCCAAAGTCAATGAGCCAGAGGTAGCATCGCCCAGATGGTTATTGAGGGAGCTCAAAGGGCGACTTGCACACATTTACTTAGGAGTAAAACATACTGTGTTCAATGGGTTTTACTCCCTATTAGTTGCGTTTAGGATTGAAGCCTGTGGTCCACAGGAGCAACGCAGGAGGAAAGTTGCAAAGAGGGGATGAAGAAAGTTGCTACGGGATGGCTCTGCGTGTTCCTCCAAAAGACAGCAGCGAAACACTGGCAGAGATGAGTAATGCTCTCAGCCAAGATCCACTGGGTTTATAAAAAGCGCATGCCATGCTCTTGCCCAGATCCTGCTCGTTTCAATAAAGCTTGCAGAAGAGACTTTTGCCTTTAGTGCTGCATGGCTCGCTCAGATTTTTGTCTTACTGAAAAGAAGACAACATTTTTGTGAACCGCCCAGAGAGCTCCGGCTATTGGGCGGTATAGAAATGTAATAAATAAATAAATAAATGAAAATAAGCTGCTGGCAATGGGGCAGGCTCCACCTTGTCCCATGGAAGACCAGCCTCTGCGCCGTCTCTCACAAACGCACAGAGTCATTAGGGGAACATGGGTGGGAGGGTGCTGTTGCACCATGTCCTGCTTTGTTGGCCCCGGTCAACAGCTGGTTGGCCACTGTGTGAACAGAGTGCTGGACTAGATGGACCCTCGGTCTGATCCAGCAGGGCTCTTCTGATGTTCTTAAGGCCACCTTGCAACAACCTTGCAAAGGACGCTGGCCAGCCTGAAAACAGTATAAGTTCTTCCATTTTCCAAACACCTCTGTGTTGGCTCACCTGGAGGAACGTATTACTGACCACATGCAAGTGGTTATTTTTACACCTATCCTAAACATTGCCTTCAAATCATGGTCATGACTTGATCTGTATTCCCTTTGTTTCACACAGGGACAAGACGGTCTGAGCCAGGCATTCTAGAGGCTGCCTCGTCGTCGTCGTCACCAAGAGTGTAACACAATTCCAGCTCTGCATTTATGATGGAAGTGAGCTCCTTTGCACAGATACCAATGCTGCAATTTGATCCCTGCCCACGCAGCCTGATTCTTCCTGTGTCACACAGCTGCTTCATGGATCAATCCATCTCCACACTCTCTAAATGCTTTCTGCAGATCCTTGGAACCAGGCTATAGACTCACGGCAGGTTGCGATCGGAGGTGGAATCCATTGAGGCTTCGCTGAAACCCGTGAGAATCAACAGGAGATTATCCTCATGGCTGCTTTGGGGCGTGACTCCAAAAACAAAGAGGCAGGAAGTCTTGCAACTCAAGAATGACCTTCTGTCCTCACATTAGGTTTGCAATTAGTGGGAAGAGGAACTAAGCTGCGTTAAAGAGAAATTAACCACAGTTTTGAAACGCTGCCATTGCTAAAATGAGAAAGGGACGAGGACTCTCTGTTCCGAAACCTCTTCCCCATTGATTTGAGATGCAGTAAAAAGGAGATTTGGTTAATGAAAGCACTCTGCGCACATTCAGTGACACACACTTTATTACGCCACAAGTTCTAGGGCTAATCTCTGGCTGCGTATAAGCACAACACTAAACTGCATTGAGGATGAGCAGGACGTAGTGGTACACTTTCCTGAACTCTCCTTCAGATCTCCAGCGGATTGAGTCCAAACTCCTTCAGCCGGTCCTTATACTCCTGATGGACGGAAGTAGCTTCCTTTTCCCAGCTGAACTTGGCAGTTTGAAGTTTGGAGAGCACACGGTCTAGACTGCCCTGAGGAAAGGAGAAGCAACCAACAGGCAGTGAGAGGTGTTTGCATGTGAGTTCAGGGGCTGATGGCCAAATCGAAGGAGCTGCCAGTTCTGTGGCTACATTCCCAAAAAAGCTATGAGAACTAAGCAGCTACCGCAACACAGCTGTCAGAATGTCGCTTAAGAACCTGCTGCCTTAGAATGCTTGTTTCTAGGGCCATTTATTTGACTAGATTGCTTAAAAATCGGAGAAGTAAGCTTTGGAGTTGCACAGAACATTTCTTCAGGCACAGGAGTTCGAAGAGAAACTTTTAAAATAATAATGGTAAATTTCAAGAGATGGTACTCAGCCTTTCTCAACCTGGGGCGCTCCAGATGTGTTGGACTGCATCTCCCAGAATGCCCCAGCCAGCTGGGAGTTGTAGTCCAACACATCTGGAACGCCCCAGGTTGAGGAAGGCTGAGTTAGGTGAAGCAGGGCAGCAAAGAGGGCTGACATTCTCCACGTTAGAGAGCCAGCCCTGAGCCACAAAAGTATGTACAGCACCTAGCACATCCCACAGTTAAACAATTGTGGGAATAATAGGATCTCTTTCTCTAAGCTTCTGATAATGATTCATAAACTCTCCCCTCCACCGAGTTGGATGGCTCATGATCTAGGCATTATTGCCCAACTCACATGGAGGATTTTTTCATACTCTGTCTCCATCTCATCAACCTTGCGCTGCATCTCAGCAATGGCCTTGTCCTTCTCCTCCAGCGTTTTCACTTTGTCTGCCTGGCTCTGCTGCACATCTTTCTGGCAGGCAGCTGTTGAGCAGAAGTGGAGAGAAGGGAGTAAGAGGAAGCGAAGACGTGCGGGACAGAAAACTGAGGAAGAAAGGAGGTCGCAGGCCCGGCGCATCTCAGAAGGCAGGCAGGCTGGGGAAGCAGACCATTCTCCTACAGGGCTTGTGAACACCCATTGCCTTTGAATGTGGCAAAGTTCTAGTGTGGGCTGGACCTTGGTTCCTCTACAGGAGGGTCGTATTTTCATCAGAAGTGAGATGGGCCAGAATATATCGTCTTAATACAAATTTGAGTGCTGCAGCTTTAACATGTTTAACTGGAATACACAAGCCAATTTACCACTTCTAGTCTGGAGGGTTAGGATTCATCCTCCTTCCACACTCTCCAGAAGAGGCTCTCTGTTGCCATTTCATTTCCTGGAGACTATGGGCCCTGGAATTGTACGCAGAGATTGCACACGTTCTGCAACCAGCCGGAAAACAATTCAACAACCAATTGGAAAACTCCCCCTGCCCCGTTATTAACCATTCTATTTTGTCGATTCATTAAAAAAAACAAAAAACTGATTGGAATAAATTTATGCAAATAGCTGGTTTGAGATTCCAACTGCCCCTCCGTCCCCACATAAAAGCACTTTCTTAAAGGGAAGATCAGTGACGGCTAAAAATGGTTATTAAACATCCGTGTTATCATGGGAAAGGCTGAGCATGTGCATCCAATACCAAGTTGTTCCTGCAAGTTCTGCCTCTCTGCTTCTAACCGCTGTATCCGGGTATCGGTCTGGCGCTGAAGTTGCTGGTACCGGCGGATCATCTCTGGAATGCAAGGCAGAATGAGGAGATGGAAAGGAGGAACTGAGACTGTCACCTGCCGCTACTGCCCTAGAGTAAGAGGCCTATCATCTCTATATGATGCTTGACAGTGTAATGTAAGCCAAAATGGCAGGTCTCTGCCCCAAGGAGCTTGCAATAAAAGTTATGCCAGTGCGGGAGAACAATGAAATTGTGGGAAAGAAGGGTCACCATGGAGTTCTGTGTGCAGAATGATTGACAGACCATACTCTCAGCTGTGGAGGGAAACTTTGCCCGGGCCCATCTTTACAAAACGTCTTGACTCTGGCCCTCATTGACAAAGAGGCTTGTGACATTTTAAAGACAAATTGGTTTATTGCATCATGAACTTTCACAGGCAAAAGCCTATGACATCAGCTGAAAGAAGTGGATCGGGAAAGCAGTGTACATGTATACCTGAAGCGCGGTGGTGGATAAACCAAGACCCCATGTGAAGAGTTAAAGAGGGCAGCAATGCAAAAGATGCATGCCAATAGCTGCCCTCAATGAATGATAATCTCTGTGCTAATAAGAAACAACCCCTCAGCTCCAGTCCCTGTGAATGCAGCATTAGGGATTTTACTAGTTACAAATAGGTACCTCAGGCTTCCTTAAAAAGGTAATGCTGAAGATTTGTGATCCTGTACACACTTCAATGGGAATAAGACCCATTGAAAACATGTAAGATGTCAGAGCACGTCAGTTTTCTCTATACCAATAAGATGAGCGAGAAGGGAGGCGCCCTGTGTTAATGGGTTTGATCCAAATATCTCCCCACAAGAGGAATTAGATAACTAACCCTTTAATGGTGCCTCAGATGTGCTGCTTAGTAGCTTCACTTAATAGCAGGAGTGGGCCCTGCCCTCCATGTGGTCACTGGGCACAGCACCAACTCTAGATACAAACACACCTTCATAAATATCCTTTTTGTCTCCTCGAGCTTCCTCCAGTTCTTTCTCCAGAGCTGCCAGTCTCTGTTTGAGCCCCTCACTGTCAGCCATCGCCTGCCTGGCCATATCCCTCCGGAGAACTGCAGGCCAGAAAGACACACTCAGCAGACATTCCTGTATATCCAGCTGGGACTTTAGCGATTTCCTCACTGTCTCTCCAGTCCCTTGGTACAAATTATTATTTCTACATCAGACAGCGTGTGATGCAAAATAGCCAAATGCGGAAGCATGCAAACTTTCAGGTTACACGGAGCTGTCCGTAAGATGAAATGGAAAAAGTAAGTAACCCTCACTTCTTGAGGGGGTTATAGCACTTTTCAAGTACCTAAGGCAGCCTTCCTCAACCTGGGGCGCTCCAGATGTGTTGGACTACAACTCCCAGAATGCCCCAGCCAGCTGGCTGGGGCATTCTGGGAGATGCAGTCCAACACATCTGGAGCGCCCCAGGTTGAGGAAGGCTGACCTAAGGGGTTGTCACACAGAAAAGGGCTCCAACCTGTTTCCTGTCATACAAGACTGTAGGACGCGAAGCAACAGGCTTAAGTTATAGGAAGGGGAATTTCGGTTGAACGTCAAGAAAAAACTCATAACGGTCAGAGCAGATAGACCGTGGAGGGAGGTGGCAGCTCACCATCATTGGAGGTATTCAAGGAGAGACTGGACAACCATCAGCCAGGGATGCTTGGAAATGGGTTCCTGAGCAGAGGGTTGGACATAGGAAGCTGCCTTAGACTGAGATCACCTTTGGTCCATCTAGCCCAGTATTGTCAACACTGACTGGCAGCCATGGCTCTCCAGTTCCAGGCAGGGTTCTTTCCTAGCCCTACCTGGAGATGCTGGGCATTGAACCTGGGACCTTCTGCATGGAAAGCAGGTGCCCTGCCACTAAGCCACGCCCCCTCCCAACTAAGTACCAGCAGTAAATACTAAGTTTCCTCACCAAGGTGCTGCTTGAGAGTGCCAACCTCCAGCGTCGTCTTTCTGTATTTTTCCTCATCTGCAGAGAGATGCGGGAGGAGTGGGGGGATGTTAAGGGCATAAGAGAGATTAAAGTTCTTGCCTGGACACCAATTGCTACTAACACTGGTTCACCTTTTGAACATACCTGTGATCAGGGCTGGCGCTAGACTATATTGCGCCCTAGGCAGGCGCGTTCTGAAGCTGCCCCCCCGCTCGCTCATCCACCGCCCCCACACTCGCCTGCCCACCCGCTCACTCACTCACTGCTCCCCCCCGCCCGCTCGCCCGCCACCCCTGCCTGCTCGCCGCTCCGGCTCCCCCCTCGCTCACATGCTCCAGCTCCCCCCATCGCTCCCCCGCCGCCCCCGCTCGCTCGCTCACCGCTACGGCTCCCCCCTTGCTTGCCCACTCACCGCCCGCTCCTGGCTTTGAAGCCAGGATGCTGGGGTTGGGGGGTGGGGCAGAGGCTTTGAAGCGGCGCGCCTGGAAGTGGCTTCCTGGCGCACCATACTGAAGCCTCCGCCTCCAACCCCAGCATCCTGGCTTCGAAGGAACGCTGTTCGGCGCCCTCGTTTGCTTGGCGCTCTAGGCGGCCGCCTGAGTTGCCTCTATGGCAGCACCGGGCCTGCCTGTGATGTGGGTTATCCAGCAAATTTTGAACTGAATTTTTTTTTCCCAAAGCAAATTAAGTTAATTTGCATGAGACCATTTTCAGTTAGCATTGGAAATTGTTCTGATGCCCTAGAGCATCAAAACATATGGAGGGCCAGATGTTGCCTACATCTGCCTTAGATATATCTAATTTAGCATATTTTGCATGCATTTAGTAAACAACGAAGCTTAAAGAGAGCACCCTGTGTTATTTTTTTTATCCCAATATGCCACAAGTATTTTATCTGAAATGTTTGAGGGGGGGAAATTAAAGCACACTTAACATGATTTAAGTGCTATATTACGTCAACTATTTTATTGGCATACTTAGGGCACAATCCCATTGGTGGCATCTTTGGGGAACAGGAGCCCCTGAGCTTGGAGGTATCCAGTCATCCAATGCAGGGTGGGAGGAAAGGTGGAGGCAATTTTTTGCCTTTAAGTCATCCCACCCTGCAAATTTTGCTAGATGATGATGATGATGATGATAATTTATTGCATTTTTATACCGCCCAATAGCCGAAGCTCCCTGGGCGGTTTACAAAAACTAAAACAATTCAAAGTGTAAAACAAACAGTATAAAAACATGATATAAAATACACATTAAAACGAATTAAAAAAAAGATAGATGGGCTATTTAGCCTGGGAGCTTCTGAGGAGAAGGGAAGGACACTCAAAAGAGGCTGAGGATAACTTGCATCCTGGCCTGTCTGGTCTCTTCCCCTCTCCTTCTCCAACCTTGAAGTAAAGCTGGTGTGGTTCTTTCCATGACATCTGCAAGGGGATGGGAGGGCTGCTGCTGCTGGATCTCTAACTCCCCCTTCCGAGATGGCAACGCCGTCTCCGATCTCGGAAGAGGGAATCCGAACAAGCCTATGGTCTCTGTGACGCTCACCCAGGGACCTTAGGATTGCTCTTTTGCTTAAATTTAAGAAAAATAAATAAAGGTACTGAAAACTGTTGACACACCAATTAATTTTAGCAACCCAAAGAAATGTGCTTGCTATGCTAACAACCGCTCATCTATTTCAACAGAGTTCAACTCTGTTCCATTGTGGTTGTTGGGACACTTTCAGTTTTACTATCAGTGTAAGTTGCATTTCACTCTGAGGCATGTATGTATTTCAATGACATGTACGTATGTTAGGGATAATCATTGTGGGGGTGGGGAACGAATTACAACTTTGAAAGTCAGGTTTGCCTAATACTGTACCTGCAATGGGCATACATTCATTTTTTTTTTACTAATGACCTTATTAAATGGAAAATTATCTGCAGAAAAATAAAGCACTGGAAAATTCTCCGCCTCACATCACTGGACCTTTTTCAGTTGGTAGGCCAAATTCCAATGTAGGAAAGGTCCCAAAAGCTGCATTCCAGGAGGGGGCCAAAATTGTGATGACTACTTAGAAGTAAGTCCCATGGCTACTCAGAAAAGCACACACACAAACCATACAGACATAACTCTCACCATTCAAGCTATGTATGTCTCTCTCTCTCTCTAAATTAAATACCCAGGAAAGTACAGCACATCCTATGCATGTCCTGCTGCCACTCAGTAGTACTACTCAGAAGTAAATCCCACTGCACTTTCAGATAGCACCCAAAAACCTAAGCCAAAAGTAAGTTAACCCCCACACCCATAAAGGAGAAAATATGAAATGCAATACTGTCCAGTAGCTTCTACTGGATAGTATTGCATTTCAGTGATTCTTCCATTGATCCATTGAACTTTTCAGTGATTCTTTCATTGACCCAATGAACTTTGAAAGTTTTAGTCCACCCTGAGTAGAAGCATCAGCTAAAGATTTTTACCACTGACTGAGTAGGACATTCTGAAACTGCACTGGGGTCCAGAGAATAACCAAGAATCCCTATGCAGGTCCAGGAATAAATGAGAGCCACAGAAAAGATCAAAGCACTCCGGAAAGGTGGATCACTCCCTGGAAGCTCACGCCAGCTCAGGACAAGTTGGAATGTGTCGGAAAACAGAGCGTTTCAACTATTGGGCGGTACGGAAATGTAATAAATGAACAAATAATAGAACCACAGATTGTGTTCAGGTAAAGGAGAAACAAAGGGGGGAAAACAAGCAAAAGAATAGAACAAGCAGACCAAAAATAAGGAAGGCAAGTTGCCATGACTGGGTCAGACAGCCATGTGGGCCAGACTGGTGAGGCAGCTTAGACCTGTGGGCTGGATGTTCCTCATTCTTGATGTATGCAATTCAGGGGCGGAATGGGTTTCCAGGAGGTATTAACACCCCTGAACGAGTGAGTGCACACAAGTAAGATCTAGGAAAGAGATGCAGGCAACATATAAATAGGAATTTGCAAATGTTGGAAGCTGCATAAAGCCTTACCGGGCACAGACTTCTGCTTCTTTTTCCCCGCTCTCTTCTCTTTTCCTTTCTTCGTGGGGGGCATCCTTGTATGTTCCCTGTAACCTATAAATGGGAACAGAATAAAAGCACTGTAGTATTTGGACGTTTTAGCTCTTTCTGACCTTCAACAAGAATTGGCCTATTGCCTGCATCTTAAACTGGTACTGCTGAAGAGAGACCCAGAGGGCAGTTTTATACAAAACTCACAAATCGCCCTTGTGCTGTTTATATGAATGCATAAAGCCTGTTGACGTGGAAGAGCAATCTAGAGAAAAAAGTACCTTTAAGACTTCGCAGATTGCTGTAAGCTACACAGTAGGAAAAATTAAACTATCTTTCTGTGAGCGTCAGTCCAAGCAGCCAATGAGCAAGGAGGGGGAAGAGACGTCTAGATTTCGGCAAGCCTATCCCAACTGGTGTGAGCTGGGGCTCCTCACGTTGCCCGGCAACAGTCCCTGCTTGCTGCCAAGGTGACCAAAGGAAGCTTGGCAGAAAGCAGTTCCAGAAAAGGAGGTTTGCAAAGCTGCATCCAACTGTCCTGTAAGAAAAGACAGGATTTTCACACCCATGGAAAACTTGGGGTGGGGAGAGAGAATCAAATGGACACAGAATTCTCCAGTTCGCAGAGGTGCTCACAGTAACTCTATCTTCTCCATGAAATGTTTGGCTTAACGTGACCCCAACCACAACTGTAACAAAGCCATGTACAGCACCATGTACACTGATGGTGCTATATAAATAAATAATAATAATAATAACACGTTTTCTTTATGTTTATCACTGACATCTCTTTCTCTTGTCCCTTCTACTGCTAAAGCTTAGATTGGAAGCTCTCTGGGGCAGCGATCTCTTTTGGGCTTTGTTCGTTGTTGTTTGTGTTCCTCTGGGAAGTGCCATATCCTTTTGACGGCACTACACAACAGTTCATTACTGAATATTACAAGTTGCAACACAGAACGCTCCTCATAGGGGTCCCAGCTCTCCAGTTTTCCTTCCCATTTCAACATTCTGTGGCCTCAAAGCAGGTTCTGCTTTTGCGACCATCCCTGCCTTATTTTATTTCTGCAAAACATGGAGAACCCTAGGACCACTGAGTGCTGAGAGACAAGATGAAGGAGGATTATGCTTCCCTCATATGTATGCCCCCTTTTTGAGGCCAAATTCAGGCTCCTCATCCCCTGCTCTGGACTAGGGTGACCAACTGTCAGGATTTCCCCGGATTTGTCCTGGTTTTTGTTCTTTCCATGGTGTCAGGGGGGATTTTCTATAATTTTCAATAATGTCCTGGAATGACACACCTTCCCCTTTAAGGCTGCCATTAGCATGGCAGGAGGGAGTGACATGCGTTCTTGAGGCACAGCATTCCCCCACCCCGAGCTCCAATTGAGGTCTTAAAGGGGAAAGTGGGTCATTCGTGGACTTTATAGAAAAGGCCCCAATTGGAGTGGATGGTGGTGGTGCAGAATGAAATCCTTTCCCCTCCTCCACTCCAATCGGGTTCTTTAAGGTGGCGGGGGAATAACGTACTTTCTGCAGGACTCAGAAAGCTGCTTCCCCCCCACACACTAGGTGTCCTCTTTTTTGGTTTCCCAAATATGGTCACCCTACTCTGGACACACATGGGGTAGACCCATGAACAAAGTTAAAAGGCTGCCACTGTTATGATCAACTTGACCATGTGATGGTGCTGAAGTGCAGCTGCCAGTCAGAGCAGACAATGCCAAGCTAGATGGTCCAGTGGTCTAGTTCAGTCGAAGGCAGCTCCTTATGTACAAGCAAGAGGGCCGATGTTCTACACTCCACAGCTGCCTTCTCCACAACTCCTGAACATCAGAGCATGCCACGACCATGCACACGGCAGCTGAGATCGCAGCCAGCGAGTGAGAAATAGTTGATATGGGTCAACATTATGCAAAACACAGCGCAATGGTGTGGCTACAAGAGCAGAGGGAAGTGCACTCTGCTCTCTTTTGATCTTGCTAGCCTTTTAAAAAAGTGTGTGTGTGTGTAACCACAGAGGCTCATTGTGAAAGAGCATTCCTTGCCAAAGGTGCAAGATCAGGACAGGAGATATGGCACCAGTACTAGAGTTCTATAGCTGCAGTTCATGAACAGAAGACTTAGCAGTTCACAACACTGCAACTCCTAATTGCCTTGTTTCAACGCTGGCCTCTGACCAATTGACTTACACTGGTTACACTGGACTTCCAACAGGAAAAACACACCCTGTGATTTAAGGCTGGCAGATTTCCCCTTTGCCACGGAGCCGGTCCTTCCTCACACTCTTCATGTGGGGCAGTCCCTAAAAATATCTTCTGCTGGATCAATTCCTCTTAGTTCCCAGAAAGGTTACCTATTCTGTTATTTCAAAACAGGAAGGCCTCCTCCTACTGTTTGCATTTTGGTTTCCTTTGTGTCAGATCTGTTTATCACTTCCACATTTTCCTCATGCCCTTCTGCATTTATGGAAAACATATCAAACACATTAGGCTTATTACTTATTATTCTTAACACTCACATACAGATTTGTCTGCTAAAAAGTAATCAAGAACATTGAAAACAGTAAAAACATTAAAACTACACATTTCAAAAGGCTAAATTGAAACCATGCATCTTCATACCCTTCCTAAAGCCTGAGAAAGTGGTGACCATCCTAGTACTTGGGGGAGCATGTTCCATAGTTTGGGGGCAACACAGGAGGTAGCCTTTTCACGTGTGCCCAACACATTTCTGCAGGTAATGGTGCCCTGTAGATCTTAATACCTGGGCTGGTTCATAACAAAATAAGTGGTCTCTTAAATGGCCAGGTTCTAAGCCTTTTAGGGCTTTAAGGTGCAATCCTATGCATGTTTAGAGAGAAAATGCCTACAAGTCCCAGCATGCCGTAGCCAACCGTGCTGGCTAGGGCATGCTGGGACTTGTAGGCCTTTTCTCTCTCAAAACATACATAAGATTGCAACTTTAAAAGTTAAAACCAATACCTTAAACTGGGCCCCAAAAGCAATTGGCAAACAGTGCAGGTCTTTCAAGACAGGTATAATATGGTCCTGATACATGTGCAAATTGACACAAGCTCGCAAAGCGTACTATTCGTTATGCAACGTGATGCAAGTGAATTAACCTAAGAAATGAGAAGACGGGGGATCTACTAACGAACTAGCCATTTCATCTTTTCTTTGCATTTGTGTCTACTACACGACCACACACCCCTCCCTTCCAATGCTTGGCATTCACAACAACAATAATAACAACAACAACAACTTCATTCAACTCACCAGCTTAATTAAGCGCCTTCCCTCTATCTCAGAATTTCTCTATAGCAGCCTTCCTCAACCTGGGGCGCTCCAGATGTGTTGGACTGCATCTCCCAGAATGCCCCAGGCTGGGGCATTCTGGGAGATGCAGTCCAACACATCTGGAGCGCCCCACGTTGAGGAAGGCTGCTCTATAGGCTTTGCCCCATTTAGAACTTTCTATTACAGAAGCCTGGCAAATCTTCCCAAACCCATCATGGCCACTCTAGTTGCCATTCCACAGAACTGCGCATGTCAGGGACCGCTCCACCTCTGAGCATGCGCAGTAGCCCACAAAACAAACAACGTACTTTTTTTTTAAAGAGCCGAGCCCCAATAAGGCGTGGCCATGCTAATAAGACGCCGGTTGGGCGCGGCCATGCTAATACGCCGCTGGGTGGGCGGGGCTATGCTAATACGCCACCGGTTGGGCGTGGCCTTTTCTTTCTGGGCGCGGAGGAACCGGTTTTCTTTCCTCACGCCTCCAACCGTTGACAGTCCAAAGGACGGGAGCGCGCCCCGCAATGGAGAGACAGACCGCAAGGCGAGCGCGAGCGCGCGCCGGAAATGAGCAGCCCAACCAGAGCCGGCCGTACCGGCGCCTTTTAAAGCCCCTCGTCTGGTAGCGCGCGCACGCGCGCCTCACCCCGCCTCCTCCTTCCCACGCGAGAGCTCAGCGGTAGCTACCCCGCCCCCTTCCTCCGGTGCCGACCAATCAGAACGCGCATCACCTCAGGGACGGCTCTTGAAGTGCTTGGCAAATCAGAACCCGCCTTCCCTCAGGGAGCGCGGAGCGAGCGGGCGGGGGGGGGGAAGGGAGAGGAAAGGGTGCTGTTGAGGCAAAGCAGCCAATCAGAATGCACCTTCCCTCAGCGGGAGGAGGGCGGAGAACTGCGAAGCGGACGCCTTTTTTTCGTCTTCTCTCTCTCTCTCTCTCTCTCTCTCGCTCGCGCGCGCCACCCACCCGACCAATCAGAGCGCTCCGCCGGAGGAGGCTCGCGCTCCTGTCACGGGCGGCCCTCGCGCCCGGCGGTTCGCGCACGCGCGCCGCTGGCTCCTGCCGTCTTCCTGCCCGCCTCTCTCTCCTCCTCCCTCCGCTTCCCTTTTCTTCGTCAGTCGGGCGCGTCCCCGGCGCTCGTGGAGCCGCCTTCCTCCTCCTCCTCCTTCTCCGTCGTCGGTAGCAAAGCCGGGGAAGCAGCAGCGGCAGCAGCAGCGGCGGCGGCCCGGCGGAAGGGACACGCCTTAGCCGCCCCCCCCCCGTCTTCCTCCCTGGCTACCCCTCCCTCAGACGACCCCCGGCGTGGGCGCCCACCCCCCGCGCCCATGTCGGCCCCGCTGAAGAAGGGCCCCGGTGGGCTGATCGGGCTCATGAAGGACGCCTTCCAGCCCCACCACCACCACCTCGGCCCCCACCAGCCCGGCACCGTGGACAAGAAGATGGTCGAGAAATGCTGGAAGCTTATGGACAAGGTGAGAGGGGGAGGGGAGGGGAGGGGAGGGGGAGGGGCGTGGCCCGCGGGGGAGGGGCCATTGGGGTGGGCGACTCACCCCCCCTAGCCCCCCTGGAAATGAGGAGGGGGGCTAGGAAGCGGGGGCGGCGAGGCTGCCTGGAAGGCGATGGGGAGAGCCCGGCCGAGAGGGGTCGTGGGGAGTGGGGAGGGGTCGCGGAGGGGCTCCTCCTCTTCTTCCTCCCCCTCCTCATTTCCACAGGTCACGGGTTGACTTCCAGTGCAGCCCTCGCCACAGCCCCGCGGTGTTGCAGTGGAACTGGCCACCCGGCGAAGCCTTTCCCAGCCTGCTGTCCTCCAGATGTGTTGCACTACAACTCCCAGCATGCCCCCAGCCAGTAGCCCAACACATCTGGAGGGCACCAGGCTGGGAAAGGCTTCGCCGAGTGGCAAGCTGCAGTCCACTCACTCGCAGCCCCCCCAGCCTGCTGCCCTCCAGATGTGTTGCACTACAACTCCCAGCATGCCCCCAGCCAGTAGTCCAACACATCTGGAGAACACCAGGCTGCGGGGTGTGTGTGCTGTGAGTGAGTGGACTACAGCTTTTAACGGTGCCCCTAGAAATCCCAAGAACCTCTTTGAATCCATGCTGACAATCGCCAGAGTGCTTCTTCTCCCCCTTCCTCTTTCCTTTCTCGTTTCCCCAAAATATTGGGGAACGGATCCAAGACCAACAACAAAGCAAACGCAGTATGGTTAAATGAAGTTTAGGAACAATGATCATGTTAGTTCTGGTTATCGTCATCGCTTTTGTAAACGTCCCTGATACTTACTAGGCACTGTACAGAACTAACGAGTCCCTGATACTTTTAAATTATGAACTTAGGGGTCAGGTATTATGGTTTTTTAAAAAATTGTACAGCACCTTGTGCATATGACCGTATTTCTTCGATTGTAAGACGCACACTAATTTCAGTACCACCAACAGAAAAAAAAGCTTTGATTCGAAGACATAATAAACGCACCCGCGATTCTAAGACGCACCTTGTTTTTAGAGATGTTTATATGGGGGGAAAAGTGCGTCTCAGAATTGAAGAAATACGGTAGGTAATTTACAAATAGAGGGTGTGATGATGAAGGTGGTTCTAAATATCACTCCAGAATAAAGAATTTGTACATTGTATCCCGCGACTGTCGATTTGACGATCGAAGGAAGGGAAAGAGGGATGAGGCTGAGTGTGCTTGGACATGTTGGTGGGCCTCTGACAACAAGGCGCTCAGGGGCAGAAGTGCCTGGGGCAGGGTGGCAGGAAGGAGTAGGCTAGAGCAGTGGGATGGATGGGGCCATAGGGATGAGGGGTACTGGTAGGTAAGCGGGGGCTTTTAGTATTGGCGTTAGAAGCAGAGCTTACTCATCGCCACATCACAAAAGGTTTGAGGTGACAATTGTGCATATAGTGCCATCTGTGCACATGGCCCTTTAGACTCCCTGAAGTTTGGAGAGTGATGTCAGCAGCAAATGGGTCCCTTCTCTGAGGAGTTTACAATCTTAAATTAGATGGGGTTGGGGGGGGAGGTGAGAAATAAGAGGGAGGTGAGAGAGAAACAAAAGTTAAATGGGAGAAGTGCGAACAAAAGCAGTTAGAGCATCCTTGTGCATTTACTGAGGAGGGGAGAGAAAAAGAAGTGAAGCGGAGTGGGTTGGGGAGGGTATGGCCTTACATGTGGGGAGGGGCTTGTGATGTACATGGGGTTGTAGGGGCCACAGAGACTGAGTTGAGGCACCTCTAGAACAGGGGTGGAGGATCTCAGGCTGGGTGGGGTGGGGGTCAAATCTGGCTCTCTATAGTCCCAATCTAATCCTCTGAAACTCCCCAGGTAGCCACACTCCTTTCCCCCTGACGTTTGGTGGGTTTTGTGCAGTTTTCCCCTATTCTAAAAGGCCAAATGCCTCTCCTAAGCCCTAGTTACTGGCGCTAAGAGTTTTAAACTACAATATACTGGCATTTCTTCGTATTTTTGGCCTGTTCTATCCCCTAAATTCAATTCTACTCTTAGGCTGAAAAAGGTATCCTACCCCTGATCTAGAGATTAGAGTGTTGAGGAGCTGTTGAAGAGGTGGTTTAAGATTGTAAGTTAAAATAGGGGGAAGAGGTTGAGAGAGGGCTGTGGTTGATGGCATAGAGGGTTGTTAGACTTAGAGTGGGGAAGCTTTGTGAGGGAAAGGGGTCTTAATGATGGATTAATTGGGGATGAGGAAGAAGATGATGATTGGCATCACAGATGGATGATCAAACTGTGGTTTACTGGACTGTAACCATGGTTGCTGACCATATTGGCTACTGAAGGAGATAAAATAGTGGGAGATCTTAGGAGAAGACTGCTCATAGTTGGAATCACAGAAAGTGTAAAGGATGGGAGCAGCAGAGGCCTGCCTCTATGAATTCTTAGGCAATGTGTTTTGGAAAGGTAGACCTACTGCTTTACTTGTGGGTCTGCTTCCAGCCATTGTGAAGGTAAATTTAGAGTGCTGTGAAGCACAAATTCTATAATAGGCTGGAAGATGTTTGCAGTGATATCATGGCTCAGAGCAGTAAGGAAGCACAAATGACAGATTTGCAGTCTTGAAAGCTTTCATAATCCTACTTGCAGGCATGCATTTGTGTTAAACTAAGGGGAACTGAACTTTAAGGGATGCTCTGGCTCTTATGGGGTTTCTTGAGCCTTCCAGTATAATAAATTGATTCATTTGGGAGTTTTATCCTCTCAGGTAATCACTACTGCCAGTCTTGGGATTCTGGGATAGATGAATTGATAGTTTGACAAGTGTGTCATTAAGTACTGGTAAATGGAAAATATAGATTAAAACTAATGCTATGTATTTAATCATGCTTTTAAATAGGTGAATGTGATATCTTGGCTTGAGAGATTTAGATAGCTGATAAAATTGAAGCTGCTTTAATTTTAATAGGTCATTGAAATAGAGCAGTAGTTCACAAGTTAGCATCTTGAGTACTCAAATTGTTAGAGGTAAGTGGCACAGAACCACTAGCTCCTACTGAGAGGATAACACGAGTAGGGATAAGGGCGAACATGATGTATAAAATTGTGCATGATGGGGAGAAAATGGAAAGAGATTTTTCCCCCCTTTCTCATACTAGAATCCCGAGGTCATCCAGTGAAACTGATCAGCGGGAGATTCAGGACAACCAAAAGGAAGTACATAGTGGAATTCACCGCCACAAGGTGTGGTGGTCGTTACCATGAGCTTAGATGGCTTCAGAATGGGATTAGACAGACTCTGGCCTCTGCCATCAGCCATGGGGCTAAGGCCCAGTAGGAGGCTGCACCCCCTGCCTCTCAGGTTGAACATCATGGCATGATAAAAGGCCGTGTTCGGACGACACAGTAGTCAACCATGTGTTAATAGTCCACTCCACGAATGACTGTTAGCATGTTGAGCTACCCCCAATGAGTATTGTTCCTCCTCCCCACACATATGGTGGGGCTCATCCCCACTTCCCATATCTCTGCAGTGTCCTGAAGAGCAGCCTCCCCATCCATGCGGTCAGAGAAGCAGCAGCTGCAGGGAGCTTGCTTCCTTGGAAAGATCACTGAGTTCCAACTTCCTAAATTTGCATCTTTTCGTTTGTACCATGTCTATTAGATGTGACCCTGCAGGCAGGGACTGTCTTAATCTGTACAGCCCTTAAGCATTTCATGGTGCTTTATAAGTGTTAATAATACTAATGAGAGAAATTCATGAAGGACAAGGCTATCAATGACTGTTAGTCATGATGGCTATTTGCTACCTGCACCCCAGGATGCCTCAGAATACCAGTTACTTGAGAACAATAGCAGGAGAGGGATATTGCCCTCATGGCCTGCCTTTGGGTTTCCTGAAGGCATCTTGCTGCCTACCGTGGGAAACAGGATGCTGGTCTGGATAAGGCTTTGGTCTCATCCAGTACGGCTCTCCTTATGTGCTTGTAATATGGTATCAGATATGCCTGAACCAAATAAAATATTTCTTTCACTGCCAATTTGAGTGAAGAAGTTAGTGGAAAGATCAAGCTTGTGTGGGACTGAGCTATAAATGAATTTATAACTAGATATTTTTCAATGCTGTGTATTGGAAAGAAAGGTATGTGTTTGAAATGTATTTGTAAGTGTGTTGTTATTTACATCTTTCTCCAGGAAAATTATCTGCATTGCCATGTATATACTATCATACTGCTTGCAACTTATGCTTTCCACAGCTGAAGCTGGTATTTTATATCAAAATGTTTCACATTTTAAAATCTGTTTAATATGTTTTAAGAATTTTTAAAGCTATAAGGCATTACATTTCTAAACTAGATCTGCTACTTGTGGTCATTTGTTTCGCTTTCCACATCCAGTTTCCTGGGAGTAAGTGAGATTGATTTCAGTGGGACTTACTTTTGAGTAGGCATATATGAGATTGCAGCATTAGTGGTTTTCTTTGGGTCTAGCAAAGGAAGTAGGCAGTACATATAATTCTAAAGGTGGAAGAGATCAAGAAAGCAACTAGAAAACACTTAAGCAGATGTGTCAGTAGTGATCAACATCACTGTTTTGTTCTTTTACTATGTACAGCACCATGTACATTGATGGTGCTATATAAATAATAATAATATTGCATTTTAGGATTGTTGGAGGACATCAGCTACAGTCTTGAAATGAATTTACATTCCTATGATTGTGCTGAGATGACTATAAACAGGAACCAATTGCAATAGCTTTCAAGTAACTTAATGGTTTCTAATCCTGTGTCATACACTATTTTTCTGATATGCAGCCCGATCTATGCATTCTTCTAGTAAGTAAGCTTTATGGAGTTCAATGCAATTGTGCCTTGGATCGCAGCTGTATTCATTTGGGCTTTGCAGGCTTTTTTGAAGACTCAGCTGTTTGTGGGAAGGGAAGAATTGCATTTCCTATTGTTGCAGGATCTCCCCACTACACCCACCCACACCCACACACCCCAACCACCAAAGATCAAGCACTACATCCAGTATAAAGAGACGAAGTTGATCTGCAAAGGCTACAGTTGAGTTTTAAGGAAGTCTTCCTGTTTACAGAGAACAGGCAACACTATCTGCTGTTGATTGATTTGCCTGAGTGTTGAAATCTCATATTCAGATGGGAGTTAACTGACCTGGAATGCCAGCAGATTTTGAGCAGTAAATGCCTGATGCCTGGAATTCTTCCTTCCAGTGAAATGGGAAGAAATAGAACCAACTGGTATTGTAATGTGTTGTTGAACTCTTTAAATGGTGCACTTTAATGTAATCTGACTGACTTCATTCCTCATGAGCACTGTGATCTAGTGAAGAAAAGGAATAGTTTTTAAATGTAGTTGCACAGCACAGATGTGGAGAAATGTTTGATGTGGACCCCCACATCTACTTTCATGAATATATAAATAACAATTTGTGATGGGAATTTTCATGTACACCATGTCCGCTTACCTAGACTACAGAAGACGAATTTGTTCAACAGCATGAGTGATTGCCACCACAGCTGCTTTGCATCACTTAATAAAAATAGGAAGTGTGACTGGCAGATTGACAATTCCCTTTTGCTAGCTGAGTTTTTCCATCAAGCTGAAATGACCAAGAGTTGTTCTTAACCCCAAATATGTCATACTATGGCAAATTTCATGATTTTATCCACAAGTACAAGTTGGCATTTAAACATTTAATGTCCTACAGAAACACATTTTTGTGGGGTCTAGGATCCCCTTTTGATGTTTTCTTCCTAGGAGCTGGGGAACAGAAAGATGAAGGCATTGTTTTTGCCATAAATAAACTTTAATCTGGTTTTGATCCAGTTCAGCTGTTGTGGCTTCAAGGAAACCTGGGAAATGTAGTTCTGTGAGGACAAGAATGATTCCTAAGATTTGTTCTGAAAAGCCATGAAAGACTGGGGGCTGACCTGGATCATGGACCCACACCCTATTGAGCATCAAGATGGTAGGATGTTGTTAGGAGTTCCTCTGCTTATGTGTGCTAGCAGTGGATTTGTGTGGCAACTCATAACTCTGAACACTCTCGTCATTTTGTCTGTGTTACTGTTTCCTACCTTTTGTGTTTGCTTAGAGTGCTGAGGACATTGAAGCTATGCTCTGTTGTCTCATTCTTGTTTTCCTTAAAGGGCCTTTGAGCTTGAAGGATGTTGGAGACCTATGCAGCCCCATTTCCGCTTTCTTTTGATCTGCTTAGCTCGAAAGCTGCAGTAAATTTTCATGATGTTAGCTTAGTTTTCTGCCTCTGTTTTGCTGTAGTTACAACTAAGTCCTACTTGGGTGGTGGTGGTACGGGGGTTCTTGGCTGTAATTAATGTTCAAGCTGTTTTATAATTGATAGGCCTGTTTCACAGGCTGAGTGGAACTGACAATCTTGTTAAATTGTGTTTTTAGCAAATGCCCTGAGGCTGCAATGTGAACCACTTGTACTGCCCTAGGAACAAAATATCCTTGAAATTTTCAAGTAAGCGTGTGTAGGATGGGGGTATAAGTCCTATAACACTATTTTATATGGTTTGGTATTCTTTGCAATAATTCAGGGTTTTACCTTCGGATTTTGAAAATGTGAATGGATATGCCAGTGGATTTCTATATTTTTAAATAAGGTATCTTCATGATCCAATCTTAGATAAAGTTAGGGATCCAAGTAAATTATGCTGTTATAATTGAAGTGGGCTGTTGTAGGATTTAATTTCAGTCTAAACATGCATAGGATTGAGCCCTTAAATTGTTTGTTACATCCGGGGTCCAATTTAAAGATTAACAGCCGCTGTGTGTAGATTGCCAAGACATCTCACTTGTATTGGTGTAGCTTACCTTGTTCACACAACACGATAACCACTGGTTGTTATCACCCTTGTTTCAGAGTGGCTTGTCATGTTGTCTGAACCTGGCATGATACCTAAGGGTGGCTTGTTAACCACGCACAAGTCACCCCGAGAACCCATTTTAGATTGTTGAAATTCCACACCCCACCGCCGTGTGGGTTTTTTTTAAAAAAGGAGGGGAAATCACAGTTTGGGGAATTTTGGCATGAAAACAGACACAAATTTTGGCATGAATTTTCCATGATCCTGAATTAGGAGTGTGCATGCTTACCCAGAGGTAAATCAATCACCATACACACATAGCTGTGCTTGTCTCCAGCTTCAAGGAACAACCAACGAGGCTTTTTTAAGGGTCAAAGAAAGAAAATAAAGACCCCCCCACCTCATCCTAAAAAATAAGGCAAACCCACCCCCCCACCTCTGCTCCTGCACTCTGAAGTGTTGACATGGATCAAGCTTTGCATGGAGGTTCTATCATACCTCTGAAGCTCTTTGTTGATAAGTGCACTTTGACTGCTTGCAGCGTGGCTTTTTTTTTTTTTTCCAAAAAAAAAGTCATTATCTTAATTCTCCCTGTAGCCACCCTATATATTTTCTAAGATAATGTAAGAAGAATTGTTTTCCTTGGCGTTATCATGCTAGTAGTTTTCTCCTGTTATGTGTATCAATTAAATCAGACTTTTTGTAGTACAACATGTAATCTGACAATACCTTTTTCAGCACCTTGGCTGGAGGTGACATATTTTAGCTTAATAATGCAGTTGGTAATTAGGAGTTGAAATATAAATTACAGTAGGGTAAAGCAGAAGTCCAACACATGTTATTTGAGGAACTAAGTGTAGAACGTCTGAGGTGTTTTGTAACTGGTTGAGATGGAAGACTTGGACACGGCGAAATAGTGGAGGAATGAGCTCTGAGCTTGAACAACATGGGTGTGCAGCAGTCTTTTACGCTAGCCTAAAATACCTTTGCAGAATACAGTAAGGTATATTAGTTCAGTGGAGACTGAGAGATGCTAACATGGAGGTGGCAAAGTGGAATGCTTATTCTGGCAAAGCCTTTTTATTGAAGAGGAAACTCTGAAACTGGGTTCACATGATCACAGAGGGAAAATAAGCCACCATGACTTATTTCCCTTCCATGTGTGTGCCGGTCACAAGCCACCTAATTAGCATAATTACCTTGCCGAGTGCAGGCTGTCATGAACATGGTCTCATAGCCATGGGTTTCAGGGTGGTTGTACATTACCTCAGCCACTCACCTTTCCCAGGCTCGGATGCACAACAACCTGTTCTTGGCAATGGTGATTATGCTAAGTAGGCAGCTCACGACTGACATGTGCAGGGAGGGAAAAGAAACAGCCTTGGCTTATTTTCCCTCCGTCATTATGCGAACCCACCCTGAGAGTCCCTGTTCCTGGTCATATGGAGTGTTTAGAAATATAAAAGGTGTTGGGGAACTAGCTAGTAACTAGAAAACGATAAACTCTTATAGCCCCTCAGATACTATCCAGTTCATTGTGTTATATTACCATTCATAATAACCTACATCTGATGAATGGAATTGGCCTGAAAATGCCAGAGGTAAGTTGGGTATGAGAGCTGAGGTATGCTAGATTGATAAGCCTATTCAAGAAGGTTCTCAGTTTCAGTCCACTTAGTGAACTTGATGGCATGAGCCTACAAAAGCTCGTTTCCAGAAAAACCTGGTAGTTGCAAAAGTTCTTGTATTTTTGCTGCAGCAGGCTGAAATAATTGCTTAATTTACAGGTAGACTACCAGTGTTGAATTTTGGTATGTGAACAAGCTCCTTTACTTGATTTGCTAATTGTGCCTTATTAAGTATTAAATGTACAACTTAATGATGCTCTATGATAAAAATAAAAATGAATCTGAGAAGAAAATGAGTAGATAGCACTTTTCCATCTTGATTATTTTCTGCTTTGTATGTCTGTCACAAAATTAGTTTTGCCATTTCCCCTTTTCTGTTCAGTTTCCTTAAATGTGGGTTGGCTTTGCCTCTCTTTTTTTAATTTAAAAGACTAGATACCAGCATGTTTTGTGTCTGTTCCACAGCGTTTTCATCTTAAACACAGGGATACCAACGTTATCTCACTAAGTTTAGTTTTGTTAAATTACCTTCCTGTAACTTCATCCAGAATGCTTAAAGCCTTGCCTTGGACATTTTGGGATGGGGAGGTAGGACTTTTTAAAAATAAAACAAATAATTATGATAAAAACATTTACATAGTCATTTAATACTTACGTACATTATAATTACTGCATTACATATATTTATACTTCATGTAAACTGTGTGGTGCCTTTTGAAGTCATTTGTTCTTTAGCAGTAGTCTTCTAAAGAGCCAAAGAGGGAGAATGTTTGCAGTGTGTGATAATTTGCTGCTACGCTGCTGATTTCCCTAAGCTGTGAACATTATTTTTGGCAGCAGTGGTAGTCTGCAAGTGCACATGAAAGGAGCTAAATAAAAGGCAAATATTTTTGTTTCCTTACTGGAGGATCAAGTTAGCTGTGGTGGGCTGATTTGGACGTAACGCTAAACCATAGTTTAGTATTACAAGAACAAGCTGCAGTGAGCCTCTGGCTCATGTGCTTCTCCCTCTGGCACAACTGTGAGGAGGATGGAAGCTTTCACTTCCGTTTTAGATTGACCATAGCTTCCCATATTATCTGAACCAGATAAATCTTCTGAAACATAGCTATGGTTAGTGGAAACAAGCCAGCTTTAACCATAGTTGAGATTAACCAGAGTTTTTGGGTTTGGTGACACACTAAACTGGTTAATCTAAATAGAAGCAGAAGCTTCTGATCTCATAGCCACACTGGAGAAGGAGTAAGGATAGGGGAGCACATAAGCTCAAAGTCCACTGAGGCTTGTTCTTATCACACTAAACCATGGTTTAGCATTATGTATGAAATCAGCCATTGAGCCTGTTCAGATGACAGTCTAAGCCACAATGATAAGCATTCTGAGTTAAACATTATGGCTAACATCCTAATTATGGTGGCTACATAACCACAGTTGAAACACACTCACTAACCATTTCCTGCAAAAGGATTAGCGGCCTAGCTATGGCTTAGCATGTTGTTTGAACTGGCCCATGGACATTAGTTTGTGGGGAATAATATGCATTTACTGTTCTTTGGTTGGGTTAAAAGAAATAGTTGGATTTGGGACTTTACCTTGTGGAAGTGGTAATTTGACTAATTAAACATAATGCCTCCCCCCCCCTTTTCTGGGGTAATAAAAGTGAGTGGTTTCCTACTTTTTTAGTCTATTAACTCTTTCCAGGGGGGCACTCTGATTTCTGAAGGCCATGGGAATATGACCTTGGAATTTTTAAGAGAAATGTGTAATAGCTTCTAGGACTCCTCATTACTTAGTCAGATATATGGCTAAGATATCCGCCTGTGTCATTTCCTACTACATTTGACCTAGGAAATGTGTTTTCTCTGCTTTGGGTTTCCTGAATAATGCCAGCTTCAGTCAGCCATGTTTGTTTTGAGCTGTGAAATTTACAGTGTTGTTCTGCAAAAATAAACAATGTGGTGCTCTTTGTTAGAAACCTAGAACTTGTTTTCGTGTTTTTGAAGTCTAATACGTATATATCAAGAAGGCATGGTTTATGTCCTCATGTTGACGTATAATCTATAGTCACTTTGGAATGCTTTATGCATATGTGTATTCTCTATACTTGTTGCTGTTGAATAGGACTCCACATGTTGGCCAGTGCTCCCATTGGGTCTGGTAACTTTGAACAATAGACCTCCATGCTACACCAGAAACTGATTTGGAGATTCCTCTGGATTTCAAGATCACCTTGTCATGCAACGTTGTGTGTGTGCTGAGGTTCTTTTCAAGAGGTCCAAAATTCCAGAGATTGTATGGAACTTGTGAAGTTATTTGGGTCCTGGCCATAATGTTCATATTTTTAATAAGAAAAATAAAATATTACTATTAATTACACCTTAGTGGTGTGAGAGTAGATTATATGATGTAGGTTCTCCTGTTTGAGAAACAAATGATAAGGAGATCACACACACTAAAATTTTGCAAAGCCTATCGTTAGAGTCTGGTTAGAATCCATTTATATTTAATGGTAGCAAGTCTTGTTCGCTATACTGAGTGTTGTTCTTGTGGAAAAACCAACAATCCCCAGAGAAAAAATGGTGTACTGTTCACAGCTGATAGCATTGGGCAGATCGCTTTAATTACTATATTTGCACCTTCCAGGCAAAATTTTCTGGGTAGTTATTCCAATGTATAATAGATCCTTTGGTCATGGAGAGTTGTGGGAGTTGCGGAGTACTTGTTTGCATGTTAAGGTCTCTCTACAGCATTCAAATTGTAGTATCTGAACAAAAATGCAATGTTTTAGATGTGGATCAACTTCATGTCTATAGTACACACAGTTTGCCAGTTTTCTAGAGCTGCAGTTGGTACGAATAATTGATCAGCTATTTCCTACAGGCCCATTGCCTGAGTCCCAAGTGCTATCTGAAATTGCAGGAAAATCTCACAAGCTTTGCAATATGTGACATAGATTGAGCTCTCACTAGATTGAGCAAGTTCACAGTGAGCCGGAATATCATATAGCTCCTTCCCTTCTTAAATTTGTCACTATTTCAGAAAGACACACTGTTTCAGAAATATATTTTCATTATACTCTCTAACCAGTATTGTATAGCCAAAGATCAATATGCAGTTAACAAAGTCATTGGCCCAGTTCACACTTATTTAAGCCATGATGGGCTGTGGTGTGTGTTGGGTGGGTTTTGAATATTCACACCCCAATTGTGGCTTGTATCATCCAAACCCAGGGACCATGGGTTATGTGAGGGTTACTTCATGGTCTGTTGTTGAGTTGTGCGTGGCATTACCCACAGTCCCCAGGTTCAGACGATACAACAAACCTCTAAACAAACCAGAGTTCCTGGGTTCAGAGATCATGAAACAACTCAGGAATGTATGTTCTTGGGTTATTAATTGAAATTGGAAGTTGCTTATCTATGACAAATCCTGGGTTAAATAACGTAGGGATTGCTGCTGTGACATCTGAACCAGCTCAAGACTACACGGCTAGTCCTTGACTGAGAGGGTTCACTAAACACTAAAGTGTATAACGCCGGTAGGATGCTGCGCTGATTGTTTATAGGAAGCCAGAGACGGGGAGCCTACAATGTCTTGCCACCATCCTTCTGAAAGCATGGCTACTTTTTATGGCCATTGCTTTAAAAAAATCATTAAAAACTGCTTGTGGAACTTACTTGAGTAGTTTCAGTAATGTTTTTTATTGCAATTGAAATAATGTTTTTGGATTAGGAGAAGTTAGCATTCAGCAGGTAGGCCACTTAAGAAATACTACTTGTTTTAAGTTTCAAGTTTAATATGTTTGTGTAGTCTGAGTTGAACTTTCTGTAGCTTTAGAATGTGTGAGTCCTTGCATGTTCCAACTCTCATGGTGGATACTGAGTTTCTGGATATTCCGTTAGCCATGTTGACATCTTGATCATTAATTTGTTCCTTGCATTTCAGACGACGCTGTGACTAGTTAAGATAGAAACTTATATTTAGTTATGTTTAATCTTTTACTTTTTGTAGGTTGTGCGTTTGTGTCAGAACCCCAAGTTGGCACTAAAAAACAGCCCACCGTATATTCTAGACCTGCTTCCTGACACTTACCAGCATCTACGGACCATCCTGTCACGCTATGAGGGGAAGATGGAGACTCTGGGAGAGAATGAATACTTCAGAGTGTTCATGGAAAACCTGATGAAAAAGACAAAACAGACTATCAGCCTCTTCAAAGAAGGAAAAGAGAGAATGTATGAGGAGAATTCCCAGCCTAGGTAACACAGTTCTGTATTAGTATTTGCTTGTATGGGAAGTGGGGAAGTTCCTTGTTCCAGTGGTTCTTGTATACTCCTGGTTTCTTCCTGTACATATGTTTCTTTGGCAAACTTACCATAATTGCAATATTTTGTAAACCGCCCAGAGAGCTTCAGCTGTGGGGCAGTATATAAATGTAATAAATAAATAAATTCATGACTGTAAGGCTGTTATAAAGAGAATCAAAAAGGTTTTGTGGAGGCTGAGGGGAGTCCTTGTAGTTTTAACACTATGTTCACAGGTACTTTGAATATTCACTGTTATAAGGTGGTACCTGAATCAACTGGCTGCAGGATAATTTCACAAGTTCTCATGGTAGAGGTGGTTCCCTTTTTCAAAAGTGAATAGTTCAGTCATAATTTTGATGTACTTCAATGTTTACCTGAGATTATCTACAACGTTTTCCGTAGGTTCCTGATTTTTTTTTAAATAACATTAACATATTTTACAATTGCTATTTCTTGTATGTGGGGAGTGAGTGTGGCTGTGCTCTTTGGGTCTTGCATGATTTGGAACAGAATTCATAGTTCTGTGTATAGCATTCAAGCTGTGCATATATGTAAGAGCCATTACGCATCTATTGCCAAACTCCACTAGGGAAAATCATCCACCTATATTCTCCTTTGATGAACTTCAAGAGACAGTGTTGTAGGTAGTGTCAGAATGGTGGGAGCATCTGGAGTTATGCATGCTAAGCTGTTCTGGTCAGATTAGCTTTTATTTTGTTTGTCAAACCAATATACAGGCATTTTCCCTTGTGCATTTGCTGAGTGCTTTTGCATGTTATCTATTGTGCTAAATGATGATGGCAGGAGTGTAAATTTTTTGTGTGTGTGCGTGCTATGAGCATGTACTATACAATGCAAATTGGATTTTGTTCAAAATTTAGTGTTGGCAAATAAGGTTTTACCATATTAAGGAAGTTTAGATAATGAGGTGGTACACATTGAATGATGTATATGTTCAAAAACCTTCACAAGGAAAGGAAGCTCTGTGTATCCTGTGTGCAGCACCTGGAGGCTTTTCATTTATTTCATTCCAAAATGTATAAGTTGTTTTCAGGACAAGCCCTACAAAGTCTTACATAAAATAAGTAAGTGTCACATGGCCCTTTGGTCATTTTACCTTGCTTATGGGGAAGAGGTGTCATCTCAAGTCTGTCTTTAAGAGTTGTCAAGGGTTAGGTTTTATCTGTGGGACAAAGGCACAATTTTTACATTTTTTAACGGCTGTGCATCTTATGAAATACCTAATTAAATACCCAATTCCAAATAGGAAACGGGGGTAATTTTCTAGGGAATAATACTGTGTCAAACTTTGCAGATTTTTCTTAAAAAAGGTCTCTTTTAAAGATTTGATTTTTCATGCGATGGTAGGGAAACTCTTTAAAATAAAGTTGGCAATTTGGTTATTACCAGAGTACAAGCTATACTTCCCACACTTCTATTTTTAACCCTCAGAATTCAGTGTTCAGAAAGCATCCCCTTTTGTGTTTAAAAGCATAAATAAGTGTGGTTTCTCTACAATGTTCTATGAGCTCAAGATATTAGTTTCATTTCTAGGCTCATAGCAGGTTGTTACTTGATGTGATAAAACTGGTGTCAAGAAATTCAGTGGAAATGACAGTTGGCTTTTGTTGAGGTTTTGATATCTTCCTCACCCCACTCTTCTGTCTTGCTTAGAGGCTTTTGCTCCATCCAAGATGTTCTGTTCTATAAATGTATTTAAAGTCCACAATATTTGGAAGCTATAACAGATCTGCAAATTAGTATTATGAGACCTTTACCATCTGCACTCAAGGTGTTTCCCTGCAGCCTCAGCAATTCCAATTTTTTACCAAGTCAAGGATTGAGATGCCTATGTAGTGAATGAAGAGGGAATCTAGTAGGCACAGTGTTAGTGGCCAGAACTGATCAGGGTGTGGATTATACAGGCAGTTTCAGTCAGTAAACTCCAGAAGACCTTTTGATGGCTAACCTCTGCAGAAACCATCATATACATGAGCTTCCTTGAGTATTGCTTGAGTACAAATGTAAACTATATATTTTAATAAATTCATCAACCCTCCAAAGAAATTGAGTGGCAAGAACTCAGCTCTTAACACTAAAATCCCCTATCAACCTGCCCGGTCACTGAAGATGTCCGAGGGCATGCTCCTGGTGGTTCCACATAGACCTATTGTGCGATTGGAGTCCACCAGGAGAAGAGCCTTCAGTGTGGTGGCCCCTGTCTTATGGAATTCCTTGCATCTGGAGGTCAGGCAGGCACCAACTTCATATTCTTTCCGGCGCTTCCTGAAAACGTTGTTCCAGGAAGCCTTCCCTTAATGACTAGCTGTGGTTTATTTTGCATTTTGTTTCTTTTAAAATGTATTTAATATGTTTTTATTCTATTTTTATTCTATTTTATTTTGTCAACCACTCTGAAATTTTGAGTGGGGAGCGGTATATACATATTGTAAATAAATAAACTGTGACCAAGGTGAAATTAAGGATGATATGCTAAGCTTAACTGCTGTAAGGGCATGGTATCCTGGAACTCTTAAATCAAATTCCTCACCCTATTCCCTTTATGGGAATTATATGACCTGGCCTGAGTAAAGAGAGGTTGCTGAAGTGCTTGGCATTTAAATTCTAATGGCAGCCAGGGTGTTGAGCTTGGAACATTTATTGTCTCCCTGCAACAAGATTTGTGGGACTGCTGTCTCAGCAAGATTTCATTCGTCATTAGCTCTAGGGCATAAAGGAACAAATCCATACAGGAAAAGGCTGCAGATACTAAATAACTTTCTGTATATGAAATGTGCACAGGCTCTAAATGTGCACAGCCTCGCCTAGGAAGGAACCGATATTACAAAGAGGTTTGTTCCTTGTTTTTAAAAGAACTTTATCAGAATGGCTGCAGTTTTTGAACTGCATTAGAACCTCCAAACAATAAGAACCAATTTATGTACTGATAATTTTGTTTCTTAAAATGGGGAGCTGGGTAAGGCAAACACTAGAAAGCATTGTTGTGGCAGCCTATCAAAGCCTGGTGGGAAAGAGTCCCCAGTCGCTTCCCTCAAATGAAACTTGCACTTCAGAATGTCGAAAACATGTGGAGGCTACTTCTGCATTTCAATTAGAGTATCTTAAGAGAAAATTCAAAAGCTGCCCATAAAAAGGGAGTCTTGACTGCCAGGTTGCTACATACGAACGTGAACTGCTTGCTGCCTACCCATTGCTATGAAAAAATGTTCTCAGTTTTGATCTCTATGCTCAGGTTAGGAGGGGGATGAGCAGATGTACCTAGATTCTTGTTACAAAACTTTGGAGACCTGGCCTTCATTTTAAACTTAAAATATGAAGTCTTGCTCTCCTATATAAAGCATTGAGGAGCTGTGCTGTGTTTAGAAATTGCACAATTGTTTTTTGCTAGCAAACATAGAAGATCCTAATGTGTTCTCTAGACAAATTCCAGCATGCTCTGTTTGTGACATGGCTGTGAAAGAATATCATGTAATTTTTCTAGCTACATCTGATTAGAGAACTTGTAGTCAATTATATGACTAATATGATTAATCATTCATTGGAGCTGATGTGGTATATTGGCTAAGAGGCTGAGCCACATATTGGCAATTTCTGATTCGAATATTGCCTCTACCATAAACTACTAGGTTCCCTTAGGAAAACCTCCCTCTCTATGTGTGTCTGTCTGTTGTATGGGGGATAATACTGACCTACTGTACAGGGTTGTAAGGATTACATACATACAAAACTATAATTAGATATGCAGATAGTGAAACTGTTTGTAGCTTTTGATCAGCCATGCTGTGGGCATTGAGGTGTAAGAACATCTATGATTTTCTACAGAAAGACTACTTTAATTTCAGAAGGCTTGAAAAATAGCATTGTATTTCATGAACATTAGCTCCCACAGTGAACTGTATCATTATGATGCATTAAAGCTTTGGCTATTTGTGTGGTATAGAAATGCAATAAAATAAAGTCCCACTATGATATCATGACAGTAAATAAATGTAAAGTAATAATTGTAGCCTATGAACTGTTATGCTAGGCGCCAAAATAAACTAGTCATAGTGTCAAAGCTAGAAATATTAGAAACAAATGATTTTTTTTACAGTGAAAAAACTGACAGATCTGTGGAGACTTTAATTTTTGATAATAGATTTACTGTTTCCAAATTCTACGTCCGCTTCCTCTTTCATGCTGGTGCCTTGGTGAATCACTCCAGAAAATCAATGTAACGCTAGCTGACTCTGCAGGCTGGCATATGATGGGCATATAATTGGAGGGCTCTAAAATCTATCTGGGTAATTCTAAAAAGTGAGAGACAATGGATGTTTCTTTTTGCGTATCAGTTGCTCTGTATCTCTCTAGAAGGTGACTTATGCTGCTGTCAGTAAGGGCGAAATGGAATTTAATTCACTTCCTGTGTTGAAAGTTTAGTCGAAAGTAGTTCCGTTGTGTATCTATTTTTAAAACTGATTACTCTGTGAAGAAGACTGGAAGCTGTATGAAGCTTATAAATGTTGACATAGGATGTTTAAGCCTGACTATTCAGCACTTACTTGCATGGGTCACAGCTACACTGATATCAGGAGGACATTAGTTGCTTACATGGAATGTCTTGCTATTGCAGGAATGCTGTGCAGCCATTTATCTGCCTTGGTTGAGTCTGACATATTAGATCAGAAGTGGAAAACATATGGCCCAAGGTAGCCTTTGGGGTTCTTTCGGGAGGCCAGAGAAATCCTTTTAGGGGATGCCCCCAAGCCCTGGCCATTCATTTTGAAAACAAGTTCTAATGACTTCATATAGAGCAAAGTTGCAAATCTACAACTGCAGTAACAGCTCAGGATCTAATTGCAGGAACAGCTAAGGTCTAATTAATTGCTTCCCATTCACTTTCTCACTATTTAGGTCTGTAGCCTAACCTATTCCACTTAGGGTGGGTAACTGAGGTATCACCTCCCCTCCCCTCGCAAAAGAATACAATTTATGAGATTGTGTATGGGAGGAGATGGTGTCTCTCAAGTAATTCTGTTCCGCCTAAGTAATTTTGTTTTCTTATTTATTTCTAACCCACCCTATATTGATAGATCTTGATATGGGTTCTAAGAATAAAATGTCCCCCTCCTCCTCCCTCCCAATCCCCTTTCCTTTTGTGTCATGTCTTTTAGATTGAAATTTCAGCTGAAATTTCTGAGCAGCTCTTTCAGGGGCAGACCCACAGAGAGTACATTGCATATTCTCTCTCTCTCTCTCCCTCTCTCTCTCTCTCTCTCTCTCTCTCTCTCTCTCTCTCTCTCTCGTGTGTGTGTGTGTGTGTGTGTGTGTGTGTGTGTGTGTGTGTGTTCTCTCTCTCTCTCTCTCTCTCTCTCTCTCTCTCTCTCTCTCTCTCTCGTGTGTGTGTGTGTGTGTGTGTGTGAGAGAGAGAGAGAGAGAGAGAGAGAACATGTGTATATGCTTCCAGCACAAAGCTCAGCGCTAAAAGACCCACCCACCAGAAGTTTGGAGAGTGAGAGGGTGGACTTTTTCTCTGTGAACTTGGGTACTAGCCTCTGAAATCAAGCTTGTTTTGTTCCTTGATGCGTATTTGCCATTAATCAGAGGATCTTGTAATGAACATTGGGATAGAGAAGCTCACTGAAATGGACTCTTCAAATGTTCCTTTGTCAAGAGACCTAATATCCATATAATTTAATTTTTCTGCATAAGCTAGTTTCCTTTCAAAGACAGACCTAAAGTTTTGGACCATGTTTACTATAATATTTCAGGCAGGCTATTGTAGTAAACATGGTCCAAAAGTTTAGGTCTGTCTTTGAAAGGAAACTAGCCTATGCAGAAAAATTAAATTATATGGATATTAGGTCTCTTGACAAAGGAACATTTGAAGAGTCCATTTCAGTGAGCTTCTCTATCCAAATGTTCATTACAACATTTGGATAGAGAATGTAGAGAAATTATTGATACAGTGGGCAAGCACATGATACTGGGAGGTAACATCACATGGTAGCACTGCTTATAACACCCAAAACGGGTACAGCATTTTCTGGATGTAGGAGTTCTTACCTTGAGGTCCATGCTGCTCTTCATAGTATACCTCAAAAAGGATACTGGAAAACTGGAAAAGGTGCAGGAAAGCCTAACCCAAATGATCAGGGCGTTTGAACACCTCCCCAGTTTGGAAAAGTTAACAATCTTTGGGGTTAGAAAAAGCTGAGTAAGAGGGACACATGGATAGGGGTGTATAAAATTATGCATGGTGTGGAGAAAGTGGATAGGGAGAGAGAACTTTCGCAGTAATAGAACCCAGGGACATCCAATGAAGTTGAATGGTGAGAGATCCAGGAAAGATAAAAGGAAGTGTTCTTCACATAGTGCATAGTCAAACTATGGAACTTGCTACTACAAGATGTAGTAATGGCCACCAAGTTGGACAGCTAGTCATGATGGCTATATATTTCTTCCGTTATTAGAGGCAGTATGGCTGACCACTGTAGTCAGTGCTAGCACGGCTCTTCCTAATTTCTTCTGTATACCTGGATGTTACATACTCACTTTTAGTGACTGGAGAAAAGTTTAAGTGGTATGTTAGGGTTAGGGTTAGGGTTGAGGAGGCAAAGCTGCCTGGTCAGAAACTGGAGTCGCTGAAGAGCTTAGCAGGGCCAGACAGACTGAGTGGGCCACAAAGACGGCTTGCCTGATGGCTTTTAGTGGCTGGAGGGAAGCCTCAGTGGTACATTAGGGTTTGGGTTAATCCTCAGATTAGGGCTGAGGAGGCGTGGCTCCGCAGGTAGGAACCAGGGCTGCAGAAGCATCTAGCAGGGCCAGATAGACTGAGTGGGCCACCAGGACAGCTTGCATATTGACTCTTTGTGGTTGGACGGAAGTCTCAGTGGTGTGTTAGAGTTCTGGTTTATCTTCCAGCTATAGTTAGGGTTGAGGAGTTACGTTGAGCAGGAACCAGGGCCACGCAAGATTCTACCTGAGCCAGACATACTAAGATGGCCACCAGGACGGCTTGCATTATATGTAGAAATGATTGTGTATCACTTGATTAGACTCAATCAAAGCTGGCAAAAAAAATTGCCAAATTTGGAGAAAAACGCAGCAGAGGCACTGAATTTTAATTGGATTGCACTATATCGGGTGATCTTTGACATATTAATTTGCCTTCCTTGGGTTCTCAAATTGCTACAGTTATGATTGTGCTGCTTTGCCCTATCATAGTTTTCCTAGTGGTGCTTTGTTACATCGGTAAAATACTTTTTCAGGGCTGGGAAAGGGGACAGTCATGTAAATAATAATTGTTGACTGTTACAAGTACAAATAAATTAATTGTAAATAAACAAGTAGCTCTCATCACTATCCTGCCAGATCTACACTGAGCTGGTGCTGCTGGTTTGAAAGAACCCAGGAATTTGAGAAATTATTCCAGCTCTGGTTTTTCCCCGTCTTGCAGATGATCACTTCCCTGGCAATGTTCTGATATGTGTGTTCAGCACTAGGTCAGCAATGAGAAAATAACCCCTTTATTTACATGTAAACTTGAGATTACAATACTTTGTACTAAGCGAGCCATGACATAATTTTACCACGTCTGGTGTCTTTAATTCAGTGTTCCTTAATTATATGAAATTGCATTCTACATACATATACTCTCTCCCCCCTCTCTCTTTATTGGCTCTTTAGTTCGTTGCCAGTGTTAATCTGTCTAGCTTGTACAAAAACACTCCCTAAACACCAACTCATCTCAAGTTTGGTACAGCTTGGCCCATACGGGTCAGGCGTGTGGGTTTCTCCTACCTTTCATTGATCCAAGCAGACTCATGATGTTTATTTTGAGAGATCCTGAGCCTCACCAGTACAGTGTTAAAAAAGGGTACTCTGCCCCGATGGGAGAAGTTAGATTTTAACTTGTAAAAGCCTGTCTCCCTTCATCAGTTTGTGACTTGAGCCACCCTGCTGCTGAGTCACAACATCTGGGTTACTTGAGAGAAGTATGTTTAAAGTTAATAACAGAGCAGATCAGTAGTGAGAATACACATTACCTTTCTGTGGAAGTAACATTCTAGTTTCCCATCATCCATCTTGATCTTGGACATTTTGAATAAACAGTGCTTCAAGAGACAAACTTGCTTACACAAGCTGTCCTCAGGTACATTTTCAGTCTTCCTCTCAAAATGTAAATAAGGAAGCTGGGTTGTTATATTTAAAGAGGATATTTGTATTTCCAAAAAAAAACTTGTGCCTTTAAATCCATTCATAACATTAGTATTTATAGAAGTTTAGGGATTTCTGGTATTTCTTCTTTCTGTTTGTACATAGTAAGTTAATGATCTATTTACTTCAGGCTTTTAAAATATGTAATCAATCTATTATACAACTGTTATTTATTGAATTACATTAACATCTTAATATTGGCTAGACTTCTCTAATTATAAGATATTATGAGTACATTATTTTAAGACCAAGACTGGGTCAGTAATTACATGCTTAATTCTAACGTTAATTTGCAAATTGCAACGTGCAATTTGAGTTCTCTACTGCAGCTGCAGCTAAATGTGCAAAGTATATTAACTTCTTCCTGCATGTTTTGAGGAAAACTCTGAGATTCTGACCATCAAAAATCTTGTTAATTACATAAGACTGTATTGGGGAGTATTACAGGTAATAAAGAACCTCATTTGGGGCCATCTAATTATTTAGATAGTATGTAGCATTGGTATTGGCATTTATATATCATATTCTTTAAAAAAAATCTGTGCCCAGAAAATCTGAACTCTATGAGTTTTTTTAAATTATGCAAATTAAGTGAGGTTGCATATGTTTTGCTTTCTCTTTTGCTTATGCTAGCCATATGGAGGGGAAATAGCTATACAGGACACTGAAGCTCACGAACTCACTCACTGACTACTGGGAGATGTCCCAGTGTGCCTATCCTTCAAAGCCTTTTGTATCTATGAGAGCTAGAAACTTTCTTTAAAAAAAAGAATGCTGAGATTCTAAGAATGCTGAATCTTGTGCCCAGTGCTAAATTCTACATTTATTATGTACTTGCTCTAGTTGTTGGTTTGATGTTTAATTTAATTCTGGATACCAGATGTCAGCCTTGTGCGGTTAGAAACAGTCTAAACCAGGCTCTATGAGCAGTCTTTCTGCTGAATATGAACTATAATATCCCAGTTAGTTGTCTCTCAGTTCTGAAAGATAGAATTATTCTAGGAACAATTCTTTTCAGAAAGGTTTTTTGTGAAGTACTAAAGGCGCTGGTTGGGAGTGTGGAATTGACCTAAGTGATAGTGTTAAAGAAGATTTATTGGTGCAAAGAAAGACACAACGGGTTAAAATGTGACTCTGACTTCTGCAAGACCGACTTTTACAGTGGAAGAATGCTTTTATCCAGCAAACAGGAAACCGGAAAGGAACAGCCTGCTACAGGTCAGAGGGGAACAGCAACAGAAAGCTGAACTAGGGGAAGTGAGGGCCCATTTAGGGGCTGCAGTGAAGGCTTTCAGTGGAACTAGAAGTACTTGATTGACCTGTTGACTTCCTGCAAGACATATGGAGCCAAAACAGTAATGAAGAGGGGAAGGAAGTAGTACAACCACAGCACAGAGGAGGGAGAGAGCTGAGGACAATATCCGTTTAGTGTCTTCAAAACTGGATCTGGTGTGGTTTGTCTAATTCTGCTATCTGATCAAACCACTTTGTCTACTAGGGTTCTTGATATTTGAATTTTTGTAAAACTGGACACTGTAAAGCAAGTGTGGAAAGCATAGGAACTAAGCATCAAGGGCTCCACCTCCACTTTTTAAATATCTGCAAAACTCACTTCACACAAGGACGGAACTTAAAATGTGCTGTTTTTCATGAACACTTAGGCAGTGTTTAAAAGAGCCCCCGCACCCATGGCTGGTCAGTGTTTTTTTGGTGACTGCTTCAGAATGTTGGATGTGATTGTCTGTTCAGGAAGCATAGGCCTCACTCTCAATTCTTCATTGGCTCTCAATGATATCACTGCATATCGAAATCTGATTGGCTGCAAAGTATCATGGTATGATCCCTGATTGGCTTGCAGTGCCCATGTGATTAATCTCAGAAGAAGAGGTAGTAGTAATTAGAAGGGAGAGAATGGCACAGAAGCCATAGCAAATGGGGAAAAAATATCAGCAAACCGGATTGAAAAGGATTTGACAGTTGTTTCAGGAAATATTTGTGTCCTACCAAAGACTACTTCCTACCTGAAAATTGAAACGGGGTTATTCTGCATAGCACTGACTTCCAGTAGATTTAAATATTGAAATGTAATAAATAAATCATCCAGCACACCATTGGTACAATATAAATGTTTATTAATAGAATGTTTATCATGCTGAACATGTGCTGATGTCTTCTTCCATATGATATCGTATCTTATACTTATGCAAATAGGATTTTGAATAAAAATTCAAAGTAAATGCTGCCATGATATTACCCTTGCAGTTGTTGATACCAATTATTTTTTCCATCCTTTTCTTTCTGGAAACCAAAAATACCCACTGAAGTCAACCCCTCTTATTAATGAGACCCAATATAATATTGCTTCAAGGTTAGGAAATGCTATTGCAATGTTTGTAGTAGTAGAAGTACTAACCTACAGGGTAGAAAAGTAGCATAAACACCTAAAAACTTAAATTCATTGTTGAAATAATGAATAGGGAATATTAATGTCAACACTGTGCTTGATGTTGAGCAGAAAATAAGTGTCAAAGTCTTTGCCCAAAGATCTCACAAAATGTTAGTCGTGTCAGTCCATCCGAAATTAGCAATGAATAGTGGGGGAAAGGCAGTCAGATAATGGGGGAAGGAATCTAATGGTTCAGGAGCAAGTGGATTAGGAGGAGAAATGCCTTGGCAGGCAAAAGGGAGAGTGATTGCGGAAGGAATTCAAACAAACGCTGAAGGTAGTAAAGGACACTAATGCATGTAAGGTTGGCCACGGGGATAGAACCCTTGTTGCTTCAGCAGCAATTCCAGGCTGCACCTATAACAGTTTCAAAGGTTTTTTACTTGAACTCCCCCCCCTCCCCCAGCATGTCTTTGACTCATATAATCAGTTATCAGATCAGTAATTGCAGGGTATAAGCAGGCAGGGATGTAAAGCCTTTTTCCTGGGACTTTGTGCCTATCAAAAATAGCATATATCAACTTCTTGGAAGAGATTGAAGTTCAGTGCAGGAAGCCTTTTGATAGTGCTTTGCATTTGGTGCCTGATCTATCACAAGTTGCAAGACCAGACTTGACTAACTACACGCACCTAGCCCTTACTAGCGAGTCCAAGTTCCCATCATGATGCTGCTGTTTGGATGGCAGCTATTGTGGTATTCTCCTAAGTGAAGCAGCAATGAAGGCGTGGGTGTTTTTAAGCTGTGGGTGCTGACCTGATGCATCCAGTTTCCATCCCATCCATCACCTGATGGTTCAAAGGAAAGTAAACCGTGTCTACCTTGACAACTAACTTGCATGTGTAATATTATATGGTATAAGTTGGTTGGGGTTTTTTAAGCATTCCCAGCTAAGCAGTAGCTCTTATCCTTCTTCATTGCCTGGTGTGTTCTGGATATCCAGGCTTGCATGTTTCCCTCTTGCAAACGTGTTCGTGCCCTGCTTGTCAGCCACAGGCTCATAAAATTGTCATTTGGTATTTTAGCTTTCCCTCAGGCCTGCGTATGTTGTAATTTTATGTCCTCGTTTATAATTTCAAATAACGTTTACGTTTCTGCTGCTTAAGCACCTGAGAGCAACTGTTAAAAAGTGAGCTTGACTAATGGTGTTGCTCAGTTATAATTACTTCAGTTTCCGGGGGGCGGGGGGCGGGAGGCGGGGGGAGGACCCTTTTTGTCAGCGGGGTCCAGTGAGGCAAGAAATCACTTTTCCTATTCAGATTTTAAAGAAGCTGCCAATGAGTTAAATGTTCACAACTTCAGAAAGTTATTGAGGTGTTTTTTTAAAAAAAACTCCCAACAACATTGAAATTCTCCTTTTATATCTTGCATATTGCATTGAGTCCACCTAAGCAGTGCTCCTTCCTAAACCTCTCCATAACAAGAGATTTAGCCCGAACAAAGATATACATTAGGCAGTAACAGCCTGGGATGGTGGAAGGAATAATATGTGTCTGTGTGTCCTTTCCAGTGAATGTGTGTTAAAAAGCATCTCCTCAGGATACTGTTGAAATGCTAGTCTTAATGGGAACTACGGCCTTGAATTATACCTGAATCTTGCAGGAGGTTACTGATGCACAGTGCATTAGTGATCTAGCTAGTTTTCCATCCTGCAGTGGCAAATAGGCATGTCTGTTTTGGGTTCTTGTAGGTTTTGGAGATTACAAAACTATCCTAATGTAATAATGAGTTCCTAATAAAGAGCAAAACTGCATTGTGTACATGCATGTGTTTCCCATCAGTAATCTCTTAACTGAACTAAAGTAATTGCCATATCCAGCATTCCATGCCCTCACCTCAGCAAGGGCTGTTGGCTGGCAGATTAAAGGAAATGGAGGAAACAGGACCATGATAGGCATGTAGTCTTCTGTAGCACGTCCAATGGGCAGTATTCTAAAGAAGCGAGAAGACTAAAAATAGGGTGAGGCTTGTGTCTTCAGTTTAACACTAGTCTTAGCACAAGAAGTGTAAGTGGTAGCACACATAATAATAATAATAATAATAATAATAATAATAATAATAATAATAATATTTATTTCTTACCCGCCTCTCCCTTTGGATCTCCCTGTTAGAGCTGGTTTTGTTGTGATGATGGTTGGTGCACTGGTTCAGTCAAGACACAAACAAATGAAAAGAAGTCATGATCCCTTCAATGAGGTTCACCTCTCACTTAATCCCCTGCTTGAACCAGGGGTCTTGAATGTCTGCACAGAAATGCCTACTAGCAGCATTCACACATTGATAAGCAAAAAATTCTGGCTTCATAAACCAGAATGTGAGCAGGCTGCATGTTAGTACATGCAACCAGTTTGCTCCTCGCTTTACATGAGCAGGTAAACAAACCAGGGAGGGATAGCTTTGTGTGATGTCCAACGGAGGATTATGGTGCAGTGTGCCAAAACGCACTAGGGGTTACAAGCCCTGCCTGTCAGGTAGGAAAGGAATATGTAAAACAAAAGTGCTTGCTTTTTATGCATCTTTGGCCTTGTTTTTATATTATGTTTTACTAGCCACCAGTCTTTAAGGTAGAATGGAGTTATGGAAACATTCTTAATAAAGATTTACAGTCGGCAGGAGCCATAATTAAAGGCAACTGAGTATAAAGTTCTGATTTTGCTGTGAAAACAGACATGGCTATGTTAAATACTTTCAGTAGTACGTTTTTCAGTAGAGTATCTGAACGCAGTTAATATACTCAACACACCCTACATTTGTAAGGCTGTTTCACTGTTGTGACATACATGAACACTTTCCTATTATGATGAAATTACTGATAAAAATTATCCATACACTTAGTCTGGAATAGAAAGTGCTCATTGGGTTTTTCCTTGGTACTGTTAAATTATTAAAAATTGCATTTTTGTAGGGTGGGATCTATTTACAAGAAACCGAGTCCTAGAACATCACTAGTTTGGGTGTTTTTGAAATAACAAAACTGCATCTATGAGCATTGAAAAGTTTTTAATGAGTTATGTTGGTTTTGTAAGCTCTTGCCTCCTGTGTGGATCCCTGTTATGACTTTGCCAGGGAAAGAAGTCCTAAGTGAATAATGTGTGTTGAGCCCTTTAGGAGTTCAACAAAAAGCTTGAATATTTCCCCCTACCTTTCCTTCCTCCACCCCCCCAAAAAACATGTGCATATAAATGAGCTTGTGCATTCCTAGCAGCCCTTGTAGCATTCATTGATTTTATATTGCATGGTTTTAAGCTGTATTTTGTTAATTGTCCAGAGAGCTTTGACTATGGGGCAGTATAGAAAAGTAATAAAGAAAGAATAATAAAATAGCGCAGAGCAGCTGTTCAGTTGACCCTGTCTCAATTCTCGATATAGAGAAAGATAACCAAAGAGTTCAGTCTTTTAAGGGGAAAAACAAACAAACCTTGTCTTGTGATTAGAAACGTCTGGTGCTGGAGATTAGGCACTTGTTGGGGTGGGTGTGTGTGGAAGCCCCCCTCCCACTGTTTCTGCCCTGAAGATCAGTTACAGACACAGGGGCAGTGGTTGTTTCCTTGTAGCTGTTGGTGATTCTGTTGATGGGAAGCCAGTATGGGCTTCTGGATATTTTAGTTAACTGACCCCCCCTTTTTTGGGGGGGGGAAACAATAAAAAAATATTTTGATATATGTCTTTCTAAACTGGCCTTCAGAGTTGGAGAAAGCCTTGGGAAAATGAAAATGCCTGTGTAGAAGGCAGCAGCTGTGGCTCACCTTGAGTGGCTTGTGTGTGTAGGTATCAAAACAGGAATATACAACTAAGTGAAAGTTCCCTTGCAAAGGAGTTACCTGGTAAAATACTAATCCTGGCCTGGCAGGTGGCTGGCTGTTGCTGTCTTGAAGGCCAGATGCATTATAAGCTCCGCATGTATTCCATCCTGTCAATAATCCACTCTCTTTCCCAGTCCTTCCCTCTCACCCCATATGCCCTTGTGTTTTTCTTTTACCACCTTTAGATGTGAGGAACAGAAGGGGCCTTTCCCCGTTTGTACACCTTTTCTCCTGTGAAATCCTGAATTCTGTATTTCCCTTTATTAACCAGATCTAGGTTAGTGAAAAATGACACACTGGATTTGTGTGATCAAGTAGGTTTAAATTGCAAACAATAGGCAAACTTCCTTTAAATCTGGCATTACAGAGGTGAAAGGTAAACAAATACGAAAGCAGTGAGCAAAGGCCTTATGAGCTCTAGGTTGATCATAGGCTTCCAGCATGACTTTGAATGGATTTTTAAATCTTTCCATTGCATATCTAGAAGTAAATAAAATATTTGTCTACAAGGGACTTGTGAACTGAAGTTAAGTCTCCAGACGGTTGTGAGTTACAACATATAGCAACCAACCAATATAGCAATGTTAGAAAATGTGATCCAAAATGTGCCTGGAAAATCAGACTTCCTGCTTCCCTCCTTGTTCCCTCTGGCTGCTTGTTTCAAGGCAGATCTGCTTTTGTGATCTTGCAGGCGCAACCTTACAAAATTGTCCCTGATCTTCAGCCATATGCTAGCAGAATTGAAAGGCATCTTCCCAAGTGGGCTCTTCCAGGGAGACACATTCCGGATCACAAAGGCAGATGCGGCAGAATTCTGGAGAAAAGCTTTCGGGGAGAAGTAAGTATCATTGCAAAATATGCTTCCGTCTTCTAGGGCTCCAGCAAGTCTTTAGGTGAAGGGAGCTTGTAAATGTGGGGCTGCTGCCAAAGCCTGTAAAAAGGTATGTTTAGCATCTGAGAATAGTATAAAACCGAACCTGGAGGGTGAGCCTTCAGGGAAGATTGCAAGGGAGGGGCTAAAAATCCCCCCCCCAAGAATTCCCCTGAGCACCTTCTAGCTCCTTCCATCGCCACCACCAGCTTATGGCCAACAGTCACTACTGCTGAAAGATACACCAAGACCATTCCATGTCTGCCTTCAGACTTCTTCTGTCACTGGAATATGGCTGCTGACTGCTGTGCTAGTGTCTCTCAGTAATGCTGCCTTCATATTAGGGAGTTTTGGATTGAACACGAAACAGTGTTGAATAGCAGCGAAATAGACTATCGCATGTTTCATGCCCTCTCACCAGTTCTGTATGTCACAGTACTACTAGATCAGTCTTTTTTGGGGAATTAATGTGTCCCTCAACTCCAAGGAGCTAGACTGACATAACTCTAGATGGTTGTCTCTAGAGCTTAATTTAAGTGTAGTTGGAGGCCAGAATCATACATTCCTTTCTAATAGAGCTTCTGTTTATGAAATATGCATTCTAAGTCTATAAAAAGATACATGAAAAGTGCTAGTTGTCAAAATGTTTACTTGTAGCCCTTCTTGTAAAAGGTTAGGTTTCTTTACTTCCAGAAGTTAACTTGTCACTAGCTTAATATCTGAAAGCAGCTAATTAAACACCATATATCTTGTTTAGACAAAGACTGACACATCCCTTTATCTTGCTATCCTTCAGATATAGGGACAACTGTTTCAGGAGTCAGTTTCATCTGTTACAGAACAGATTTAACATTAGAGCTGAAGTTGTCCAGTTGCATTTCAGTGTGAATCATTTTTCTTAAGCAACATGCCTGATTCTTGCAATGAGCTTACATGTCTCTACCTTCTTTCCTTCATGGCTGTGAAACACTGTGGATATATAGAATGTTATGATACTATGGCAGAAGACAGGGTTTCTCAGGACTGTTTTCCCCCCACTGCTAGGACCATTGTTCCATGGAAGACCTTCCGCCAGGCCTTACATGAAGTGCATCCTATAAGTTCAGGCCTAGAGGCAATGGCACTGAAATCAACCATTGACTTGACATGCAATGATTACATTTCAGTGTTTGAATTTGACATCTTCACCCGTCTTTTTCAGGTAAGAACAAAAAGGACGCTACTTGCTTTAACACAGGTGTAGCTTAACCTTATTTTCCCAGGCATTTTAGTCTTTCAGTTTCTGTTGTTTTAAATCTGTTACTGTATTTTAAATCTTTGCATTGCTGCTATGTTTTAGTTTTTATTTTATACCATAGTTTATAACTTTAAAACTTTTATATGGTATCTTATCATGTTGTATTGTATGGTTTTAGTTGTTGTGACCTGCCCAGAGAGCTTTGGCTATTGGGCAATATAGAAATGTAATAAATGAATAAATGGTTTCCTCATTTTGTAGTACTGTTATGTCAGTATTGACATTTTTCATCTAACCATTTTCACTTGCTCAGTCCTCAAATGTTTTTCTTCTCCATTGTTAGCAAATTCCTTTTTTCCAAGATGGTAATCTGTTGACCTTCCACTGCCATTTTAGAAATCTGGGAGGAGGAGGATTTAAGTGCTGATATCTGGACAGTTGCTCCATGGGGCAGCTTTGACAAGGTGCCACACACCAGCAGACCTTGTTCTGCATCCAGGGATTCACTGAGAATCTTAGCTGAGCCATGAACTCATGTTCAGCAAATCATTAGCTTCCAGCTTCTGACTGGAAAATGAGAACAACTCATTCTGGAGGATTGTTTTTGATAAAATGAGATCAGGATTGTAATGTTATTGTGCACTGCAGTTTTAAACCCTATGCATGCTAACCTAGGAGTAAGCACCATTGTAAACCTACATGGGATCTGGCTGCATGAGAAATAGCAGGGAAGCCCTAAACTGATGTAAAACGAGTTCAACTTGTATTGTGTGGTGGAGGGGGACACGATAGGAAGGCAAATTTTCCTGCTAGAAATTACTAGTTATGTTTTGTTCTTCTTTTTTTCTTCAGCCATGGTCATCTTTGCTCAGGAACTGGAATAGCCTTGCAGTGACTCACCCTGGTTACATGGCATTCTTGACATATGATGAGGTCAAAGCACGGCTTCAGAAATTCATTCACAAACCTGGCAGGTGAGTGCTTGAAGGCGGCATCCCTTCCTCGCTATTCTACTGCACTCTGTCAAAGGAGGTTTGATGTAACTCAGAGGCATTGGAAGGCACTTCGACATTAATTGACCAAAATCTAAGCTTAAGGCAAGTACATAGAATCTTGCCTTAAGCTTAGTTCATATTGTCGACATTGACCAGCAGCAGCTCTCTTGAGTTTCAGGTAGGATTCTTTCCTTGCCCTACCTGGGATGCCGGGGTTGAACCTGTGACCTTCTGCATGCAATCAGGCACACCTGAGCCATGAGGTTTTAGCAGCATACTTGAACCCATTTTTATTCGTAAACTTTAAGCATAAGAACAGTTTAGTAGCAAGAAACGTTGCTTAAGCAAGTTGTGGGGTAGGGTAGGGTTAAGGTTTTTACAGGTAAGTGGTGCTGGGTAGTAATGTACAAGAATTTTGTTTCGTTTTTAACTTGAGTTGCCTTGTTCACAGCAGTTTGGAGATAAAGCTCAAACATTCTCTAGCTTCCATTCTCAAAATGAATACACTAGCTGCAAAACTTGATCCTAGAACTCTTTCTGGGAATGAGATTATTGCTTTCCATCACCAAAGAGTTGAATAATGGAAAGCTCCTGTATAATCTTAGGCCAACTTGCGACATCAGAGAAGTGGAGAGCATCCTTGTAGTGATGGATAAGGCTCAATTTAATGTTGAAAGGTTTTTTGTTTGTTTGTTTAATCCTTTCTATCTGGCTGTAGGTTCACATTGAGGTCTACAGGTGAAAGTGATGTGGAAAACTTCAGACAAACATGATCGATTTTCAGCTGTTCCATCTTATTTTTTATAGCTCTATCTGTAGGTAATTCAGCTAGCAAAGTCATCTTACCAGTGAAGTCTGTGTGTGCTTTTTGTTTTCAGTTATATTTTCCGTCTGAGCTGTACGCGACTCGGTCAGTGGGCAATTGGTTATGTCACTGCAGATGGAAATATTCTACAGACAATCCCCCACAACAAACCCCTCTTTCAAGCACTGATTGATGGCTTCAGGGAAGGCTTGTAAGTAACTTCCCAATGTGGTCTGTCACGATTCCTGCCCCTTCCAGTTAGTGAGTCTGTAAGATGATGCGTTCAGGTGCAGATTTTAGACTGTACCTCCTTAGACTGTCCTCCTGCTGTCATTGGAAGGCAGGAGAGAACCAATGAATGGCTCTTGCTCTATCATGGAGGATGAATAGAACTTTTGAAACCTCAAGCAGTGATGACTGCCTGGCCTGGGGTTTCTTAGGTATTTTTCAGTCTGTGCCATGTAACTTCACAACCTTTAGATTTTTGTTAGAACACACATCCAACTTAAGCACATACTGAAGCGTTGTACCAGATTAAGGGATGGAGTCTAAATTTGACACTAGGCTTGCAGTCAGACTCAGTTTCTCCTTTTAGGCTCTCCAGTCTGATGCTACACTTGGACCACAAAGGTCTGAACTGTGCTGCACACATGCTTGTGCTATCGCAAGGTTTGGTTAAGGTGTTGCAGCAAGATCAGCTGAGAGGATCTTGAAGCTGAGAGATAGGTCATTGTTCAGCACGTTCATGTTAGCAGATAGGGGAACCACAAAACAAACAGTTTTATGCATTCTGGGCTTTGCAAGTTGATGCCCTTTAAGGAAGTTCATTTTCACAATCAAACTCCCCACCCCTTGTAGCCAAGTCTTTCCCAGTGAAGGCACTTGGCTGAAATTGTGCCACATTCATTTGGCTCCACTGTAGTTGGTAGAGGCTATTTCTGTTGAGCAATCTTGTGTTCCGCTCTGTAGTTACCTATATCCTGATGGGCGGAATCAGAATCCTGACCTGACTGGTCTGTGTGAACCCACACCACAGGATCACATTAAAGTTACGCAGGTGAGCAAAGACTTATTACATCATCATCATCATCATCATCATCATCATAATTTTATTTCTTACCCGCTTTCTTTCTTTCCTTACATTGCAGTCTTACCCTAGTCCTATTGCAAGCAAGCTTTGAGGGCTTGTTTTGTGTCTTGTAGTTTGAGTTTGGATACCGCAGGGCTTGGGAAGAAATAGAGTAGAAATCACAATTTGAATCTGGGACAGTCAAGAACATGGATCAGAGGGGGCGGGGGGCAAGTTGCAGGGATTTCTTGGGATGTTAGCTTTTCCTCCTTGTTCAAAGACTGGAGTTTGAAAACTTCATGTTTAGGAGGTGTTGGTTGTGTAATAATCAGGCCATATTCCATGATGGCACAATTTGGGCAGGCTGCCTGCTCCTTAGATGGGAAAATAGGTGGTCCTGGATGGGTTGTTTTAAATACACCTATTTAAAAAATGCCAGTTGCCAGCAATGAAGCTGAGCTTGGCAGTCGTAAAGGACGAAAATATTATCTCCTTGTAAGTTTGAGATTCGTTACCTGCTAGATATTATAAGGAGCGACGTGATCCAACACCATTTTTTCTCGCTTTTACTCTTAGGAACAATATGAATTGTACTGTGAGATGGGTTCCACCTTCCAGCTCTGTAAAATTTGTGCAGAAAATGACAAGGATGTGAAGATTGAGCCCTGCGGCCACCTCATGTGCACTTCCTGTCTCACTTCATGGCAGGTATGGAAATTGCTCTCCTTCAGAAGCAAGGGCTGATTGGCCCTTGCCTCTCTGCTGTCTCAATTTGAAGCTGCAGTTGTGAAGTTCACTTGCCTGTGCTTGATATGTGTTGACATAGCTGCTGATGACTTCACCAAAGGTGTCTGGGGGGTGTGTGTGACATGCTTAGGCCCTGTCATCTTCAACGCAAGTAAGCCGCTGCACGTAGTTGTGCACCAAAGCAATTCGATTTTGCAATGTGGCGTGAGCGAGTTGTGAATTGTAAGCTGCTGGCCTGGGTGGTCACCCTGGGTCTCTGTGGGAATAGTAGTTTAGGGTCCCGCTATAGTTTACTGAAGGGGAACAAAACATAAAACCCATGATCTTCTCTCTCTCTCCCCCCACCGTGTGTGTGTGTGTGTTCTTATGAGGACCAATAAATAGGAACATTCTTCTTACCTTTCTATCACTATGTCAAACCATAATTCTAACATGCATATTGGTAACTGTGGGGTAGTATGTTTTTTCTCTTCTTTCTTCCCTACCGGTACCATGGCTTTCTTACAGCTAGTCTCCCTCCTTGACTTTTCCTGCAGGAATCAGAAGGGCAGGGTTGTCCGTTCTGCCGGTGTGAAATTAAAGGCACAGAACCCATTGTAGTCGACCCGTTTGATCCCAGAGGAGGGGGAGGGCTGCTGCGACAAGGTGCAGAAGGGGCCCCCTCCCCAAACTACGATGACGACGATGACGACAGAGCGGATGAGTCGCTCTTCATGATGAAAGAACTGGCTGGTGCGAAGGTAATGACCGATTGCCGAACCCTCTTCTATGTTCGGGGGGCTTCCGGGGGGCGGGGCTGCCATCCAGGCACCGACCAGCCCCATGCCCTGGGACTGGTTTGTCTTCCAACATGAATCACACACGTTGGGCTTGCCTGACATCCCTCTAGCATGGGGGGTGGGGCGGTGGGCGGCTTGTGGCCCTCCAGGTGTTTTGGCTTACAACTCCCATCAGCTGGGCCAGTACTGTCAGTGCTGAGGGACACAGAGTTGTAGGCCAAAACATCTGAGGGCCACGAGTTGCCCACTCTTGCCTAGCACTTCTTGGCTGCATCCAGATTTCACCAGGAGTCTGTAGTAAATTATAATTATATCTTTTTTGTAGACTGCTAGATACAACTTTTTTGGTGTAATTGATAGCCAGACATGTACTGGTATGGTTGTGTTTGAAAACCTATTGATTGTCCATTATTGAAAGGACTGTTCTGAGTAATAATTCAGTTTGTTTGTACCATCCAGTATTACATATTTTGTAAAGAAAGAAAAAAGAAAAGCTATTTACCTGGTCCAGCCCAACATTCCTTGGTCCTTTGAACCTGGAATGTTTGTTCTGAACTTGTTCGTTGGGAACCTTGATTTGTTTTTAATCCAGATGTCAGCATCTGCTTTGTTAGATCAAATGATCACTGTGAGGCCTATACATATAAATTTCAACAAATCTGTCTGAAGTGCTCCTTCAGGCTTTAATAATCTATAAAAAATATATAAATGTGTATGTGTTGGCCGTCAATACATGTTGCAGCGTGGAGTACACCTGTTCAGTGTGCCAGTCAGACATGCCCTGTGCCACAATACTCCATCCTGTTCTCGGTCCTCCCCCTAGATTTCCTTTTTTGAAGACTCTCTTGTACTTCTGCGAGCCTTGGGATCCCCCCTGAACCTGCTGATACCTCCCCCTTACACACGGGCGGTGCTCTTTTGGCTACGTAAGGGTCCGTATTTGGTGAAGGAGTTCACTGTTACTAAAGCTATTCTATAATTGCATATAGACATGTGGCACTTAGTTTGAACTGTATGTGAACCACCTCGCTTTCCACGTTATGGGGAGCAGATTAATGATTCCTGTGATGTCTGTGCCTTGGCAGAGAGCATTGACGTGCTTCTGCCCTACTCCGCCTTCCTCAGCTGGGGTTTGTACTTAAGACGGCAGAGCTTGCCACCTAGTGGTTTTAAAAAACCCACGACATGGCTGTTGTGTGGTGTGAAAATTCATTGGCAACACAGAACAACTTCTATATTCAGAGTAAACCCTTTTAGAAATGAATTATCAGGTCTGTTGTGGGGGAGGGACTGAACATATTAGTGTGTGCTCGGTTAATTAAAGTTAATTAAAGGCTGACATGCAGCTCCAAAGCAGAGGGAAGTTGCCTGTATTGGGTTAAGAGTTGTTTTAACAAGGGCTTCCTTTTGGCTCTTTGCAGGTAGAGCGTCCTCCTTCTCCTTTCTCAATGGCTCCGCAGGCATCGCTCCCCCCAGTACCCCCACGTTTAGATCTTCTGCAGCAACGAGTGTCCAACCCCCCTGGGGCTTCAAGTCCAGGGACTACCTCTAAGGTACACAATCTCTCTCTCCTATGAAGTGACGCAAATGTGAAAGACTGCAGTCTTTCTGAATGTGGTGTTCCTTCTTTTGTCCAGGGAGATCCTAGCTTTCTGAATTTGCATGGAAACTCACTTGTCTTCCTTGATTTTGCTAATCAACTTTTTCTTTGGTCACGCACAGAGGTGTCTTTGCGTAAGGCCATCCAGCTAAACATCAGCTCGTCATCTGACTGATGTTTGATTTTCAACCACTTAAGACCTGCAACTGTTCTGATAGGAATAGCGTTGCTCAGTGCAGCCATTTATCTGTGCTGCATGTGCCCTCAGAGGCTCTTCCCCCCTCCCCCCCCCCCAAGTTTCCTCTGCCTTGATTCCTACTCCAACCACAGCATCAAGTTCTGGAAAAGGTGCCAGTATCCTGGTCATAAGTCTAGACGTTTCTTGGAAGTTTTGCCATTTTCTTGTCTTGTAGGCTGTACCTAGTTCCCTTCACAAAGATAAACCTTTGCCAATCCCGCCAACGCATCGAGATCTTCCGCCTCCTCCACCTCCAGACAGGCCACATTCCATAGGGGCGGAGAACCGACCTCAGAGACGGCCTTTGCCTTGCACGCCGGGAGATTGTCCTTCCAGAGACAAGTTGCCCTCCATCCCCTGTAATCGCCAGGGAGAGCTCTGGCCTTCACGACCGATCCCCAAAACTCCTGCTGTAGCTCCAAGCGCTGGTGGTGAACCTTGGCCAGGTCGGGAGCTGACAAACCGGCATTCGCTCCCATTCTCACTGCCTTCTCAGATGGATTCCAGAGCTGACGCTCACAGGCATGGGAGTACTCTGAGCCTGGACACCACGGTGGTAAGTGTGCCTCAGACCACCATCTCAAAAGATTGCTTGAAAATAATGCAATTGCTTTTGTGTGTAAGTTGTTAATGGATAAACAACTCTATTTGCATGTAATGCCCAATTCCCAGGTTAAACAACCCAGAAATTGGTGCAGCCAGATGGGAGCAAACTTCCTGCCTGCTCACTACTTGCACCTTCAAAACATCCCAGAAACACCCTGTTACCTGGTCATTAATGTGATTTCTGAACCCAAAACTCTTGGATTATTTAGGGGTTAAGCAACCCAAAGTTAGCCCATGGTTTGTTGTTGGGTTAACTCTCAATTGTTTGACTCCTAAACAACCCACAATTTCAGGTTAACTCCTCTAAAGTTTGTACCAGGAAAGGGAGTAGAGTTCTTAGGAGAGTGGGTTAGAAAGGAGTGTGAAGGGTACTTGCCTCACCGACACCCACATAATCCTCTGTTTCCAGCAGCTACCACTGAAGGCCTTATACAACCGCGGTGTGGTCTGACATTGCTGTTAATAGCATTTTTTGTGAACCGCCCAGAGAGCTTCGGCTATTGGGCGGTATAAAAATGTAATAAATAAAATAATAAAATAAAATAAACCACTGAGCTAACAGTTTCAAGTTTGAGCAGGATCTGCTCCCCCTGCATCTGCGTAGTCATATTTTTTCCCCAAGCAAGTTTCCAAACTAACACTGTTTGGAGACTGCAGTGCAAGTCTGTCACCTGCCACTCAGTTTTTCTTGTTGACATACAGTTCCTTGAAGTGAGCATCAAGTGATGCCTAGAAATACCTTCTTACAAGAAGATCATAAGTATGCGAACTACAAGTTCAATCACAGTTTTTAAAGCTCAACTAAAAACTTTTCTTTTTTCTAAAGCTTTTAAAACTTGATTTCGATCTTACTTTTATACTGTTAGTTTTACTGTACCCTGTGCCTGTTTGGTGCATTCTCTTCCTCTTCTTATTGTTTTATTATGATTCTATTAGAACAGCCTTCCTCAACCTGGGGCGCTCCAGATGTGTTGGACTGCATCTCCCAGAATGCCCCAGCCAGCTGGCTGGGGCATTCTGGGAGATGCAGTCCAACACATCTGGAGCGCCCCAGGTTGAGGAAGGCTGTATTAGAACGTAAGCCTATGCGGCAGGGTTTTGCCATTTTATGTTTTACTCTGTACAGCACCATGTACACTGATGGTGCTAAATAAATAAATAAATAAATAAATAAATAAATAATAAGTATAGACCTAGTGAGGATGTGTTTTTCTCTCTTTCTCAATTCTCCTGCCAGTGGTAGTGTTTGACATCATGTTTTCTTACAGAACCAACTCAGCGGGCTCCCAGCGGGTTCAGACAACGAACTTTCTAAAATAAAACCTTCTTCTTCAGCCAATGCCATCTATTCACTTGCTGTAAGGTATGTGGTTCCCTAGCAGAGCGCTTGCTGGTGGAAATTTCTCGGACTTGCAGCCAGTGTAGGGTTGACTTGTATAATCAGTCAACAGTGGCTGCATTTCTGTAGGTGGTTTTCTATTGTGTTTGATACTTTAATCATGCATCTTCTTGGTATTGGACCATGTCACTTACTAGGATGCTAAAAAGCATGAAATGGAATGGATTATTTTGCATTAACCTTCTTCCGTCTGACTAAATTGTTTTGTTCATTTATTTAAATGGTAAAAACTACTGTGATATGCTTTGCGTGATTTTAGTTTAAAAAGATCCATTAAAAGTGCTGAGAGCTCCCAGAGGTCTCAGTTTCTAACCTATCTGGGACAGTGGAGGGGGAGGTACCATGACCCTAAAAGTTTGTTTATTTATTTATTTATTTATTTGCTATGTATTTATACTGCCCAGCAGCTAAGTCTCTCTGGGCAGTTTACAATTAAAGTTGCAACAAATCAAATCAAATCTCAGCCAGGCTGCCTCCCTTCTATGCGCAGGGGTACAAGGCCTCTTCTTCCTGGCAGCCACACACTCTGAATGGACGTACGGGCCTTACAAGTGAGGCTGCTTGGCTCTCCCCCAGTCAGATGCTGGAATCAAAAGCATATCTGCCCCCTTGCTTTGAAGCTATATTCTCAGATAGCTGTAGCTGCTCTTTTGTCTTCCTTAGATATTTTTTGTGTGTGTTTAACTGTGAGCCTTTCCCCCCCTCCCCCTCTCCCCTCACACACCCTAGACCATTGCTTGTGCCAAAGCTACCACCCGGAGAGCACTCTGAAAATGACGAAGACACGGAGTACATGTCTCCGTCTTCTTTGCCTCTTGTGCCGCCTGGCTCTGCTGGACAAAAGCCTGAGGCCAAATTGCCTTTGGAAATGAGTCAAAGTTCACGGTGAGGCAGCCTACCCATTCAGGACAATAGGGTGGCTTTGTTTCAGTGGGATTGTGTCAGCCCACCTGTCACGTTTGTTTATTTATTTACTTACGTTTTTACAGTCGGGAGGGGGGGCTCTGGGGGGGCTTGAGAAGCTTAAGAGCGAAACCAAATCCCTTTAGAATTCATCTTCATACATGACTTACTGTTTCTGCCCTGGCGTTGAAAGGCAGCCTTGTTTAGAGTCTTGCTGGTCATCTGCTCTATAGATTGAGGTCCATTTTGCGTGTCGCCGTCTGAAGCAGCCAAGTTCCTCTGAGTTGGTTTTGTATAGTGAGTGCAGGAAATCCTAGTTTTAAATCTGTCCGTATGTCTTGTAAGATGGGGTTTAACGTGCTGGGGTGAACCATATGCTCTAAAAGCTTAACCTGGTGTAGCAAATGCCAGCTCTCCGTCTCAAGAGGACTCTTTTAAAGAGCATATAATAGGGCAACATCATCTTGTGGTGACTTGGGGGGAAAAAAAGGTGAATTGTATTTCTGTTTAAAATATTTATGTATCACCAGCTGAGTTCCTGAACCAAATATGCACTTTCTTTCTCTGTGCTCAGAGTGTTGGAGTGCGGCCAGGAAATAGATGGATGTACCTATGAAGCGATGTTCAACATCCAGTCGCAGGCGGCGCCGTCTGCCTCTGAGGCTGCGGCCAGCGTTTCTGGTAAGTGCCCTGAGAAGGAAGCATCACAACTTAACCAGGTGAAAAGCCACAGGCTACTGTGCTGCCAAGCTTTAACCTATGGGATTTTGGCTTCATGTGAAATTTAGAAACCAAAGTGCCAGTAAAGAAAAGGTGCTTCCAGATCTGTGACATTTTGGAAAACTCTTGGTAACCTGCTGCTGCTGTTCGTTGCGTCATTGATTTCTGTGCTGCTGCCTCAAGTTTGGGGTTTCGGCTCTTGGTGTTCCCCTTTGAAACATTTCCCCCTTTGAATAGGTCTGCAGGAAGCAGGGCTGGCGCTAATGGTGTGTTCCGTTTCATTGTTTTCAAGATGGGGGTGACATAGCTGCTGCCAATGACATCAATGGTCCTGAGGAGTCGGAGAATGAAGAAGATGGTTACGACGTGCCCAGACCAGCCATCCACGTGGCCATGGCTCGTCGCACGCTATCTGATATCTCCAATGCGACCTCTGCCTTCAGCCGCGCCTCTCTGGATGGGGAAGTTCTAGCAGGTATGTTGTAATCTTGGTTCGTACGGTTTTGCAGTGTGGCATGTACACTGCAAATCCATGGCAGACCAGGTTACCAATGCCCATTATTTTTATTTATTTATTTATTTATTTATTTATTTATTTATATAGCACCATCAGTGTACATGGTGCTGTACAGAGTAAAACAGTAAATAGCAAGACCCTGCCGCATAGGCTTACATTCTAATAAAATCATAATAAAACAATAAGGAGGGGAAGAGAATGCAAACAAGCACTGGGTAGGGTAAACAGGCACAGGGTAGGGTAAAACTAGCAGTATAAAGTCAGAACAAAATCAAGTTTTAAAAGCTTTAGGAAAAAGAAAAGTTTTTAGCTGAGCTTTAAAAGCTGCGATTGAACTTGTAGTTCTCAAATGTTCTGGAAGAGCGTTCCAGGCGTAAGGGGCAGCGGAAGAAAATGGACGAAGCCGAGCAAGGGAAGGAGAGGCCCTTGGGCATATGGCCATATGCTACTTCCAGTGTCAGAGGCATTATGGCTATGCAGACCACTTGCTGGGGATCATGACTGGGAGGGTGCTGTCACACTCATGTCCTACTTGGGGGTTTCTGGCAGGCATCTGGTTGGCCGCTGTGGATTAGATGGACTCTTGGTCTGTTCCAGCACGGCTCTTGGGTATGAACCAGCCCTGTATTTCTCATGGCGCTTAAACAGTATCAGTCAGGGATGTGTAGTGTGGTTGACTTGGTGTTCTCAGCATTTTCCTAAGGGGACCTATGCAGTAGATTTTGATACGTTAGTCCTGTCGGTCCCAACTCCAGATCTGAAAGAGCAAATCCCCCTAGGCCCTTTTGCTGCGGAGCAATTGCACACCGTCTTCTCCTCGCTTTGTTTTTAAGATAGGCAAGGAGCTGGCCAGCAATGTAGTTTGGAGCTGTTCCTTTTCCTTGCACTTCGCTGTGCATTTCTCAGAGGAAATTTCTCCTATAGCATGAGGGCTACTTCTGCTTAATATCAACATGCTGGACTTGCAACTTAATCTGCAAGGTTGGCAATTTCTGCGCCTTCGTGCGGTGACCAAAGTGGGGGGGGGGGGGGAGAAAGCAACAGTGGATTTCAGTGATTGAACAGCAAACCAGCCAGGAGTACTTCCATGACTGAATATCTCAAATGTATCTTCGAACAAACATTTATAGTATTTCTAACTATGGAATATTGTTGTAAAGAGTTCTAACCCTGAAGTTGGATGTGTTGCCATGTAAAAGGAAGCCCTGCTGCCCGTGGATTCCGTGTTTGTCCCCTTCCTCATGCGGTTCTTTCTCTTCCAGGTTTCTCCGACGGCTCCCAGGTTCCGGAGAGGCCCCCCAAACCTTTGCCACGAAGGATCAATTCTGAACGGAAGGCGGGCAGCTGCCTGCCAGGCGGTGGAGCAGGGCCGGCCCCTGCTGCCTCCCCACAGCTCTCCAGCGAGATTGAGAACCTCATGAGCCAAGGCTACTCATATCAGGACATCCAGAAAGCTCTAGTCATTGCCCATAACAATATTGACATGGCCAAAAATATTCTCCGGGAATTTGTCTCCATTTCCTCCCCTGCCCATGTGGCCACATAGCACACCCACTGGCCCTGCCTGGGACACCCCTGTGCATCAACCTGCCTGGGCAGTTTCCTGCCCAGCTTCTACCTAGAGGAGATAACGGGCTCCACGAGAGACTTCCTGCGAAGTCAGGCCTGCCTCTACAGGGAATCGGTCATCAGGGTTTTATGCGATTCCAGGTTTCAAAGCAAACGGAATGAAACGGAGCGGCTAGGTGTGTCCTCGACAGTCTGTGTGTCTTTTTGGAGTCTGCCCTCGCCTGCCTCCTCTCTCCCTTCCCCCCCTCCCCCCCCCCCCGCACTTTCTAATTTGAGAGAACAGATGTCTGGCTTCTGATAAGATATATCTGTGGGTTCCCATGCTGGTGGACAAGAGGGGCGGGGTGGGATATTCGTCTTGTGCTGTGAATTCAAACTGGAGGCCCTTGTGTTGAACGGCGTCTCCACATCGCTCGTGGCGTGCCCTCCTGTGGTTCAGGGTACTAGATTTGGGCCTCTGCTGCTGTATGTTCTGGCTCAGGCTTCTTGACCCCCTGCTACTGGGTACAGGCTCTTGACTAAGGAAGAGGTTACAATAGCTTCCTTCTGCTACGACGTCCTTCTCCCTTTTTCTTCTGCGTCCTGGCTTGCTCCCTTCCGTATGTCCGGTCATGCCCAGCTCCTTATTGCTCTTGAGTCAGGCTGCTTCTGTTGCCAGCCAGCCTTGCTTGTCACACACTGGATGCGAAGACATTGTAGATTCTGGACTTCTCACCTGTGCTGGGGGAGGGCGAACAGATGCTGCTTAGATTTCTAGCCCTGCTTTTATGTAAACCAGATTGTTGTGGAGGGGAGCAGCTGACTCTCAACACGCCCAATACCGTTGCTGGCCGACATGCCGTGTCGTCTTAGCGTCATTTGGACACACCTCGCTGCCATCGCATCCGTGCCACCACCTCGCCGGAGAGCTTCATGCAGATGGGAGTTAACCGTGCGGTTGGGGTCACTTACGCATTTCTGTTTTCAGCAACAACTTTCTGCAGGGCTGTTGTGAAACGATGTGGAAGGCAAGGATCTTTCTCTCTCTGCTTGTTACATGAGGAAAAAACACACACATTCAGATCCTTTGCCAGACAACAGGTCAGAAGGAACTGTGTAGGTGGGGGGAAAAGGCCTGTGTTGCTCTTGAAAGGCACTGATTTAATGAAGCCCTTGTTTACATTTTAAGCTCTTCATGTTTCTTTCCCACTTCCCAAGCTTTCACGACCATCTGCACAATGACCACGTTAACCATGACGTGAAGATTTATATCTTGAAATACCTTGCTTGTCTGGTTTCCCCTGCAGTTGCCATTTTAAACAGTGTACCAGTTCCTCTGCCCCAGGTGGATACTGAGGCTTTCCATCGGAAGAGGAGGCTGGATCGGAAGAGGCTGAGCAGATAGGGCTTTTGCACTTCTCTGTAAATCTACAACCTTTCCTGTACACAAGTGCTTAAATCCCTGGGAAAGAATGGCAAAGGATGCCAGAGACGGTACCTGTTTGTACGGGTACCATTGTTCACAGCCCGTTGGCGTATGCTTTTCAGTGCCAGCAGTGCTGTTTGCATGGGCAAATACAAAGATTTGAAGACCATAGGAGAAGTCACCGACTTGGCCAGCCGTGGTCCTTGTCTATGTTTTGGCTACCTAGGGAAGGAGTTTTCTGAAGCCAACACCAGATGTTCCAAGGGTGGAACCGGACAGTGGCAACGTCAGTCCAATTTTGCTGCTTTCGTGTGAAACACTGTGAAGATTTTTAACCTAGCAGGCCTCATCCAGAGTATATTTCGGAGTTCTTGATGATCCTGATGGCATTTAGGAGCAGGAGAATGAAGGCTCTCTTTTCTCTTTGAAACGTCTGCAGGGTAGAGAGTTGCGGCCAGGCAGTTGCTTAAATATCCACTGGCCTGTGCTTTTCTCCGCAGTCTGAGAAGCTGGGATGCCTCCAGGGTACTTCTGTTCAATGTTTCTCCCCAAAGCGGCCGCTAACTCCATGTCAAGTCGGGGACCAGTTTGCTGAGGAGTAGCTCTTTGCGAAGCCAGATTTCCCAGCCAGCTGGTGTAGCCCTGGGGAATTTGTGATCAGCCTACTACCTTAATTGCCAGCCAGCTCAAGAACCCACCCGCCCCCGCGCGAAACCAGTTTGCCTCTGCAGATGGGCCATGTGTGAGATGCTCTAAACACCCCAAGCAGGGCAGTTTTTGGCCTGTTGGGGTCATTCCACAGACTAGATATTTGAGCGTGAGCGTTGTAGCATGTATAGCGGACAGGACTCTTCTGCATGTATCCTTTTTATCTACTTGTGTCTTAAATCTACATGAGGAAACTTTTAAAGTGGCTCTTGGTCCTTGAACCACGTGAATGTCTTCGTTGGCAAGCACAAGGGAGGCCGAGCGAAAACGCTTCCCTGCTGCTTTTAAATTTTGACCTTAATACGTTTCCCCCTGTGTGTCGCTTAATCTGAAAAGTTTGACTTATTTTACTTAAAAGCCAAATGTATAGTGCCTTTCGTTAGGGGAAACGCTGTGTTTCCAAGCTTGAATCTGGAGAAGAGACAGATCTAAAACTTGACTGAGGAACCCCCTGGATCGGCTGCTCATTACATAGCAGCTTGGAAGGAGAGAACCGTCACCCCCAAAGCTAGCATGATGGTGCCATCGCTCTGTTACTAACAGCGAGTTTTGGTGTTGCTTGGCTCCCTAAGGTTGACTTGAAGCCAGTGCAACTCCGATGCAGGATTTTAACACAGCCAGTCGATCACGTGGGTCATCAAAACAACAACCACCCAAATTGTCCCCAAGCTTCCTGTTCTTGAAACCGAATGGACGGAATGCACAGACATATGGCATAAGGCTGGAAGCAAAACGTGCCTCCGGGTGAGTGTGGGATCCATCTTGTGCCAAGTTTCCCACCATCTTCATGACCTCCGCCTGCAAGTGCAGTCCACCAGGATCTCTTGTGAAGCGTGCTGTTGAGGCTCCCATTAATTTCTCTCTGTGTGTGCGTGCAGTTGCGCCAGGCGTTTCCTGTGGATTTTGCCCTTAAGTATTAAATATCCAGTGCCTGTTCAGCTTGCAGAGGTTTTATTATTATTATTGTTATTATTATTATTATTTTGCAACTGCTGCCTCCCCAAATCTTAAGAGCTGCAACGGCATTTAGGGAATGAATGTCATCTCCTCGTAGTCCATTTTGGAGCAATGTAATTTGGGATGGGTGGCTATTTTAGCCCACCAATGAAGAACTACTGTTCTTGTGAGAAAAATTGAAAAGAAGCCCAGGGGTGGGGTGGGGGATGTGAAATGCTAAATTTATAAATTACCTTTGGGTGGGAGAGAGGGGTTAATAAGTAGCTTTATTTCTCCTGAAGGTTGAGAAGCAATTTAATATCAGTGTTGAGAATTTCAGATTTTCACTGACTATTTTAAAGGTTATTATAATGTCATTAATATAATATTTTATATATATATATATATATATATATATATATATATATATATATATATATTAGCAGTATTTAATCCTTTCAGACCTGTAAAGAATAAGGACAGAAAGTAAATATTCTTACAGAATAGCCGAGCTTTAAGGTTCATTTGATCTAAAGTCCTCATTTTGTTCTGCAAATGCATTGTTAATGTTTTAGAGGTTATACTAATGTTATTTATTTTTTATTTTTTGTTCTTGTAAGCTGCCCACTAAAGAGCTTGTGGGGGTGGGGTGGGGAGGATTTAGGGTATTTCATGTGTGTCAGTAAAAGGAAAAACAAAAAACAAAGTTTTATTTTTAAATAAATTTCTTTGTTGTAGCACATTGCTTGTGTTGTGTCAGTTGAAACTCCCCGTGAAGCTGGACTTGTCCTGGAAGGTGGGGGCGTTAGCGACTGAGGTGTGTCCAAACTTCACAGAGGCACGTAGTTCGGTGGTATGAAACTGATCCTTCCTCCAGTGGATCTCTGCTCACATTCCCTAGAAGTCACACCCAAATGTAGTTTGTTTGTTTATTCGGCGTGTGCTTAAAGGTTGCAAATGTTTGTAGCATGTGAAGTACAGCAGCTGAGTGGTTTCACTTTGCAAGTGCAGAAACAAACAAGGCCTAAGCTTCAGCATCCTGGAGGTATTTGTTTTCTTTACCTTTAAGCTTGTAGCCCTTACATACGAGAATTTTAAAAATCTATAGTAGGCATCGTAATCACTAAACCAGAGAGCAGTAAGCAAGATAGCCAGCATCTGTGGGCAGCCCTTTTAAAGCCATGCAAATTGGTGGCTATCACTAGGTTTTGCAGTGGTGAGTGAAGTCCTTTCTTTTATCTGTCCCGAATCTCCCACCAGTCAGCTTCATGGGATGACCTCTGGGCTTCTAGTCGAATGAGAGGGAGAAAAGTGTCTCCCTTTCCGCCTCCATAGCATGCATGATTTTGTACATCTCTTACCATGTCTCCCCTTACCTTTTCTCCAAGCTAAACATGTTTTAAAGTTTTTCGCTTGTAGCAAAACTAAGCAGTAGAAACCAGAGGTCATGCTCAGCGGCCAAATCCAGCTTTCCTGGAGTCCCCAGGGGCCCCACATTCCCTTCTCCCCACTCTACCCCCTTTTCCCCACACCATGGATTGGTGGTTTACCCTATTAATGCAACTTTCCCCCCATTCGAAAAGGTTGACACGCCCCTCCTGAAGCTCAGGGTCTGGCAGTAAGAGCTTGAAGCTAAAAAAACAATTAGGCTGATCTGTTTAGTCCCGCCCCTTTTGACTTTGGCCCCACCCACCACTGGAATGCAGCCCCTGGGGACTTCTCTGCAATGGAATTAGGCCCACAGGCTGGAAGAGGTTTAAGTCTCCTCCTGTTTGTTGGTGGTGCAGATACAAGCGGTGCTATAGATGTAGGGTGTGAAAAAGACCTCTCAGGTATTGCAGCCTTCCTCAACCTGGGGCGCTCCAGATGTGTTGGACTACAACTCCCAGAATGCCCCAGCCAGCTGGCTGGGGCATTCTGGGAGATGCAGTCCAACACATCTGGAGCGTCCCAGGTTGAGGAAGGCTGTACTATTGTCTTGTTTCATAGCATGAAACAACATCTCAGACGAAGGTCTGCATGCATTGGGGACAAATCTACACAGAGTCTTTGGGGCGCCTGGAGTGCGCCCCGAAATTGATGATGTAGACAGTACCTCAAGCGTTCCAAGAAGAGGAGGAGGAGGCCTTCTTCCGCCGAGCTCTCCAACCCGGGTGGCTCTTTCGCCGGCAACAGGATGCCGGCGGGCAAGTGGGCGGCGCCAAGGACGCAGCCGATTCCCCGTCGAAGCCGCCGGGCCCGGCAACTCTTCACCCCGTCCCCGCGAGGGGCGATGCGGGGCCGCCTCCTCCTCTTCTTGAAACGCTTAAGGTACTGTCTACATCATCGATTTCGGGGCGCACTGCAGACTCTGTAGATTTGCCCTGGGTAGTCATTATTCAACTACGTACTGATGACTGAAGAAATGAAATTCTAAATTAAGTTCTTCACTAGCTCAAATCACAATGAGTTCATGCTCCACCATACTGGTTTCTTGACCAATTTTGACTGAGGCGTGAGATGCTATTTATAAAGAGGCATTGCAAAACCATCAGCTCTTCCTCGTTCTTTTTTCTTACACTTCGCATCTGTTTTTATCCATCCAAATCTAAAAGTTATAGAGCATAAAATTAGGGTTACTTTGAATCATGAATGGGTTGCCATACAATGCGAGTGAAGGGAAATACTGCTGAACTTCTGGACAAGGTTGCAACCTCTTTGTACGCACCACAGCATCTTTGGGTGTAGCAACATGGAGAGAACATTTCCAAGAAAAAAATTATGGCTTGATATTGCTCCAAATTTCCCATGGAAAACCTCCCCCCAATACTATTGCCAGGCAGAAATTGCACCATTAGTAAAAAGCCAATTTCTAAATACTGTTTTAACTTTTTATTTTTCATATATATATAATATATATATAAAAACCCTGCAACTCAGACACTCTTAAATTTACACACACATCAACAAAAATATATATAACAAAAAGCTTTTGTTTTGATAATTTTTCTAGCTTACAAGTAAAGCGCAACAGTTCCTTCTCTCCTGTTTTTGGTTAACGAACTTGTACTTTTAACCAGTAACAATTAAAATGAAATCAGTAATTTTTCTAAAGCAAAAACTTAAAACCGTTTTTGTCCACTTTCTGCGTTGAAGGCTGTTCACTGCCGAAGTTTGAGGCAAATGGGAAATCAAACCTCAGAGGAAATTAAATGTTGTGTTTAAGGAGGTGCTTAGAATGTTTTTCTGTATGACGTCCTCTTTGAATCTGGGGGGGTGGAGGATGAGGAGCAGAAAACTCATCTTTACACACTGGGCCAGGGTGATGAAGGAAGGGGGCACTTGAGGATGGCAGACAAATTATCAGCATCCACTCGAAGGCTGTGTGACAGCAGCAGCAGCAGCGTCCTTTGCCTTTTTCACTGTGTCTGCTGCTCCTGCTGCTGCCATCTCTGCACATGCCACCTTCCAGATCCCTGAGCAGAAGCAGAGGAACCCAAGAGCAACGTGTAGAAATTGCCCCATCTTTTGAACACCCTGCTTCAGGGCTCCATTTTCTTGCAGTGCAGCCTAATGAGAGGTGGGTTTTCCAAAGACTTGCAAGTGTTGCTAAGTAAGATTTCACAGGAGCTGTGGAGAGGGGTCTTGGGGTTAAGTGTGGGGCAGAATAACCTAAATCCTCAGATATAAACACATGTGACTATACAGTTTGTACAAAAAGAGGCCTTATTTCTATCCTAACTTCTGAAGTGCAGACAGACTCTTTCCCTGTACGGAATTATCCTATGTCTTTACTCGGAAGTAAGCCCCACTGCCTTCAGTGGAACTTACTCCCTAATGAGGCCCCGGAGGCTGGTAGCCTCACATCCCTTTTTCTCCTTGAGGTCCAGACAATTTAGATACACATCCTCTGAACCTTGTCTGTGCGGAACAGGAACAGTTCAGGGGAAATCGGGTTTCAACAGTCCTACAGTCCAGACCCCGTCTTAGTGGAAATCAAACCCTTCCTAAGCCGGTTTCTAACCCTGCTACTGTACGATTTTCATTCCCTTTCAGTTGAACAGTGAGCCTTAATGAAAAATAGAACTGTTGAGCTCTGTCCAGTCCTGCTTGGCAGGCACTTACGTGCCTGTTACAACAACTGTTGGACTTTTTTTCTTTCTTTTTCTAAAACGGGGCCTGAATTTTTTTTTTAACACTACGTGTACGGTAGAGCACAAGTTCCCCCTACCCACCAGTTCCTTCAACAGATGCTCTTGACACAATAACCTTCAAAAACATCTTCCCTTTTTTGGTCTGCAAGAGGAAAAGACTGCCGGTCTGCTTTGGCTAATCTTGTCTTCCTTCAAAGCCATTAGGGTGGGTGGCAAAGTATTCTTTGCCGCGGAGTTGTCGTCTCGTGCCTTCGTTGCTGTGCGTTTGAAAGACTGGCCGTGGGAGCAGGGGAAGGGGGCCTTCAGAGGGGCAGGAGGACTCTTAAGAAAACGCACGCAGCGGTCCCTCTCCTCAGTTCCTCAGATCGATGTATCTCTCTCCCTTTCAAGGCAGCGAAAGAAACACAAGAGTTACATGGGGATGAAACGCCAGTAAAAAAGAAAAAAAATGTCTAGTGCTGGTTAGACTCAAGTCCCCCCCCCCCCTTAATTGGGATTGCATGTGATCCGGTAGGTGATGCGAGCTTTTTTGTGAATGGAGATGCTGGGCTTGGCGTAGCAAAGCACATGCTGGGCAGTTTTCTGGACTTTAAACCCCCCTCTAGACAAATCAGAGGGTGAGCCTGACCTAAGGGAGGCAAGGCAACAATTCAGCCGGGCACAGAAAGCGCATGCGTGGGCAGGCATACTCACACCCTTACTAGGACAGAGAGAAGCAAAGGGCCAAGAGAAAAGCCTGCATGCGCGCACTGTCCAAACGGAGCCCAGGAACCGGCTCAGGGGGATGACGGGCGCCTGCAACGCGCATGGAGTGCTGTCGCTCAACTGTCTGCGCCACAGGCAGGCGGAGGAGCAACAGCGTGGGCGAAGGGAAGTGCTGGTTCATACAGACTGAGAGCAAACGGGCGTCCGCTGCACTGGTCTTTGGCAACGCGAAGGCCGTAGAGTTCATAAGAAACCCGCCTGCAGCCCCTGCAAAGGTACGGGCGGAAGGCAAGCAAGAGCTGCATTCCCGGCGCGCGGAGGCGGGCTCTTCCTCCGCTGAAGCCTGAGCAGAGTAAAACGCTAAACCTCGTCCCAGCTTCAGCGCACGACGGCACCTGCACTTCAGTGAGCTGCAAAGGGAGCGCTCGGGGCCTTGCGGCGAGAGCGGACGGATCTACTTTGGCCCCCGGGAGATTAGGGCTGCGACAACCCACACCACGCACGAAGGAGCCAATCTGTCGCCCGCCCCGTGTTTAATCGCTAGCACTGAGCCCGAGGGGATTGCACGACACGGGAAGGTGTTGGAAGGCTCCCAGGATTTGGAGCACGACACTCTGCACGAGAACAACCGACACGCGGAAGCCGTCTCCTCTTAGCCGCCGCCCCCCCTCTGCTGGCAGCTGCCACGAGCCACGGCAATCCGGCCTACCTGGTCGCCTGCCGATCTCTTCTCGCCGTTGGCGCCCTGCAGAAGCACCGCCTCCTCGGGAAGTTTATCTGACTTAACTTCAACTACAATCTCGTCTTTATGGGCTTCGGGCCTCGTGCTAAGGGAGGAGGGAGGGCAACAGAGTTGAGAATGCATCCAAGTGGGGGGGGGGAGGCGCGGCGAAAGGCACAGGAGGGCTGTGCGGTCGGTGGAGGGGCTGGCCTGCCTGCTTCCCCCTCCCTGGACAAGAGATGGCACACCGTGGAGCACGGCTGCTCCAGAAAGGCTGAACGAACAGCGAGGAGCAATCCCACGCCAAGCAAGCGACGTCAGACTGAACTGGGGCCCTCTCCTAGCCCTTCCATGGACCGTATCACTGGACCCAGCACAGGCCGGAGACAGGCAAGAGGTTGCGAGAGTCGAGGGGGCTGTGCAACCGATGCAACTAAATAATTAAATGCATTTCTGCACTGCCCAAGAGCCAAAGCTGTCTGGGCGGTTCACTAGTCTCCGGCCCTGTTTTGTACGTTTCTATAGATCTTCGGTACCCTTTTTGGCCAGTGGGTACGCTGGGATTGAAGGAAGGGAGTTATATACCAGCCGTTGCCAACCTGGTGCCCTCTAGCTGTGTTGGGACTAGAACTCCCAGCATCCCCTAGTCCCGACACACTCGGAGGACACCAGGTTGGTGAAGGCTGGTGCGCACCGTGACCAATTCATCCTACGACCTCCAGCAATTGTGAGAAGGGTTGCCGGACTTTGCCTGTAGCTGCTCCAGCTTTGGGTTCCGGCGCTGTTGAGCCCCAGAGGGCGTGCCGTGGGCCCCAGCAGATGGAAGCGGCTCAAGCTTTCCCCCCTCCTCCTTGCCCCCAGACCAGGAGAGGGGAGCTGCTTGGTGCAATGAGATGAGGTAGCGTGGTCTAGCGGGCGGATGAGAGGGAGGCGGGCGGGTGCTGCGGGGGACCGGCGGTGCTTACATCTCCTGCTTGCCGGAGTGGCCACAAGGCAGCTTCCCTTTCTTGTGCAGGAAGTAGAGGACGGCGCCCAAGATGGATAACGCCAGGATGCAGATTATGACAGCCACAATGATCACACCTTTGCTCTCTTGCGTCGTTGGCTCTACGCGGGGGGTGGGGTGGGGAGAGAACAAACAAACAGAATCACCCTCAAGTCCAGGACACAGTTCCTTATTTTCTCCTGGCTTCCTTCCAAAGCCAGGGCTGAGCCCTGGAAGTCAAAATGGGCCTCTGAGCACATGCAGAGGGCAACCGAGGCAATCTCTACACAGACCTGAGTTCTGGAATGTTTGTCGTTTGAGAAGACGTTAAGCTTTGAAATGCTGGCATGGTCGCCACTCGTGTTTATTCCAGCCCACAGGCCGCTTTGGGAACACGGAAGAGAGTAGCAACGAAAAAGGCGTCAACGAAACAGCGCAACATCACAGAATACGGTTGGTGAAGAGAGCGGGGGGAGGGGGGCCCCTGGATCTTGTGGTAAAGTGGTCTCCCCCTCACTCCCTACAGCAAGATTACTCTGTTACATAGGGGGAAGGGACTGGGTTTGCTACTGTCAGGACTGTGTGTCTGCCGCAATTCTCTGGAAGTATAGAAAAGCTGCAAAATATGGAAGTTCAAATTCAGCTTCAATTTCTTAAAAAAAACAACCTCAAAGCAAATCAACCCCAAGCAGGTTCCTAGCCCTCATGGCTATGGAGTGTCCGGTCAAGGCCTATTAAAATCTCAGGAACTGAATTAAGATTCCCAGAAGGGCAGGAAATAGCAGTCTTACCACTCCCCACGACCAGCAAAACAACAATTAATTGCAAAATAAGAGAGCATGCACATTTGCACAGCTGATCTATTTCTTTCAAGATCAGAAGTGGAAGAAAACTAATTTTTGTCGTCATTTCCTTTAAAAGGCACACACAGCCCTGACTACGGTCTCTGAATTTGGTCTCACAGGATTGGATTGCAAAATGCTGGCAGGGGGACATGCGCGGTGGTCCGATTGACCAGGAGGGCCCTGCAGCAGGCCGCCCAGAGCCAATGGGAGAGGCCATCCCAGCGGAAGTGAAAAGGGTACCTTTCTCCGGGTTACTTTCAGCTGTACCGTTCTGCACCCCTCCAGGAGTTTGGGGAGGTGCTGTCTGGTTGTATCCCAGACTTGAAGTATCATTTCCTCCAGGAGTCTGGGGAGGTGCTGTCTGGTTGTACCCCAGACTTGAAGTATCATTTCCTCCAGGAGTTTGGGGAGGTGCTGTCTGGTTGTACCCCAGACTTGAAGTGTCATTTCCTGGCAAGGTGGGGGTGGGGAAAACATCTGGAGAGCAGTGAGCGGAGAATGGAGGCAGTGTTAATGCTCAGTGCAAAGGACCGTGGGAAACTCTGCTTTTGATGGACAGTGATGGGTTTTTATAAGAAGGTAAGAGCCCTGTGAATGGATCAGACCAAAGGCCTATCTAGTCCAGCATTCTGTTCCCATAGTGGCTGACTAGATGTCCCAACGTGAAACCTGTATGCAGGGCATGCATGCAATAGCCCTCCCACACAAGCCTCTGATCCTGGAGAAAATATATCCCAGAGTGCAGGACATGGAATAATGAGCTCAAGTTACAGGAAGCCAGATTCCGGTTGGACATCGGGAAAAACTTCCTGACTGTTAGAGCAGTACGACAATGGAACCAGTTACCTAGGGAAGTTGTGGGCTCTCCCCCACGAGAGGCCTTCAAGAGGCAGCTGGACAACCATCTGTCAGGGGTGCTTTAGGGTGGATTCCTGCATTGAGCAGGGGGGTGGATTCGATGGCCTTGTAGGCCCCTTCCAACTCTACTATTCTATGATTCTATATAGCCTTATCCTCCATAGCTTCAGTCACCAAGAGGCTTGGGGCTGCTTATGTGATCCCTTTCTACTTTCCCCCCTTTCTAGAGTGGCAGGTATTAAAATCAGGGAAAGAGCCATATAAACAGTCCTTGACAAAACTCTTGCTTGTTATACGAACCTGTTGCAGGACATTTACAACCCAGTAAGTCAGAAGACTGATGGAGGCATTTCAAATAGGCAGCGAAGTTTTGTCGATTCATCAATTAAAAACAAATTTAAGTCACAAGAGGATCGTCCCTCCCTCAGTCAGCAGATTCTAAAACATTTTTAAAGGGCTGCAACAAGATTAACGACGTTTTCAATCCATGGGTTGTCGTATTTTAGCTTATTCACATATTGATTGAATTTGTAGGTGAGTCAATTCTAGCTTTCTAATGACATTTTTTTTATTTTAAAAAATTAGGCAGGTTGACTTGTTCTTCTAACTATAGGCTAAAAAATATTTTTAAAGTTGTTAGTACCTGTCTGCGCGGTGGTTCCATTTGATAAAAGGACGTAAACAACAGTCTTGCAGCATCATGGCAAACATTCATCATCTATAACAGCCTTCCTCAACCTGGGGCACTCCAGATGTGTTGGACTACAACTCCCAGAATGCCCCAGCCAGCTGGCTGGGGCATTCTGGGAGATGCAGTCCAACACATCTGGAATGCCCCAGGTTGAGGAAGGCTGATCTATAGCAACCCATTCCCCAAAGTGACCAACCAGATGTAACTCCTCCTTGCTCCTGCCGCTCCAGCTTTTAAAAGAAAAGGTGAGATGAGCAGGACTTGGCTAGACTGTCTTAGACCCACAAAAAAGAATAACAGGAAGAATTCCTCCCCAATCGTCACCCTACCTGAATCCAGAAAACAAGGCTGGCTTCCTCCAAAAGCTTAGTTTTAGCAAGGGCCGGGCCCTGGAAGAGTGTGGCTCTGAGCATGTGCAAAGTGCCATGAAAGCAATTTCCATACAAGCCCACGTTTCGGCTTCTCTCTTTGGAAGAAATTTAACTACTGGTTGCAATCATTAATACTTCCTGGTTGCCCACAGGCTGATCTGTTAAGAATTGCAGCTGTTTGGAGGAAGAGGAGGGCATTTCTAAACAGGCTCAATGCTGCAGTTGTGAGTTTAGTAATAATTTTTAGAGCAGGAATGTCGAATCTCAGGCCCGCAGCCTGGTGGGAGGGGGAGCGGTGTCTCAATCTGGGCCACGCCTGTTTCTCCCCTGATGTTGGATGGTTTTTCAGCTTTTGTGCAACCTTCCTCCATTCCTAAAAGACTGAAATGCCTCTCGTGAAGCTTATTTGTTCAAAGAGGCTGGTAGTTTCAGCTCGCCCCTTTTGCCTTCAGACCCGCTCGCCACCGGACCGGACCCCAGAGGGTGCCTCTGAAATAGAATCCAGCCCTCGGGCTGAAAGAGATTCAACACCCCCTGATTTAGAGGCACCGGGGAAACAACGCGATTTTTCAGAAGATGCCAAGCTGCCCTCCCTCACGCTCTGCAGCAAGGCTCTCCCTGAATTCATCGGAGCAGGGACTGGATAGGCGACTGTCAGGGCTGTGTGTCTGCTGCAATTCTCCGTGAGCACAGAGTAACCACAGGAGGTAGCATCTGAATTCGACTTCTGTGCCTCTAAAACAATGGATAAGGGACAGAGGAAGCTGCCTTTTATTGAGTCCATCTAGCCCAGTAGTGTCGACACGGACCGGCAGCAACGGCTCTCCAGGGTTTCAGGCCGGATTCCTTTCCTAGCCCTACCTGGAGATGATGCTTGGGATCAAACCCGCCCCCTTCAGCATGAAAAGCAAGGACTATACCACCGAGGGACACCTGAGGGTCCTAGCCCTCATGGCTGCAAACATATGCTTGACCACCGAGGCTCAAGGCCCGCTGAATTTTCAGAAGGCAAAGAAGATTGCCGAAAAGGGCAAGGTGGCCTCAGAGCATGGGAAGAGTCCTGCTGGATCAGAGCGAAGGCCTTCCGAGTCCTGCGGATTCCCACATGAACGCAAAAGACCTTTCCTCAATTTGTCAGCGGCTATTGATATTCAGAGTATATAGGCCCCGTGAGTTTGCTTCTCTCCACGCTTAGCAGAGGAAAGAGAAATTATGCAAAGGCAGAGAAACTCTCCACGTGTACATAGTTGATGCAGCTTTGCTTGTTGCAGAATTAGCCCTGCCGCGGTGAAAAACCATTCTAAAAGCACACACACAGCCCTGACGGAGGATTGCCTTTGACTTTGAACGCGTAGGCTGGCCTACGAAGAGGCGGCGGGAACATGCATTGATCCAGCTGGCCAGAGAGGCCTGTCCCAGTGGGCAGAGGCTGCCCCAGGAGAAGAGAAACAGGTACCTTTCTTCGGGATGCTCTCGACTTCCTCCACCCCTCTGGAAGTGTCATTCCCTGGCAAATGGGGGCGGGCAAAACAGCGGGTGGAGAACAGAGGTGTTCATGCTCAGTGCAAACGCACTGCGGGAAATTCCCGGTTTCTTCCCAACCAGAACCATTCATTCCCCTCCCCGTTTTGTGGATTTGCTGGTGGTAAAATTAGCCGCTGATTGACCCATGTTCTTCTTCACGCCATGACAGTCCTGCCCCTTGCTAAGGCTGTGCAATGCTTTTGTCACCAGATTTGCGAGAGGGAAGAAAGGCTTTCTTTGAACCTATCCTAACAGCACCTCACCTGACCATCCCCTCTAGGGTGTTATTTATTAATTTCTTTCAAGTATATCCCCCATCTAAGGGGGGATCTAAGGTCCTCCTCCGGGTGCCTACTCCGAGAGAGGCAACGAGGGATAGGGCCTTTTCGGTGGTGGCCCCCAGACTGTGGAATGATCTCCCTGACGAGGCTCGCCTGGCACCAATGCTGCTATCTTTCCGGCGCCAGGTTAAGACGTTCCTCTTTGCCCGGGTATATGGCAGCACATCTTAATCACCCACATGTTTAGTTTTTAACGGTTTTTAATGCTTTATGTGTGTATGTACTGTGTTTTAGAGTTTTAAATTTTGTATACTTGTTTTTACCTCAATTTTAGAATTTCTGTAAACCGCCCAGAGAGCCCTGGCTATGGGAGCGGTATAGAAGTGTAATAAATAAATAAATAAATAAATAAATAAATAAATAAATAAATAAAAAAAATAAATCTTCCTTCTATAATAGAGCCCGAAGCTGTGTACGTGGCGGTTACTGGGCGGTCTCCTGTCCGGACACCAGCTAGGCTCAATCCTGCTGAGCTTCGGAAAGGTGGCCGCATCAGGTGCCTTAAGCCCTTGGGCGGAGACGCCTGCTGGCTCCTCTTGCCCCAAACCCCATCTTTTCATGTGGATGGCGCCGCCTGGAACCCCAGTGGCAAGCAGGCCGTGTTGATAGCACTTAAAGAGGGAGAGGGAGAGACTTACCAGGCCTTTTGGTGGGATCTGTCTCTTCTGGCACTTAAAGAGAGAAAAGGAGAAATACGGGCATGAAATGGGTGTTTTGCAGCTTTGGTTCCTCTCACCCCTGACCCCCCTGTGCCTGGCAGAGCTGCTTTCTTTGAGCAAAGAGAGAACAGACCAGCTTACGGAAGTCTGAATAGAGCAGGACGGGAGGTGTAAATTCTCACCCCTACTCCCAATACCCATCTACACTGGTTACCGGAATGTTTCCAAGCCCAATTCAGTGTGCCAGTTTTGTTCTTTAAAGCCTTTACTGGTTTGGGACCCGAGTTACTTGAATGCCTTCACCCATTATCAGCCTGCCTGCCCTTTGAGATCAGAAAGAGGGGCTCTTCTCACTTGCCCATCAGTGGGTGACCACACGTGAGAGGGCCTTCTCTGCAGCGGCCCCACACTTTTAGAACAATCTACCATCGGAGGTCCGCCATGCTCTGTCACTGCAGGCTTTTAAGAAGGCCTTGAAAACTTACTATTTTAGCTTAGTTTTCTCCTGATATGACTGCTGCTGTGGCTGTTATGGGTTTTACTGTTGGTTTTTATGGCCTTTTCTAAAAAACCTGTGTACATGTTTTTATTGCTTTTAACACTTCAACTGTTTTTTATATACTAGCTGTACCCAGCATAGCATATCTTAAAGTTTATTGATTAAATATCATCGCGGAGGCGTGGGCTGCTTGGAGGCCGCCGATACAGCGCCATCTGGCAGACCTGGGGGGCAGGGAGGTCGGGGGAGGGGGAGCAAGTGTCCCCCTCTCCCGGGGTTCCTGCCAGCCTTGGGCGGTGTACATAATCCTCCTCCTCCTCCTCCTCCTCCTCTCTGTTTTATCCTCACAACCCTGTGAGGACAGGTTGGGCTGAGAGTCTGTGACTGGCCCAAAGTCACCCAGTGGGTTTTCATGGCTGAGTGGGGACTAGAACTCAGATCCCCCAACTCCCAGTCCAACACCTTAGCCACTATACCACACGGTCTCTCATCAGAGGAGAAACCCAGGCCAAAGAGCTCACATCCTTACTGGCTTCTGAAGGAGTCCCTCATGGCCTGGGTTCTCCTGCGTTTATCTTCATTGACATTTTGGGTTGTTTTCATTTTAATATTGGAAATCGTAAACCTCCTTGGCAAAATGGGGAGTCTAGTAATGGCAACCAATCAACGTAGCCAAAGGGATAGAAACACGTGTTGTTGTTTTTCTAAAGGAAAGTTGAGATTCTTCAAAACGCATTCTGCATTTGCCCTGCACTCCTGCTGCACCAAGGCGGCAGATCTGGGCTCCAAAACACAAACCCAAATAATTATGGGCGGTACCGGAGGGCAGCAGGCCTGCACTTTGCAGCATGGCAGCCTCCCAATTTATAAACAGCAATTAAAACAATACATTAAATGATATTAAAACCTGAGGGGCATCGAGCCTGGTGGGTGTTAAAAGGGGTGTCCTCATGCACCACTTCAGAGACCCCTTCTGCTCTGGGGTGAAGGTGGGGGACTGGCCCGTGCACACAGAAACCGCTTTAAATCAAACCGTACTCCAGGCCTGACAGACTGATGCAACCCCAAACCTGGGGATCGTGGCACATGGGCCTCCGGCAGAAAGGGCAAGCAGCAGGAGGGAGGGGGACTCAAAGGCAGCCTCCCCGCGCCCCAAACACTTACTCTGCTCCAGCCGGAAGTGGCGCTCTGCTTTGCCCTCCTTGTTCTTGGCGGTGCAGCTCATTCCGGAGTCCAGAAGCTCCTCCGTGACCATGACTGTGATTGTGCTGTTATGCTGGTGGTTCAGATTGGAGAAATGGATCTGGAGGAAGGAGGGAAACTTTAAAGAACACGCCCACAAAGAAACCCCAGCCCGTGGGACAGCAAAGCCTGGTGGTCCTGTTAAACTTCAATGCAGGACCTCAGGTCCTGATCCGCCCCTGGCCTTCCAGAGGTCCATTAATCCAGATCTGCTTAAGCTTTATTATTATTAATAATTATATAACCACATCAATGTTCAGCTGGAGCTGGACCCAGGCACGATGGAGAGGTGCCTGGCTGCTGCTTCCTCCCTCGCTGGTGGCCTCCAAATGTGTTAGGCCTACTGTGTTGTGTGAACCATTCCTAATCATGGTGGCTAAATAATCATGTTTTTAATTTTTGTGAACCGCCCAGAGAGCTCTGGCTATTGGGCGGTATAGAAATGTAATAAATAAATAAATAAACAAACATGCTTTCTAACTACTTGCTGAAAAGGGGTTAGCAGCCCAACCATGGATTAGCATGTCATCTGAACAGGGTCAATCTGAGACATTCATAGGTTGAACATGTAGTTATTATTAGTAATAATGATATTTATATAGCGCCATCAATGTTCATGGTGCTGTACAGAATAAAACAAAACAAGACAGCCTGCCATATGGCTTACAACAAGGTAACAGACAGGACAGGGAGGGGGAAAGCCAGCTGGGGTGGAGGAACTTAAAATTAAAATATAAGCTGGCATCATCACGCTACGGTTGATCAGCTTTTGAAAACAAACGTTTTCAAGTGAGATTTAAAAACTGAAATTGACATCGCAGTCTGCAGATGCACTGGAAGAGAATTCCAGGCCTGGGGGGCAGCGAGCGAGAACGGGCGAAGGCGAGCGTGCGAGAGGTGGAAACTCGTGGGCAGGTAAGAGACATGGTGTTCTGGGAGCGGAGGGCACGAAAGGACAGTACAGCGGAATAAGGGATGAGAGGTAGGCAGGTGCCAAGTCATGACAGGGTTTAAAAGTCAAAAGAAGAAGCTTGTATTGGATTCTAGAAGAAATAGGAAGCCAGTGGAGGGGTTTTAGAAGCAGAGTGACGTGATCAAAACGACGAGCCAGAAAAATAAAGCTTCGATTCCTCGCTTCAAAATAAAGGAAACAAATGTTGGTTGATGGACAACTCAAAACCACCTAAACAGGGCTTGGACACTCTGCACGCTCTGAACGGGAGGTCCAAACCCAGGGGGAAAAGCACAACACAACAACGGTATGGCAGTTTTCAGAGATGCAATGACAAACCGATTGCTAAATAATATCGTAGTTAATAATAAATAAAATAAGCACATTTCACTTCTCAGAAAATGTTACAACAGCCCTGCAAGCTCGTCCAGTGTTGTTGGTCTACTATTTTATATGATTAGGGGAGGAGCCAGTGGCTGACCTAAATCCGCCTCGTGAGCTGTGGATGAGCTGAGATCTGAATTCCAGCTGGACATCAGGAAAAACTTCCTGACTGTTAGAGCAGTACGACAACGGAATCAGTTGCCTGGTGAGGTTGTGGGGCTCTCCCACACTCGAGGCCTTCAAGAGGCAGCTGGACAAGCATCTGTCAGGGATGCCTTAGGGTGGATTCCTGCATTGAGCAGGGGGTTGGACTCGATGGCCTTGTAGGCCCCTTCCAACTCTGCGATTCTATGATTCTATGAAGCGGGGACCTCACCTCGTCTCTTTGTTTGGAACACCACAGGGTCCCTTATTGGCCACCAGCTCTCTGCAACGTTTTGTGGACGGCATACAAAAGGCGGCTTACCGTTCCGTTGCCCGGCTTCCAGGAAAACTTGGGTTTCACGACGGAGAAGACGCTGCACGTCAAGTTCAGCTTCTGACCCTTCCGCACAAACAGCAGTTCCTTCTGTGGGGCCAGCTGCGGTTTCGCTGCAAGGAGAGGAGACAGCAGCCTGTTGGTGCTGCCCCATTGCCCTGGGATGGGAAAGGGGGGGGGGGGGAGAGCCCTGTGCAACGCTTACCATGAACACCAACCGAGACCTGCTTGGAGCCGGAGAGCCTGGGCTCCTCAACCATCGTTGCGACGCAGGTGTAGTTGCCGGACATGTGGTAGGTGACGTTGTTCAAGTTCAGCAGGTTCCCCTTCGCAATCACTTGCCCCTTCTGGAAAGTGGGGGGGGGGGGAAGAGGACAGGGCAAAGAAGGGAAAAAGCCTGTAACATTTCTCCTACCCCAAGAAGCGGTCGAGTAAAAGAGAGGGAGAAGGCAGAACGGGTGGTGGGCGACCTGGCAGCCTCTCCAGAAGCAGCCAGACTCCAGGTCCCGTCGGCCCCAGCCAGCGGGGCCAATGGTAAACAATTATGGGAGTTGTAGTCCGGTGACATCTGGAAGGCCACAGGTGGGCCACCCTACAAGCCGCAAGTGAGAACCTCACATTTAAACAGCTTTATTCCTTTGTCGAGAGCCTCGTGTGGCGCAGAGCGGTAAAGCAGCAGTTTCTGCAGCTGAAACTCTCCCCACGGCCTGAGTTCGATCCCAGCGGAAGCTGGTTTCAGGCAGCCGGCTCAGGTCAACTCAGCCTTCCATCCTTCCGAGGTTGGTAAAATGAGTACCCAGTTCGCTGGGGGAAAGGCAATCATGGCCGGGGAAGGCAATGGCAAACCACCCCGCTATAAGGCCTGCCAAGAAAACGTCAGGGAAAGCTGGCATCCCTCCAAGAGTCAGTAATGACCCAGTGCTTGCACGAGAGGTTCCTTTCCTATTCCTTTGTCAGGAGCCTCTAAGAAACAGCGAAATACTTTTCTGCAGGCGCTGTCATATGCCGGGGAGGGAGGCAGCCTGCAGCCCACACCTCATGCCCCCGCCTGGCTTATTTATCCTCCCCCCACCCCAATTCAGTGCCCTTCCATTTCGGAAACAGATGATTCATGAAAGGCACCACAGCCGAAGCAGTTTTGCTCAGGAAGAGTAGCTGGCCAGGGCCCATTAAACTTCACAGCTAGCTGGTGCCTCTTATACTCCTTTAAAAAATTAAATTAATTTTCCAAATACAAAGACAGACAAAAAAAGGGGGGGTAATAAATAAAATTATATCAAGTTGGAAGTCTAGCTGTTGCGAAACGGGAGTTCATTTAATATCCCCCACTTTGCTTTCCAGGCAAAACAATTTCCCCCACCCCACCCCAAATCCACTGGCTGCTTGGAGATTTTCTTTATAGTTTTTCTTTGTCGTTTATAGTTTTTCATGGTAGCAAATGATGTTTAGTCTCTTTTCCGTAACCTGAGGAAAGCCTTTGATAGATGTTGCCACCATGAGAGGGTTCTACCTTTAAAGGCAACCTAAAAATAATTTATAATAATAAATAAAAATGATCTCCCCAACGAGGCCCGCCTGGCGCCAACATGGTTATCTTTTCGGCGCCAGGTCAAGACTTTTCTTTTCTCCCAAGCATTTAGCAGCAGATGCGGAGTTTTTTAATTGACCCCAGATCTATATTTAGGCCTGGCTGAGAGTTCACAGTTGTTTTAACTGTATATCATCCTTATACGTTGTCTTTTGCGGTTTAAAATTTTGTATATCGATTTTCAATGTGCAACGTTTTAATTTTTGTGAACCACCCAGAGAGCTTTGGCTATTGGGCGGTATATCAATGTAATAAATAATAATAATAATAATAATAATAATAATAATAATAATAATTGTTTAACTAATTTAGGGAGCCCTCCTATGGCCCCTAGACAGCATCTGAGGGACCATGGGATACTTTGGATTCCCAGACAGTGCTTCAGCCCTGTATTGTCAATGGAGCCAAATACACTAGAGTTTCATGCCGCCATTCAGGGATATACCAGATTTTCCTTGCTAGAAAAACACACTCACGCCATAATGCTTGCAAAGAATGGGAGAGGCCCTGGAGGAGGAGGATGTCATGTAAAGCACCCGCAAACTGCCATGAGCGAAGAATCACAAGCGCACCCTAAACGCTTTGTGTAGGAAGGCTCTGCAGTCACCTTTCCATCAGTTAGCAGCCTTAAACCAAGAATACCTTTTCCCACTGAAATTCCAAAGGTTTGGAGCTTGTTGCATTACAGGTAAGGAGCAAGTTGTCCCCTTCTTTCAGATTTCTGGGATGTTCCGGGATGATGATGGGCGCGTCGAGGTCTAAGGGAGAAAAATTATATGCCAGAAGCGCCAAGACCTTTCCGCCTCATCCCCATCTTTCTTTCTTTCTTTCTTTCTTTCTTTATTAATCACATTTCCTTGTGCATGTCAGGTTCCTTCCAGGCACTCTGCTCTTCACACAGAGCCTCCTCCACCGGTCTGATTCACTTTGGTGTGTGTGTGTGTGTTTACGACAGGAAGAACCCCAAATCTTTGTGCTGTACCCTAAGCTTTACTGAAAACCTTTAATGTGAAAGCTTGTGCCTGGAAAGACGTTTAATATGGGGGAGCTTCACATTGTTAGCAGAACTCGAGCTACAAGTCGCTGAACCTGGAGCTAAAGAGTTAATGTGTACCTGAACAAGGTGTACCTGGGATGTTTGTTCTTCCCTTTCCTGTCTCCTCCCCTCTACTTCCTCCTCTTTGTTGTTCCCTGCCTCGTGGGCTGCTGACCACGTGGCTGAACTGAGCCATGCTACCCTAGGATAGGAAGTCGCTTATTCCTAAAGTAAAGTTTCTTTCAAATCACCACTGGAGCGTTTCCTTTGTCGACACGCGTGGCTACTCGCAGATTCGGACGACAAGTCACATGACGCCCCTCCTGCCTTGACAAACCCCCCATCAACCCCACCTGCCATGCTACACTACGTGCCTACTGGCCGTGCGTCTGCGAACAGCATGTGAAGGAGCTGTGTGTGGCAACCCAGTGGGGCACGGGCCTTCTGAATAAAAACCCACAAGCTCTACTCTAAATTGACAAGAAGACCTTGTTTTACTGCTGAAATTACCTTGGTTACCATGGGTTGACCTGAAGAATAATCGGAGGAGTATAACCTTGTTAATCCTTTCGGACTTCTCACTGTCTTTTGATACTAGTGGCATTGGTATCATTATGAGGCCAGGAAGAGAGCTGGGGATATTGTATTTTAGTAGCTACAGTCATTCTTAGAGGGAATGAAGAAAGTCATGCTGGGAGATGGCTTCTCTAACCCATGACCAGTGATGTAGCGGCTGTCTCAAGTATCCATCTGATATCCTGTGCTTTTTACCATAAGCAACTGCTTGTAGAGTCATCTGAAGATTTGGGTGCAGTGTCATCAATATGCTGTGATAGTGTCTTATTCATCAGATGTGGGTTGAGGTTTTTTAATGGAATTGTTTTATATGCGATTGTAAAGTGCCATGTTACCAGAAATGGTGAGGTGGCGCTATAAAAATGCTTTAAATAAATAAATAAAAATGCTTACAGTTTACGAACAGTTCTAATCTTTCCACCAGGTCCTTCAGGGTCTGTAGGTCAAGGGCCCTGCACCCATAAATGCCGCTCTTATCCCTCTGGATGTCTTGAAAGAACACTTCTTTTCCACTGATGTCGGTTGGCAGTGCCTCTTCCTCCTCATCCTGCCGAGCACAAAACAGAGGAAGAGGAAGTGAAATTTTAGAAGGTTTTATGGACGTTTTAAAGTTGTTTTAATCATGCATGGTATGTTTTAATCAGTTTTTAATGTGTATTTTATATCATGTTTTTATACTGTGTTTTATACTTCGAATGGTTTGAGTTTTTGTGAACCGCCCAGGGAGCTTTGGCTATTGGGCGGTATAAAAATGCAATAAATAATAATAATAAGAAGAAGAAGCTCAGCAAGGTCATCATTAGCATGAATGCTGCTGTCAAGGAGCAAGTTCTGCCCAGGTTTAAGAAACGCATTGCCCATAGCAGATATGGCCACCAACCTGCCAAGCGTGTCCTGTTTAGTAAGGAAAGGGAGAAATCCCTCTGGGCCCTTCTGCAGAATTCTGAAAGCTTCTATTGGAGAAGAAAACCCATGTTTCCAGACCTCATGATTTAAAAGGGGGGGGGGCGGAAGCCTACAAGTCACATGAGCTTTGGGCTGAGGATCCAAAGAGGAGGAAAAGTTTTTGGGAGATTCATGTAACCCCTTTTCTCTGCCACAAAGCAAGCAAAAAGGAACAAGCCAGCTTATCCCTGGATTAGATACCGTCTCCTGCCATTTTGCCCAAGGGGACGGACGTAGCTTTGCAGGCAAGGGTTCTTGGGACTGATTTCTGGCATCACCAAAAACGGCTGGGAAAGATTCTTGTTTGAAACCCTAGAATGCTGCCGGTTAGTGGAGACTACGGAGAGGCAGTACGCAGCCCTGTCCCTGTAGCACCTCACTCCCCCCCCGCCCCAGTTGCACCACTGAAACGTGGCAGAACTTTCGAGTAAAAAAGGCCTGATGTCAAAGGAAAAACTCATTGCTCTGACAGCGACTTTCAGTGTGGCTGCAGAACGGGGCAATTCTAAAGCAAAGTAACCTCTTTTCCCCATTGCCGAATTTTGGCAACAAACTGTAATTGTTTCCCTTTTAAAACAAGTGTTTCCCCCACCCACCCCCGAATTTTGGCAGGGGTGTGGGCCGGGGCAAACACAATGCTGCCCCCTCAGCCCTTAGACACTGCCCGCCCGGAGCGAAGTGAAACAATGGCTGGACTCCGCGTCACGCAGCTCCCGCAGGCTCTGCACGCTTACCACCAGTGCGAACAAGGTATACTCGGGCTCCGGGTTCCCATCGGCTTTACAGCGCAGCGTGACGTTGTCCCCCTCCTTCACCGGGCTCGGGGCTTCCATCTCAAAGCTGATGTTCTCAGAGGGGTCTACAGAGAGAGGCAGAGCAAAGAGAACCTCCATTCGCCTTCTGGAGTATCTCCCCCACCACTGCCAACTCCCATCACAGCCAACAGAACAAAGGCGGAGACACGTCTCATCTGAGGAACCCACGTTTTTCTACTCCCTTTCTCGACTTTGTCCACATACAAACTCCAAGGCTCTCTGAACGTGTATTTTTTAAGGGAGCTTAGGGCAGATCCTGAACTAGAAAGCGCTCCATGTGGCCGGGGTTTTCTGTCCGGGTCCTCCGGTAATACAGCGCGTGTCGATTCCTTCTTTCCTCGTGGCTTGGACCACTCAAGCCAACCAGAGTTCCCAGCAGTACACGCACGCACGCACACACACACACAGTGCCCCCGCCCCGCCGCCCAGTCTTACAATGAACGTTGATTTTGAAGCTCTTTGACGTGAACGTCTGGTTAGTTCCCATCAGGCTGTAACTGACTTGGCAGTAGAAGTGGGCGTCGCGGTCTTCTTTGGTGACTTGTGCCGAAAGAGTGCTGCTGACGGAGATCAGCCCGCTGGATTCTCTGGTGACCGCAGGCCGGATTTCAATTTCTGGTGGAGAAAGACGGGGAGGAGAGAATGGTATCGGTTCCAAATTACTGCCTGCCTGGAGAAAAGCATCTCCCGAAAGCCGTCTAAAGGAGGGTCGGAGGAAAAACTATCCTGAAGAGCAACTGCAAATCGTACAAGCTGCTTTGCGAAGGCACATTTTATGTTGCGAGGGACTTCCGCCTTTGCAACGCAACTAAGACTCCCCCTTACTGTGAACTCAACATGCAGGACGCATGTGTTAAAACACTCAAAATCTGCGACCCCAATTATTTTGCTTTTTCCACGAGCTTCGGTGCCCCCGTCTGCATCGCCGATGCTACACTGTTTGTTCATAGCGTTTGGACCCTGCTTTTCCGCCAACGTGAGTTCCCAAAGTAACTTACAATTACAACCAACAATAATTAAGGCTATGTCGGAGTGGGGGCTGCAAGACTCTCCCAGTAATTGGAATGCATGTCATCATGCCGTTCCAGGCTCTCCTCTTTGCAGGGAGCGGACAGGAAGTGCTGCAGATGGACTAAAGGGCTACCTGATGGTGGAATGCAAATGTATAGAAGCGCACACCCCTTCCTTTTCCTACGAGCTGCAGTGCCCTGACTTCTAGCATTAATCCTTCATTACCCACAGCGCCCTGCGACTGGCCTTGCCCTTCGTCGCATCCTCACCTGTCCCTCCAACGCTAAGCACATAGGGTGCTTTTGCTTCTCTTGCTAGAGACTTACCTTTTCCATCAGGGCTCAGAGGTTCGTCGTCCTTGTACCACGTGATGGTTGGGGCTGGGAAGCCATTGCGGCTCATACATTTTCCAATCTGAGAGGCAGACAGACAGAGAGACTCACTGCATAATCTGAGGGCCTTATGGTCCAGTGATTAGATTGGCTTGAGGTTCAAATTTCAGGTTGGATGGGATACAGAAGTCTTGTTGAGTGCAAAGACAACATTCCCATACGTCTCTACTGGGTAATTTTCACATGATGTGTTCCACTACATCCTGACTGACACTCGTACCAACACCCAACCCTGTGCCAATTCATGCTCTACGCTAGGGATTTCCAGTGCTAAAATCCATAAGTTTTCTCTGCTTCACCCCCAAAATGTACATTCTTTATTGCAACATTCCCCTTAGTGCTAGCAATGGTCAAATCTGGCATCTTGAGAAGGTTAAAACACAGATGGGGTGCTGAGCACTCAACCACAAAGACTCACACGTGAAATATAAGATAGACGCAATATATACAGTGGAGGCTTCTGCACCGTTGGATTTTTTTGGAGGGGTTTTAGGCGGCGTATCAGCAGATGAAAGTGTTTTGTATACTTATTTACAAACTGAATATGTAAGAATACTGTATATATCACCCACATTTGTAATAGATATCTTATATTTCACGTGTGAGTCTTTGTGGTTGAGTGCTCAGCACCCCATCTGTGTTTTTGCTATTTCAACCACAGCCTTCTATTTTCTCTATCTTGAGAAGGTTGCCTTTTGTTGTTTTTTTTTTTTTTTTTTTTTTTAAATCTAGTTTCTGACCCTCGTGTTTGTAAAGAAAAGCCTGGACATACAAAGCCTAAGGCAAAGGGAACCTTGAGTCAGCTGATGGAACTTCAGGACTTCGCCTCTCTGTGTGTGTCTTTCTCTCAGTTCCTTTTGGAACATTACTAGAAGAGACAAAGGTGCTTTAACTGTGAACTGGGATTTGACTCTAGGTTCTGTTTCGTTTGACTCTAATGTAGGAGACCTTTTACTCAACTGAGAGCCCAATATTACTACCTACCCTAGAGCCTTTGCCCTGCGCACGTAAGCCAGGGTCAAATATTCCGAGCCCCAACAAATGCTCAGTTATGTATGTACCAAGATTATCCACACTGTATGATCTTAAAAAAACAACAACCATGCGTGTGACTCTAAAGAGCATGCTTGCCACAACCTATTCTGTGTCTGTTTGAGGCAAAGCTAAAGAAAGAAAGGACGCCCCAACGGAGGGAAACCCTGGGCCAAACTCCTGCAGCTTTGGAGATGTCCCAAGCTTTACAGCCTCACTCGCTGTGCCACATAAGGACTAGAAACGTGGTGAAGTTTTATATTTTTTTTAAATGAAAGCACAGAATGCTAAGAATGGGGAATTCTGTGCCAGATACCAAATGCAGTGTCCATAAAAGCTTGTGGGACACAACTGCAGATGTGCTAAACACAGACATGCGCACAGCTGGCACATTTCCTACCTTGTGAGTCTTGGAGTCTGACGCTGTGATGCGGTCATCGGTCTCCAGAATCTCAGGCATTTCTGGAGTTTCTAGAAAATGAAAGTAGCCAAGCTGGGATTAGTGATGCAGCAGAGGGGATAAAATAACCGCTGCCTGGATTGTGCTTTGGCAATAAGTGTCTGTTGTGGCAATAAACTGCTCATCTGTTTTACCTCCAACACCCTCCACAGTCTCACACACGACTCATCTTTCCCCATGATTGCTGTCCACCAGTTCTGCCAAAGCTCAGCTTGCTCCACTACACCACAGTGTGCACCCCAGTTGACTATGGCTTGTCTTGTGTACATGTATGGGGGGGGCGGTGGAACCCAGCAACGTAAGTGCTCCTCTAAACGAGCAATTTATTGCATGCTTGTGGTTGGCCACTCACAGACCTTTTGGGGTCCTTTACATTATGTTGTCAATGACCAGGATGTCTCCTGCGCTATCCTCTGGAAATCACGCCATTAAAAGAACCACTTTTAATGTGGTAATATCTGGAAAAAAGCAGGAACTTCCACCACTTCGTGGCACTTTCTCAATAGAAGTGAAGGGAGAAATATTTAATTCAAACCACATGGTCGCCCCTCTCTGCCCATGTAATGCAGCCCACAACAATTGCACCAAAGAAGCACAAAGCCCTGGGTAAGCAACGCGATTTCCCCTTAATATAGAGACGCTCTAAATCACGCCTTCCAGCGTGCTGGAGCCAGTGCCATGTTTTACACCTGCCATAGGACCTTGAACTACTCACTGAAGACGTTCAGTTCGGCCCGATTCTCGCCAACACCGGCGCTGCCGAGCCCCACCTGGCACACGTACACCTTGGCATCTTGCAGGGTCACTTTGTGGATGATGAGGGAAAAATTGGCTGTCATGTTCAGCCGGTCCTTGAATTCAGTCTTTTCGTGATGTACCTTGCCTGGAAGCATTCCGATGATCTTCGTCCGTGTGCTTTGGTCCATCTGAAACATCAGGCAGAACGATAGCAATCAGGGCAGCGCCAGAGCGCGGGGTCAGCAATGAGAGGGCCAAATCCACCCCCACCCTCCTGTGGGGGTTCTGCCTGCCCCACCTGCTGTTGCCAACCCAGGGTCAAGAGCGGGGTGGGAAGGGAAAGCAACAGCTATGGCAAGAGGGCGTCCACGAGCCCGCAGGGGGGAGAGAAAAGATACGAGCTCCACTTCCAGTCGCAAAGAACTCTCGTGGCTGGCAAGGGGCACACAGGCCCCAGAGGTAGTTAACTGCTGGGGAAATGTGGGAGGCCTTGGGTGAATGAGAAGCATTTCCGTAAGCAGGGCTAGAACACTCCACCCACCCCCCTTTGGAATTCTAAACGGAAGGGACACATTGATCAGAAATATATACATTTGGTTTCAAATGCTTCTCTTCTGCTTTCTAGGGGGGAGACCACGCGTGCACGAAAACAGGGCAAGCCAGCCTTTCTGATTGTTTGAAGAGCTGCTCGTGCGTTTATAGATTTAGAAGATCACCTGGCACATTCATTTGCAAAGCTTTTCTTTCTTTTTAAAGTCTGAAAAAACGCTCTGGGAAGGGTGGGTGAGTTCCTGATTTCACAAACGTCCGGCCAATGGAAACAGCGCGCAGGGCTGCCTCCTGCCACAAACAGTATCCCCTTGGGATGGATCCCACAACCAGCAAGAGAGTGAGCATGTTTCCAGAACACAGCGATTCCTGTATGTTTGTACTCTCTCTCCATATTGAATTAACGTTCAGAAATAACATACTGAAGATTAAAAAAACACAAAAACCTTTCCTATGTGTCATTTCTAAATATCTCCTAGGAACATAGGAAGATGAAGGGTCATATCACTGGTCCATTGAGCCTAGTATTGTCAACACTGACTGGCAGCAACTCTCCAGGGGTTCAGGCAGGTTTTTTTCCAGCCTGCCTTGGAAATGCTGGTGATTGAACCTGGGACCTTCTGCGTGCCAAGCTGGTGCTCTGCTACTGAGCTATGGCTTCACCTCCTTTGGATGTCTGCAAACCTTCTATTTTACAACTTCATTATGATCAGTTTAGCCCTGTCCCTATTCTAGACAAACCAGATTTATGCACTTGCCATTGGGTTTAATCCTGCACACGCTAAATTGAGACTACGCCCCATTGAATGGGACTTACGAGGAGGGGGCTGCTGCAGAAAAGGTGTGTTATTTGTGGCTGAATGGGACTTACTTCCAAGGAGACATGCCTAGGATTGCAGTGTTAAAATTGTGCCTTTATCACTCTTACTCTGTGTGGCACTTTGAGACAACCGCTTTGGAAAAGACAGCACAAAAGCTTTGCAGTGAAATATATCCAGTTCTGACATTTTATTCAAAAGGCACAAATATTTATAACGTTAAAGGGTTTGCACTGAGCCACAGATGTGATTAGGTCTGCATTCAAACAAACCCCCAAAATTGGATCATTGACGTGGAGCGGTCACACGGTGGCAGTGTTTTACTTCCTGGACCAAAGGGTGTGGGAGGGGGAGTCTTAAAATTGCCTAGCCTTGCTTAACTTTAGGGTAACCATATGAAAAGGAGAACAGGGCTCCTGTATCTTTAACAGTTGTATTGAAGAGGAACTTTTCATTTTGCTTCTTTTAAAAATCTATTTTAAGGTGTTTTATTCTGGTATATAAATATTGTAAAATAAATAAGTAAGTAAGCTAGGCAAATGGACTTCACAATGATCACAGAAAAGTCAGCTCTGGGCACACTGGGTAGGGTGACCATATGAAAAGGAGGACAGGGCTCCTGTATCTTTAACAGTTGTATTGCAAAGGGGATTTCAGCAGGTGTCATTTGTATATATGGGGAACCTGGTGAAATTCCCTCTTCACCACCACAGTTAAAGCTGAATGTGCCCTGCCCTCTTTTAAATCTGGTCACAGTATAGCTTCAGTATAGCTCCTGCAGCTTTAACTATGGTGATGTATAGGAAATTTCACCAGGTGCAACATGCATACAAATGACACCTGCTGAAATTCCCTTTTCTATGCAACTGTTAAAGATACAGGAGCCCTGTCCTCCTTGTCATATGCTCACCCTAACACTGGGAAAACATGAGAAGAGTGCAAAGGGACTGGACCAGGAGAAAGAAGTAACAGAGGCCAACCATGATGTGAATTTGACAAAGAGTTCTGCATTACTCAAAAGCTTTCTAACACTTTCAGGTCTGGCTGAGCCCAATGGAAGCACAAAGCCGCTACACTTCCCCAAACCCACGCTCTCCCACGCTGAAAGCTTTCCCAAGCCCTCATTTTTCACTCACCGTGTACCAGTTGACGTAAGCGTAGTTGCCATTCTCCGGGAGGGAGAACTCGCACTTGATAATGGCCGTCTTCCCGACTTCCGCCTCAACCACGTCCGGCGTGGTGACGTCCACATCGCTACCCGCTCCTCCTGAGACAAAGAGATGAGCCAGAGTTGAGATGCAGCAACAACCAACCTGCTTTTGAAGATGGAGAACAAAGTCTTCCTCCCTTTCTAATCCTGCCTTGTGAAGAATATTCTTCTATCAGAATGCAGGAACCTTTGAAGGAACACAAGTTCCAGCTGTATATTAAAATCCTGTACTGATTTAAAAGAGAACGGGCATTTGTTCTTCGGGTTAAAGATACATCAGGATAATGCAAATTGACCTGTAATAATAATATGTTATCATGCATAACACAGTTCAGAACAAGGCTATAAAGTTTAAATCAATTAAAAAAAAAGTTAAACAGGATCAAAGGTTTCCTGATTAATCAGAAAACAGATTTATTTCCCGTATATATTAATACAAATGCTTATAAAACCTGCAAATACAAGCACCATCTTAAACACACCTTTTAAGATGATGCTTCCTAGAACAAACCTTGTGCATCATACAGAAGTGAAGAAAATATGCCTGTTGCTTCAAATATCTTTGTTTATCCATGTGCAAATGTTATACAGATTTAGTCAATGATGAATCGGTTTATCAGGGTACAATCCTATGCATGCTTAGGCAGAAAAAAGTCCTACAACTTGCAGCAAAATGCTCTAGTTCAAAACTAATGCCATTAGTGCACAATGATCACAGTGCCTTAGTGTTTATGTGCGGCATGCACACCACAGACAAGATGGTGGATCTTCCTCACAAATTTGACTTTTAGAGTCTTTGCAGAAGAGCTGAAAGCTGAAGACTGGCATCTCTAGCAACTCACACACACACTTAAAAAGACATTTCCCCAAAACAAGATGTGGGAGTAGCAATTTATCAGAAGCTGGTACCATAAGGGACCACTGAACGTCCACCCACTTATTCGGGATTAATTAAAGCAAAGCTTAGCTAACTTCCATCACAAAGACTGTGCATTTCTCACCACTAAAACAAATTAGAAAAAGAATTCCCCACTCCCCTCTAAGTACCAAGAACTTTTAGATGAATTCCCCATAGTGGTAGTGGTTGCCTGGCAACAGGAAGGTTGTGGCCTGCACCATAGGCCTCCATCCTGGAGGTTGCTATAAATGAAGCTGTATCTATGCCAGTTTTAAAACTGTGGCCTAGATTTAATAGGCATTCCCTGTATCTCTAGGTAACTATTTGGGGAGAGAAGGAGAGCTAGGAAACTTCTGACAGATATAGGCCATCCTCGTTAGGATTCTTTGTAGGAAGCCATGATAGCTAAATTGAAATGAAACCCATTTATAAAGTGTCAAAAAGCTGCTGCTGATGGGGTGAAATGGAGTGAATAATAATAATAATAATAATAATAATAATAATAATAATAATAATAATAATATATTTATTTACAATATTTATAACCATCTGTCAGGGATGCTTTAGGGTGGATTCCTGCATTGAGCAGGGGGTTGGACTAGATGGCCTTGTAGGCCCCTTCCAACTCTGCGATTCTATGATTCTATGATTCATTTCCAAAATACATTCTGGAGCATATAAGAAACATAGGACATAATTATAACCCTAAGGTTATACCCCTGGGCATGTGCAGAATACATGTCCTTTACAACAAAAATGCTTCCTATTTCAGGGTGACGTCTCAATTCTGTTGAAGGCGCTCTCCTCCCCACTTGATCAACAGGTCTAGCTAGCTTGGCCAAAACATCCTTATATTCCATCCTCCAGACATCTACATGTGAAGAATTCTGTACAGCACAAAAGCTTGCTTCCAATCTCTTATTCTGAAGAGTAGTTGCTCCAGCAAAAATGCATCTTCTCATTTGCTCCATTCCCTAGAGGCACGTACCGGAGCAGGGTGGAAATCCTTTCTTTCAAAACTGAGTCACATAATTGGCCTTTACCCAAAATTTTGCCCTGGATTATTATTCTTTTTTTTGGGGGGGGGGGAGAAGCTAGCAGCTGTGCCTCCTTCAAGACACACATACACAGGCTGCTGTTTCCGTCAACCACGAGAAGGGGAAATTGGCTGCACCCACTGAAGCGACTTCCCAGATGCTGTTTGCAAGACAACAGGTGGAGATTCAGAGATTAGGCCTTTTGCACAAGGGGGCTTTTATTCAATGCAGGCTGCAAGCAAACCTGCCAGACCTCTCCAATTACCCTCACTCCGTCTCCCCCGCACCAATCTCCTGACTCACCCAATGCTTTCCTACCTCCCAATTGTTCTGGGATGACAGCAGCAGCACCCCCAAAAGTAGGATGTCAGACTCAGACAAATTTGCTCCGTCTAGGGGATATGGCTTTTTTTGTCGTGGTTGAACATCTGCTGGGGTTTTGAGTTGTCCAGACAGACAGTCAGAAAAAGCCTAGGTGTGTGTGGCATTATATGTGCATTTTGCAGGTGGGATTAGAAGACTTCCCATTCCATTCTTGAAAATGAATGCCAAATTACATCCATGATATTCTTTGTTTTATCCAGGAGCAAAGACGCCGCTGTTTGTCCATGCGGTTGACACAATGCTTCCTCAAACAGGGACGGAGACCCTGTGGGTAGTACGTGGGTAGGAGGAGGACAGAGACTGCCTTGCATTGTGTTCCCAACAGTTCTGGCTCTGGGAACCCACTCCCCAAACAATTCATGAAAACAACATCTCCCGGAATGAACCTACTTGTACACTACGCTCATCATTTAAGGCCCTCCTCCAAGTGCCTCCTCAAAAGGAGGCTCAGAAAGTGGCAACAAGGGAGAGAGACTTCTCAGTGGTGGCCCCCCAATGCTGGAACAAACTCCCCGGTGAGACCCGCTTAGTGCCAACATTGTTACATTTCTGGCACCTGGTTAAGCCTTTCCTCTTCTCTCTGGCATTTGGCAACATATGATAGGGTTTTTAATCAAGTCCTGTCTGGTTTTTTCTTATTGTTGATTGTTTAAAAATTGCTAAGATATGTGTATATGTTTGTGCTGACTGTTTATATGTTTGGATGTACATATTTTTATACTATGTATAATATTGAATGTTTAAGGTTTTTAATCTTTGAATTAAACCACCTAAACAGTTTCGTCTATTGGGTGGTACAGAAATGCAATAAATGAATGAAATTGGGAGAGGGAACCCCACCCCACCCCATTCCCATGTGGAATACAGAGGGATGCTGCCCCTGAAAGTGGCATTTCCATTCTGATGGCTAATATCTAATACCCTGCCTTCCTATGAAGGAAATGGTACTCAAAGCAGCTAACAATAATAAAAACCAAAATTTAAAATAAAAACGAAATTAAAACAATCATATAATAAATGCACAATTAAAAACAAACCAATACAAGAACAGAAACAGCACCCAGAGTCCTGCCTGAACAAAAATGCCTTTGTCTGCTGGTGGAAGGACATCAGAGAAGAAAGCCAAACTAGCTTCCCTTAGCATGGAGTTCCACAGTTTGGGAGCAGCCACCAAAAAGACCCTTCTCTTTTCTGATGCTGGTGGTACGGAGAGAAGGGCCTCTCCTGAAGATCTTAAGACTTGTGCAGGCTCATATGGGAGAAGGTGGTCTTTCAGGAAGCCTGGTCCCAATCCATACAGGCCTTTATTAGACATGAATTTGCCTAATAGTTTTAAATCATATGTAGTGTCCGTGGTCACATCCTGTGGCGGTGTATCGCCCAAGTTAGTCATACACTGCATGCAGGAAGTATCATTTTTATTTGGTCGGAGCTGCATGTTGTGAACCAGTGCATGGGATCAGCCACAAGTGCCTTCTGCATCAGCGGAAAATCTCCCAAGCGATGCATCATGCTGCTAATTCCAGACCTGAAGGCACGGCTTGAAGGTACAAAGCGAGGATAGAAATGACCGAAATGCACTGGCAGCATAATTCGCTAATGCATCTTGATTTAAATCGTTACCGTTTTAAAGAAGAGGCTTACCTTCCCAGCTGGGACTGTTGTGTTACTGTTGAACACAACCCAAAATGCAGAAAAGACATCTTATGGGCAGAACAGCAAAAAGCTGCCCTTAAGCACTTCATAAGGCTATGTGGGTGCCCAGTGCCACTCACACAGACGGCAGGAGAAACCTTTGCGGAGCTGTCTGACTGCACCCAGGCTGTGAAACACGGGCCCCCATGCCTTACGAGTCTTCTGAGTTTTGCAAGGGTGGAGAGAGAAACTGCATGGCTGACTTTATAGCTTGGATGAAATTAGATAGCATTTATGAAAGAGGGAGAGTGAGCATGCTGAGCTGGCAATACAGGTCATCGCCCAGCCCAGCCCAGCCCCTCCTCTCCTCCGGACCCTTCTATACACCCTCAAAATATCTCCGAGGAGTCGTGGAAGAATGAACGGAAACTCGCAGGTGGGCCTGCGGTTGGCTTATTCCCGGCTCAGCACAAATAATGGAGCTTCTGGCTGGACTCCAGAGGAGTAATGGGTTTAGAATCGATCTGGTATTAGGATTGGGCCCAGGAGAGCGGAGGCTGAAAAGGGGAGGGTAAAACAATTCACAGTGTCTAAAACAGGGCAACCAGACCTGCGGGAGAAAGCCTCTGGCACTTGGAAGGCCCTGTCCAGTCCAGGCAACAGAGAAGAGATCCACAGAGACGGTGTTCCTAAAGGACATATGTCCCTTTCCCCCCAAGGTTCAATTTGAAAGTACAGCTGGAAGGCATCTACGACTCGAGAAGAGTTGACCCGAAAGGATACGTCTGCCTCTTCTTCCTCCTTCAGCCAAGGGGAGCACTCACCCCAACCTATTCATTCCAGAAATTTACTTAAACTGTAGTAACTACCACCAGGTATGGGGGAGCATCGCGCCACTCAAAAACAGCAAGGGGCTTTGGTGCCAGGACAATTAACCAGAGGAGACAGGAAAAACCGGCCTCATGCTTTGCGGTGTGCAAACAGACACACTCGCTTAGCAAACAGTGAAGACGGAGAGACGCCACCGTTGTGTCAGTGCCACAGATGTTGGCAGTGCAAGGGAGAGGTTGCTCTGTTAAATGGACGCAACGTGGGCCAGGCACCTCCTCCACCTATGCGCCTTGCTAATTCATGCAGAATGCAACCCCGCTGTGAAGATCTGCACAGGTGTCACTGGAATGAACAGGGGCAGCTGCGCAAGAGCTCTGCCGTGCATGTGCAAGCTCTGTTCAGACGACATACCCACGTAGAATGAACATGGAGGGAGGGATGCGTCAAGTTCAGAAGTTACGATGAACAGGTGAGGATCAGGTGTGGGGCCACCGGGGAGGGCCCCTAACTCAGTGGTGCATGCAGAAGAAAAGCCATCAGGTAGCAGGTGGGAAAACCTAGTCGCTGACAGAGCGGACAAATACTGGTGGATGAATGTGTGATGTGGCACAAGGCTGCTTCTCATGTCCCTGTGATCCTGACACACATACAGGCCTGTGTTCATTCTAGGTTGTCTGAATGGGGCTGTGGACTATCCCATAAGAGCTCTGTAAATCTCCACCTCCTCAGACTAAAGAAGCAGAAGGTTAGAAAAGGCAGGAAACTATTACAACCAAGCCACAGAGGAAACCTGGAGCCCAGGGCTGCTAGGAGGAAGCCTTAATGCACTACAACTTGGGGGAAAGGGGTCATCAGGGAAGGAATGATGTCTCCCTCTCTCTTTCTTGTTGAGCGAATCCTGCAGCCCTATTACTGTAAAACGTGATCAATATCCACCACTTTTAGCCTCAAGACCATTATAACCTCCATCACAGCAAAGTTACTCCTGTAACAACAAGGTCACTGAATCTTGAAGGCTCACAAAAATCAGGTATTACAGCAAAGATGGGAAAATAGGGTCCTCGCAGTATTGTTGAGGCTTCCGTCATCTCTTGTCACTGGCTACGGCGGATGGGAGTTGCAGTCCAACAATATCTGAAGGGCAGCATGCTCTCCCTTTCCCGATTTGCAGGATCGGGCAGATTCCCAAGACTTCCAAGAACTACTTTCCCAAGTCTTTCCAGGGATTCAAAATGGCTACGAGTCCTGATGGCTCTGCACCACCTCCAGTGTCAGAAGCAGTAAGGCCTCCTCATCCATGCACTCCCGTTGGCACTGATGGTCTCCTGCTTGTGTTGTGAGCTCATGGCACAGGAATGCCCAGCATGCACCACTCCGCACAACTCAGAAAACATGCCCTTTGTTAGCCCTCTGTCCCCGAAGTTGGCACGCGACCTGTGGCCGGCACGTCAAAGCAGCTGTTGCCAAAACTCTCAGGGAAGAGTCAGGGGGCACGTGGAAGGGAGAAGGACCAGTTGGCAAAGCTGGCCAGACCAGAAAAGCAAGGAAGGATGAACGCAGAAAAGGGTCGTTGCCCCAAATGCGTTTCTGATTTGGAAACACGGCGAAGCCGGCTTCATTCTCCTTTAGAAGAAGGATCCAGCTACTTCGGGCCCGCAAGTTTGCCCTGGCAGGCTTTCGTCCTGAAGCAGAGTTCAGAGGGGTCCGTCCCCCTCCCTCTTTTCAGGAAGGCAGGGGGGAGCCCACTAACACAATGGCCTTATTGAAGCCACAGAAGGCCTGGAGGAGCCCTGGGGAATTTTCCGAGCTGGGGCAAAGGACACGGAAAAGACTGGCCGGGAACAGAGCCCCCATTCTCCCTGAAAATCTCTCCCGTTTCCAAACGCCCACCGAGCTCTGCCTCAACGAACGGGGGGCGG